>NC_081840.1:206957225-207301800 GCF_963259705.1 Myotis daubentonii | reverse complement strand
GAGACAGCTCAAAAGAATATATCTCCTCAAGGAAGCATCACAGTCCACACGTTTTTGTACCTAAATGGGTAAGATAAACTGTTACAGTAAGACATCTGTTATTTCTTCAGCCTTCATTCAGTTGTGTGCAACCACAGATTGATCCTTGTCAGATAGTTGCAGTGTGGTTGGTATGTGCGATGAGGCGGCGTTGTAATGATAGAACTCAGGGGTTTGCCACCTTCTTCTGTCAATATTTTATGTTTTGTGAGCTTGTGCAGTCTAGTAAGCTTCAACTGCTCAGCTCCACTGTGGTAGCCCCAAAGCAACCATGGACAACACTTAAACAAAAGAGCATGCCTATTGTATTGCTTTTATTGCTGTGTGATAAATTGCCACAGACTTAGTGACTTAAAGCAACATACATTTATTATCTTTTGGTTTCCATGGGTCGGGAGTTAACTTAGCTGGGTCCTCTGCTCAGGGTCTCACAAGGTCACAATCAAGATGTCAGTAATCATGGGCTGCAGTCTGACCTGAGGCTTGGGATACTCATCCAAGTTCAAGTGTTTGCTGGCAGAATTCATTTCCTTACAGCTATCTAACTCCTGGAAGCTTGCTTCTTCAAGGCTTTTAAGGGCCTACCTGATTAGGGCAGGCCCACCCAGGGTAATTTCCCTTTAGTTACCTCAAACACAACTGATTAAAGACCTTAATCACATCTGCACAATCCCTTCACCTGCTTTCTAAGGTAACACACTCATGGGAGTGATTCCTCTTCATGTTCTCAGGGCCCACCCACACTGAGGGGAGGAGAGCTTCTACCAGGTATGTATCCCTGAGATGGGGGTCCTGGGGCCATCTTAGAAGTCTGTCTGCCACATCTGCATTCAAATAAAACAAAAAGTGGATGCTGAAATGTGAATGTCAGATCATTTTTCACCTGCCTCAAAAATTAATATTCTTTTGATTGTTTTTCCAATCCTTTAAAAATGTAAAAACCCATTCTGTGGGCTGCAAAAAACCCCACAAAAACCAGACAGTACGCTGGATTTGGCCTGTGAGCTGTAATTTTCCACCCTCTGATATAATTTGTGAAATGGGGCGAGGTAGCCCTGGTGGCTTAGTAAGAAATGGTTCCCAGAATTAGGTGGTAGGTCTGGGTGATATGACTTCTGCAACATATGAGGGAACAGTGCTGAAGTTTAAGGGTGACCTATTGGGGTGTAAGACACCGGATCCCTTCTTCCCGTGGTTGCACCTCCCATGTGGGGACACGGGGAAATCTGAGAAGCTGTGCTCACTAAACACCCCCCAGCCCCGTAGTTCTCAGTTGCTTTGTGAAATTGTCTTTTTGGTGCTTATTGATGCAAACTGTAGCTTCTTTGCTTTTATTTGTTCAGGTGCTCATTTTCCTCAAGCCTCCAATTGAATCCTCAATGGGGCTACTGCGACTCAAAGATCAGCGTGCTCTTTCGTTTCACTGAAAAGATAATTCTGCTGAAATGGAATTTATGGCCAAGAAAACAATCACTCCTTTTCATAGCACAAGGCACAATCATGGCTTCAGATATTTGGATTGCACATCCAGGCTAATTTTCACATTGTTTAAAAACAAATTTTCGTCTGCACAAACAAAAAGATTAACAACTGTGAAAAACGTCCTTGTTCCCGAAGCTTAAGAAAACGATGATAGTATTGTGTGAATCATTAGATCCTAGAATCAAGATGTAGCCTTCTGGGAAGTAAAGGAAGTGGTCTTTCCTTAAAAGAAAAATAGTCTTAAGTGTTTTTATGGTGCTTACTATGTGCCATTCTAAACACTCTACAAATATTAATTTATTTCATTCTCACAATAACTTTTTGAGGGCAATATTATCACTATCATCGTTGATAAGGAAACTGAGGCACAGAGTAGAGTTAAGTGACTTGGCCAATTTCTGACTAATAAGTGTCTGAACTGGGATTTGAACCCAGCAATTTCCTTTCAGAGTCTGGTCCCTTAACCACTATCCGGCATGTAATAATAATTTTTTAAATATTTCCTGAATATGCTGGTGCCATTCATGGAGTACAAATAATTAATAAGGTATTTTAATGAAACACTGAAATTAGTGGGAATGTTCTTGAAGATGGCACCTGCCAGGTGACCGAAGTGGCCAATGAAATGAACATCTTTCCTCCAGGCTAAGCCTCAGCAGGCTTGTTGATTAGCTTGTCAGTGTGTCATCCAATATTTCTAATGCCAGCTTTGAGATTCTTTTCCAATAATGGTGATACCAGAATCTTGGTCAGGATCAGTTGCATGGCACACATTCGCAACAGTCGTATTAATAATTCATCAGATTTTTCAATTGACGTAGAAGTTGTTATCGTAAAGTTATTCAAAACTTGTTACATTTCTATAATACAAGTGAAGACACTGAAATAATGGTGGGATTTTATCAGACAAATTTGGTCCCATTCAAATAAGATTTCTGGTACAGATGCCTGTCTCAGAAGAATACTAATAATGTTTCCGCCTTCACAGGCGTAGTTGTTATCAGCTGAAAAAGTTCCACTGTCAAGACATTTTCCAAAGACCCTAAATCAAAACAATGCCTTTGCAATTTTCCATGACACTTCCCCCCCCCCAAAAACGAAGGGGCAGAATGTTTCTCCATGTGAATCTTTGCATTTTAATTAGAATTGAAGAGAAAGATAAAAATGTGAATGATTTCATTCTAAAAATAAAAGAATTTAAGAAGAATATTGCTGATAATGTCAAATATTCATTATGATGTGGATTTAGTGAAATGAGGGAATGGGAATCAAATTACTGACCTTTCGAAGGCAGAAATGGAAAAGCCCTTAATCATTTTGCTTTATTTGGTAAAAACAACAAGAACTTGTTAAAAGGCCCTGAAGAGAATGAGCTAAAGAAAGCATGGAATAATGTCTAGAGTATTTTATTTTGTTACTATGAGGAATATTCAAAATGAGAGCCTTATCTTAAGTTATAACTTGAATACTTGTTTCCTGAGAAGAAAACAAAGTTCTCCAGAAAAACACTTTTATTCTGAGATTTCACACTACCTGGTATGACTCCAGTTCATCAGGTCATTTTTGCTGACAACTTTTGGAAATTACTCAAATAATTGATAGAAAATTTCTCTTGATAATCCAAGTGAATTATGCAGAGATGTTCGAAAAAAATGTAGAACAAATTCTAATTTTGCAAGTTGCATCCTACAAATAAGCACAAAAGTGGAAAACCTGTCATCAGCTTCAACAGAGATGACTGAAAATGACAAAAAATGTCTTTGCCCATCTGTAATTCCCCCCACTCCGAATTCTGTATTCATTCTCATGTATATTTACTCCTGTCAGTAAAAAGTGATTGATTCAATGTATAACTCATACATTTAAGTTTTCTAATTTTTTGTTTTGTTAATCCTCACCTGAGGATATTTTTCCCCCATTGATTTTTAGAGAGAATGGAAGGGAGGCGGAGAGACAGAGAGAGAGAAGCATCGATGTGAGACAGTCACATCGATTGGTTACCTCCTGCACGCACCCTGACCAGGGCCAGGATCAAGTTTGCAACTGAGGTACATGCCTTTGACTGGAAGGAACTGAACCCAAAACTCTTTAGTTGGCAGGCCAATGCTCTAACCACTGAGAAACCCAGCTAGGGCTATTTTTTCCACGTTTTTTAGGCTTTCTAAGAATAAATTTATAGCCCTGACTGGTTTGGCGCAGTGGATAGAGTGCCGGTTCGATTCCAGTCAGGGGCATGTACCTTGGTTGCAGGCACACCCCCAGTAGGGGACGTGCAGGAGGCAGCTGATTGATGTTTCTCTCTCATCAATGTTTCTGACTCTCTATCCCTTTCCTTTCCTCTCTGTAAAAAATCAATAAAATATTTAAAAAAAAAAGAATAAATTTATAAATAAAAAGCATCATTTGTCAAAACATGAATTCAAATTTGGGGCTTGTAAATATGGCCACCATATGAATGTTCTGGACCAGAAAGAACGTTCTGAGCCAGAAAGAGTGAAACAAAGGAGTCACAGTAGATGAAAATGAAAGAAAAATGAGGTGTGGGGGATTTGAGGATTAATGGGGCCTTTTGTCTGTCCAGATGAAAAGCATTGCAGACATAAGATGATTCTTGATAAAGTAATAATCGCTTACTATAATCAAATTCTAAGTACTTTAGCCAGAAACAACTGAGCACCAGGAAAGAGCTATTAGGCATTGTTAAAGCAATTGGTCCCTTCCCACATTATTTGTATGGCTGGAATTTCACAATCAGAACTTATCATACTGCATTATGAGGCCTGCTGAAATTTACAAATTTGGAGGGACAAATGGGCTGGATGATTACAAAACTGTGAGGCTATCATTTCTGAATTGAACATCGACAGAGAATAAAAAAAATACCATCCTAATGCACATCCATTATCTAAGCACCCGTGTTGGGATCCTGCTTATAAATCTGACATTAAACATAAAGAAAAGGAACAAATAGTCTAAAACACCTGGTGGTTAGTGTTTTGGAACAACACTAATATATTTCTTATTTCCTAGTAGAAAGCTATGAAGTGGTTCATTCATTAGTTCAACAAATATTTATTGAGTGTGTACTATGTGCCAGGCACTGCTCCAGGCATGAGGGACACAATAGTGAATAAGATGACTCACAGGGCTAAGGGTCCAGCAAAGCCACAGAGAAATAGAAATATTGTGTAAAGTTGGATTGACTCTAGTAAAAAAGGAACATCAAGTTCATGAAGAAGAGTCATCTAACTATATTAAACACTCCTCGATGTCATGTAAATACAGTGAACCTCTAATTAAAATTTCTTTTGCATGAAGAAATATATGGAAGCTATATTTGACTAATACAGGTTATGCCAGGAATTGTATGTATTTCTTTTTTAAAAATGAAATATTTAACTTTTGCACAATCCTAGAATTCTGTTCACCTAGTTTTTCAAGAAAATTTATTTCTTTATACATGATTATCTAAATTAAAATCAATTTGCTTAAGAGAAGATTTAGCTGGCATGTATCACCTAGAAAAATTCCAACTTTGAAGAAAATACAAACCCCACTTTATAACTTCTTATACTTAAAAGTGTTTCGAAGGAATCCACAAATGGTAAAAATATTTGTAATGTACTGAATTCTGGATGTTTCCATTATTTCTCAGATGTACCAGGAAATATTCTGATAGTTTTCTATGAAGGACTGGACATGAAAAGCAAATACAAATTTGCAAGAACTTTACACAGTGCTTGGCACATAATAAATACTTATTAAACATTTATAGGCAAGGACAAGTAAGTTGGATATGACAAGTTAGCATAATAAGTAGTAGGGGCAGATCCAGTTTTATGGAATCTAAAACTTAAGCTTTTGGGGGTCTCTCTTTAAAAAGAATACAAAATTAAATGTATAAAATTAGGCATGAGAGTGAATATATTTTTAGAATGAGAAGATAAATCACTACAAATTATAGTGTTTAAAAGAATAGAAGGGTTGGGGGAGGGAGAAGAAGGTGAAGGGAGGATAAATGGTGATGGAAGAGACTTGACTTGGGGTGATAAACACACAATACAATATACAGATGATGTATTACAGAATTGTACACCTGAAACTGATATAATTTTATTAACAAGTATCACCCCAATAAATTCAATAAAAAAAGGATGGACAACAACAAACTTTGTTTTCATATTATGTTTTTTTCCTTTTTGTTGAATTTATCGGGGTTAGCAAAATTATTCAGGTTTCAGGTGCACAATTCCACAACATATCATCTGTACATTGTATTGTGTGTTCGCCTCTCCAAGTCAAGTCTCCGAACATCACCATTTATCCCTCTTCCACCCTCTTTGCTCTCCCTCCACCCCCCCTCCCACAGCAATCACCACACTGTTGTCTGTCCATGAGTTGTTGTTTTTTTCCTCTTCCTTTTTTTTTTCTTTTTTGCTCAATCTATTTTCACATGATCTTTTTGGCTTTGACCAGACTGTTTTATTTAGTAATATTAATCAATAGTCTGCAAAGATATACAAAATGAATCTGAAATGAAGGCATACAGAAGAGGAATACAAATGCATTTTGTAGAAGGCTGCTATGTTGAATTGAGCTGCATAATTTTATAATCAAATTACTCATATTACATGCAGTGACTTACGCGTTTTGTCTTTAGAATACTTGTTTTCTGGGCTCCTTTGGTGTGTTGGTAGCAGATTTGCCTGCCATTTCATCCAGACTGCCAGACTTCATTGGGACAAAAAATATCAGACAAGATAAGGTGTGATCCAGTATACATTGGGATGCATAAAATGTGTGACTTCACACATAGATGTACTCACTGCTTATGGTACTGCTATAGGTTTGTCTCCTACAAACATAGGAATTATATAAATCCCATTTCATGAGATTCCCATAAAAAATAGAAATAATGAATGCTGTATTTATAATGATATATGTTGCATATTGAGCATTTGCTTAACGGAATGGAACTCCTGTTTTATTAGGCATTGTTGAGAACTGCATTCTCCACTTAAATTGTACATGTCTGATAATTGGAAGAATTTTCCAGAGACTAGCTATATATAATCCTCATTAGAGGATATTTTTTTTTCCATTGCTTTTCAGAAAGAGTGGAAGGGAGGGAGAGGGGGAGAGAGAAACATCAATGTGAGAGAGACACATGGAAAGATGCCTCCTGTACTTGCCCTGACCTAGGGCAGGGAGTGAACCCACAACCCAGGTATGTGCCCTTGACTGGGAATCAAACCTGTGGCCCTTCAGTACGAGGGGCAATGCTCTAACCACTGTGAACACCAGCCAGGGCGAGACTAGCTATATTTGAAATTGTGTTTTTCCTCCACTAGCCACAATGTATCAGTGCTGGGGACACAGGACATGTTCGCATTGCAGTTCTACCCCTGGCCCTGGACTTCATGTCCTGACACCAGGTGAGTCAGCACAGTGTGGGGTGGCAATGGAAAGGAGTTCATGAGTCTTCTAATTTAGGCAGACCACTTTATTCAATACTAGAGGCCCGGTGCACAAAATTCCTGCACGGGTAAAGTCCCTAGGCCTGGCCGGCGATCAGGGCTGATCGGGGCCTTCTGGCTGCCAGCCAGGGCCTTCCTTCGTTCCACGCTGCCCACTGGTGATCAGTGCACATCAGAGTGAGCGATTGAACTCCCAGTCTCCCAGTCGAACTCCCAAGGGGACAATTTGTACATTAGGCGTTTACACATATAGATGTTCCCAGACTTGGGGCCAAGCACAGTAAGTACTTAGCGTCATTGTCAGGTTCTGCAACTCTAAGTGAAATGACATAATAAAACCATTTTCACCAAAAGCTACTTGATATAAAAGAGTTAGGTTTCTTCAGCATCTCATCGATGCTATAATAAAATGATGTTATTTGAGGACTTGCTGTACCAATGTTTGGGGTCTGTAGCATTGAGATAGCTGCCTGTAAATAGCGGTGAGGCCTTCCTCCAACCTGTTCTCCAGCCATGAGACTTCACCAATGGGTCGGTACCCAATGTGGACACCGATTTGCACAAGGGATGCAACAAAAGGCATCCTTCAAGTCCTTTTTGTTTGTTGCTTGTCAATAGAGAGAAATCAGAGTTTATATAGCACCTTGGAGAAGAGGCAGCTGGTCTAGAGATGGTGTTGATGACGTTGAGGCTCAGATCTGCCAATTCTTTTCTTGGCAGGACTGGACCCTACCACCCACTCCTTCAGTCCCTGACTAGCGTCCTGTTCCATCTGGAGCACACGGCCTGGAATCAGGAAAGCAGCCACCTCCAGTCCGGAGACTTTGCTGGCTCACCCGACCTCCAGATCCATCCAGCACACATGGATCCCATGATCTCTACTCTCTTGGACGTTGAGACCAAACAGTGCCTTTTCTTTCCCCGCAGAGAGCAAACCTATGGCTGGGCTTGCCAAGCACACTTGGGCACTGCACCTCTTTTCCTTGCTGGGCACTAGTGGGGCTTTGGGATCCTGGGTGGCAAGACTGGTGGGTTGTTGTGGGCTTCCTGGTTGACCTCATAACTGCTCTGCTCACACCCATCCCTGAGGAGATGATGCAAGACCACCCAGACCCAGGCATCACCTTTCTGTGGCCTACGTGGACAGGTACAGGTACATGCACGGGCACAGGAGGGCCGAGACCAGGAGGTGCTGCCCACTCAGGTGCTGAGGCCCGAGGCCAGGCCTAGGGCTCTGGGTAATGCCCCCTGGGGACTAGCGACCTTGTGATGGCGGTGATGGTACTTAGCCAGGTGCCCATGTGGTTCTGTCGGGAGGGGCAGGGGCAGAAAACTCTGGGGACACCTGCCACTCCTGCGTTCAGGGTTTCTGTGATTACACATGGTCTCTGCACCTGACAGTTTGAAACCAGACTGGCTAATATGTATATTATAGATACACAGTGTTAAAAAAGTGCCAAGAGCACAGTTTGATCCCCTCAGATCCAGACTTCTGATCATCAGCAACAGATGACACTTGCTCGACATTTTCCCCATCACCCCCCTGGATTCAGAGGAGCCCTGACAGTAGGTCCCTTCTCACATGTCCTCCTCCTCCGATCAGGGTACACTTTCTCCCCTTCTTCATCTGCTAATATGTCGTCCTTCAAGACACTCCTCATCCGTCACCTCTTCAAGAAGCCTTTCCTGACACCCCCAAGTCTGGCCGAGGGCCCCCCGGGTGCTCCTCGGACAGCCACACTGCCCTCCAGGTGACACGGAGCCCCTGTGTTGAAACGCTGCCCACTCATCCGAGTTCCCAATAACTCTGCAGTGTATTGAAGAGAGAAGCTATGTCTTCTATCTTCATATTTCTATGTCTAGTGCCCAGTAAATATGCAGTAGATATTTGTTGAATGAATGAATGAGATTTATTGACCTTTGGGGCATCAAACTATTCCAGACCCGAGTGATCTCAAATCCATCATCATATTCTGCACAAACTGATTGAATATTGATCCCTTGCCATTGCTTCAAGTTTTTTTTTTAAAAGATCTTTTGAAAATAGGATGTGCAGCTATAAAACAACAAACCTGATTCTACCAGCCACACATAAATATCGGTTTCATTATTTTATAATCACCCTTCACAAGTGACCAAGAAC
Organism: Myotis daubentonii; assembly: GCF_963259705.1. Classification (NCBI taxonomy): domain Eukaryota; kingdom Metazoa; phylum Chordata; class Mammalia; order Chiroptera; family Vespertilionidae; genus Myotis; species Myotis daubentonii. Next base: position 207,292,659 of record NC_081840.1, on the reverse strand, counting down.
ATGGGAAGTGATTGAGTTGCAGTCAGATGCGGGCACATGCTTCGAGATTCATAACTTTGTTTGCTGGGTAAAACTCAGCTCCCACTGCAAGCGTTGGAAAGAAACAGCTCGCCTGGAGAAGATTTGCAAATAGTATTCGATTTCATTTCCGTTGAATCTTTACCTGGTTTGTTCCTATGTCCTGATCTTCAAATTCTATTTCTCAGTGAAATCTATACCCATGTCCTTGGAGACTCTCATTGTCGACATACACCTGCTGCACTCAGAGGACTTCCTGCGACTAATTCAATTCTACAGAAGTTTATTAAATGCTTACTACTCGCTTGGTGCCATCATTGTGATAAGGCCCCGGAGTCGGCATATTTGTATATAATATTGTTTTGCCTCCTATTCCTTCATTTCTTTCTTCAACAAATATTGTAAAGCTTTCTCCTACAGTTCAGAAGGCCCTGTCTAAATGCCATGGGAGGAAAGAAGATCAATAGGTTCCTGATTTCAGAGAACTTATTGCTGGGTTAGGGAGATAAGATACACAGGCATAACCTGTTTAACAGCAGCAGTGAAGTTCAAGAGCAATGTGAGCTGATAATACAAGAGTCAGCCTACAATGAGGCCCCGTCCTCCCGCCCTCCCTGCCTCCGGGGCTCACCCTCACAGCAAGCCGGTGGTGCTAGAAAGAGGTTTCAGACCCAGGCTCGTGTTGGAAAGCCAGGCAAGTTACTGGCTTCCATCGCCTCCCCTGTATCTGCTCTGCTTAGGATTCTGGGGAAGAGAAGTGGGAAAGCGAGCAAAGTGGTGGTACCAACCTCTCACTCCCTCCCTTCCTCTTGGCCTCAAGCCTCGTAGAGGAGGAAACCGCCCTGTGTGCTTCCCTCGCCCCCTCCCTTCCGGCGAGGACATGTGCACCGTGGACATCAGGGTAACAGAGCCCCAGGCGAGCAGAGGAGCCCTGACGAAGTAGGCAGAGAATCGGGGCCTGCTGCTGGCCTCTCTGACAGGTCCGAGTCCAGAGGGATCTCCCTTTTGTCCTGCATTTGGGACTGAGAGCTGAAAACAGCAAACTAAGTACAGCTCATGCTAAAGAAAGTCCACAGTAATCCAGTTGCCAGCCACCTCCACCCCTTCCCTGGGCCTATGAGGCAGCCAGAGCGCCTGCCCCAATACAGTCAGCCACCCACCACCCTCCAGGGTCTAGAGTATGGGGTTGGCGGGGGGAGGGGGGGGCGGGGGGGGGGTGAGTCGTCAGATGGTCCAGTCTGCAGTGCGGCGCTGGTGACAGAGGATTTGCATCTTCTCCGTGGGAAAGGGACAGGTGGGACAGTCACCCACCCCCAAGGCTAACGGGGTAGAGGCCGTTGGGAGACTTTGGACAGATGGGGGTGCCTGTCATAAGAGGAGACAGGCATCTCCCCGCCCAGCCCAGCTGTCCTTGTCCACCCTGGGCTGCCATTGGGGCAGATGGGCGTGGGAAGGAGTAGCTGGGGATCTGAAGGTGAGGGCTCTACTCACCCATGGCAGCCAGTGTTCCTCCTCCCCAAGGGTGGTGGAGGGAAGAGCAGTGAGTGAACCTGGGAAGGAAGGTTGAAGGCAGACCCCTCGCATTCCCAGAGGCCCCTGGAGGGAAGGAGCAGGACCTCAGTGTGCCCCAGGTTCTCGGGAAGGGGCCAGAGGCACAGAGTGGCCCAGGGGCTGCTGGGTCCAGCCGGGCAATGCCTTACTCAGAGAACTGGCTGAAGGCGTGGGTTCCTGGTAGGGCCTATAGTCCTAGAGACAGAGGAGCTGGGGTGAAGCAGATCAGCACCCCAGGAAAACCACGTACAGGAAACTACCAGATAAAACCAGAGCAGATCAGAAGTCTGAGAGCCTCCCTGCCAGGGCCCTCTCCCAGCGGAGAAGCCGTCCTCCAGGGGGAGGGGCTGGAGGTATGTGAGCGGCACCAGGCCAGCACCCCGAGGCTCTTCCCAGGTCTGCGCTGGAAGAAAGGGCTAGAAATGAGATTTAAAGCGCCTTTGAGATAAGCCTGAAATGGCAGTGGACCTTTAATAATCAAAAGTGATTGTAAGCTATAAAATCTGCCCGAGACGTCACCGGGGGAGCAAGAAGGGGACTGACACAGCGCAGTTGGAAGTAATAATGGAAAAATAGGAAATGGTTTCAGGTTTATAGCACTACTGAGAGTCCTTAACAAACTCCAGACCCAGCCAGGGTCACACGCGAGCTGAGCTGCTCGTCTTCAGGGAATATGTGGACAGGGAGCTCACCTGCAGGCACAGAGCCCGCAGATGACTGAGGTGCCCCCTCCCCACCGCCACGCTCACCCCTACCCCCACCTCATGGTCTTCTCTGATTATGACTCCCCACAACTCAAGCAGGAATAAGAACCTCCAGTTTAGGAGGATGAAGGCTTAGATCAGCAGTTCTCAACCTGTGGGTCACGACCCCTTTAGGGGATGAATGACCCTTTCACAGGGGTCGCAGAAGACCATTGGAAAACACATATATAATTACATATTGTTTTTGTGATTAATCACTATGCCTTAATTATTTTTTAAATAAATCTTTATTGTTCAGATTATTACAGTTGTTCCTCTTTTTTCCCCCCATAGCTCCCCTCCACCTAGTTCCCACCCCACCCTCTGCCCTTACCCCCCCACTGTCCTCATCCATAGGTGTACGATTTTTGTCCAGTCTCTTCCCACACCTCCAACACCCCTTTCCCCCCTGAGAATTGTCAGTCCACTCCCTTTCTATGCCCCTAATTCTATTATATTCACCACTTTATTCTGTTCATCAGATTTTTTTATTCACTTGATTTTTAGATTCACTTGTTGATAGATATGTATTTGTTGTTCATAATTTTTATCTTTACCTTTTTCTTCTTCCTCTTCTTCAAGAATACCTTTCAGCATTTCATATATAATACTGGTTTGGTGGTGATGAACTCCTTTAGCTTTTTCTTATCAGTGAAGCTCTTTATCTGACCTTCAATTCTGAATGATAACTTTGCTGGATAAAGTAATCTTGGTTGTAGGTTCTTGCTACTCATCACTTTAAATATTTCTTGCCACTCCCTTCTGGCCTGCATAGTTTCTGTTGAGAAATCAGCTGACAATCGTATGGGTACTCCCTTGTAGGCAACTGACTGTCTTTCTCTTGCTGCTTTTAAGATTTTCTCTCTGTCTTTCGCCCTTGGCATTTTAATTATGATGTGTCTTGGTGTGCTCCTCTTTGGATTCCTTTTGTTTGGGGTTCTCTGTGCTTCCTGGACTTGTAAGTCTATTTCTTTCACCAGGTAGGGGAAGTTTTCTGTCATTATTTCTTCAAATAGGTTTTCAATATCTTACTCTCTCTCTTCTTCTGGCACCCCTATAATTCGGATGTTGGGACGCTTGAAGTTGTCCCAGAGGCTCCTTACACTATCTTGATGTTTTTGGATTCTTTTTTCATTTTGCTTTTCCGGTTGGGTGTTTTTTACTTCTTCGTATTTCAAATCTTTGACTTGATTCTTGGGATCCTCTTGTCTGCTGATGGATCTCTGTCAGTGTATTATTAATTTATTTCAGTATTATTAGTTTATTTCAGTCAGTGTATGCTTAATTTCTAGTTGGTCCTTTTTCATATCCTCAAGGGTCTCACTAAATTTATTGGTGGTTTCTAGAAAATTCTTGAAAAACCTTATAACCGTGATTTTGAACTCTATATCCAGTAGTTTGCTTTCCTCCATTTCTGTCATTTGTGACCTGTTTCTTTGTCTCCGCATTTTTTATGCTTCCTTGTGTTGATAGAGTGGCTTTCTGTGCTAGGTGTCCTATAGGGCCCAGTGGCTCAACCTCCCCAATTACCTGGGGTGGACACTCTTGGTGCACCCCTTTGTGGGCTGTGTGCACAGTCTTGTTGTAGTTAAGCCTTGATTGTTGTAGGTATCACTGGGAGGAATTGACCTCCAGGCCAATTGTCTGTGAGAATCAGCTGTGTCTGCAGTGGGAGAACTTCTGTGCTGAAGACACCCTTCTGGGGCAAGACTTGCTTCAGTGGGGCTTTGGTGCTCACTGAGTCTGCCCCCTGAGTGTGTCCCTTATGGATCTGAGGAGTTGTAATCTGGATGGTCCCACTCTGACCACTGGGTACACAGGCTCTTGGATCTCTAAGGAGGTGCTAATTTAGCCTCTGCCTGAGGCTACCCAGCAGGAGCTATGGAGAGATCTGCAGGTTCCTCTTCCTTGTTTGGGGTTTGGAGGTGCCCAGATGAGGCCCAGCTGTGAAGCAATGCAAGCTGCTGTGGGGCCTTGGGCCTTCTTTTGAATGTTTTGGGTCTGTCTGGCCCAGCTACAGTTTGTTAGGTAATTTTAGATTGCATAGGGCCAGGCCATTCATGTGCAAAAGCCTTTGCACACAGCTTGGGTGGGGCGGGGTCTCAGGGAATTAACAGGGTGGAGCAAGCAGCTATGGCCGATCCTCAGTCCTGCCCTAAGAGGCCCCGGATCTCAGTGTCCTGGTAATGGCTGCAAGCACCTCTTGAGAGAAAGCTGCCCTCGAGTTCCGCCTGCTGCCAGACAGTCCAGTTTCTCCCCATATGAGTCTGGGTCCCCAGAGACTCGCCAGGAACTAGAGTCAGGGCCCTTGGGAGCTTGTGCCTCCCTCCTGATTGCAAAATACACTGGCGTCCTCTGTTGCCAGCCTTTTCCGCGTGCACGCCTTCGTACTTCTGCACTTTACTTCCGCACCTCCTCTGAGTCTCAGTGTGCTTATCTCTTTCCTTCTAGTTGTAGAATTTCCACTCAGCCAGTCTTCCTGTGGTTCTGGATGATGTCTGTTTTGTCTTTTAGTTGTATTTTTGAAGTGGTTGTGCAAGGCAGCAATTTATGGTGTTTACCTATGCCGCCATCTTGGTTTCTCACTATGCTTTAATTATGTTCAATTTGTAACAATGTAAATATATCCTACATATCAGATATTTACATTACGATTCATAACAGTAGCAAAATTATAGTTATGAAGTAGCAATGAAAATAATTTTATGGTTGGGGGTCACCACAACATGAGGAACTGTATGAAAGGGTTGTGGCATCAGGAAGGTTGAGAACCACTGGCTTAGACCAAGTGAAATTACATTGAATTTAAGAAGGCTGCGTGTGTAGTGTCGGGAGCCTGAATCCTGGGTTCTTTTGGTTAATTTTTTTCGGCCTCAGTTTCTCCACCTATAAAATGGGAATGATTAAAAAACTTGCCTTTGAAGGTTCTTTGGGGTTGATTTGAGAAGAAAATGAGTTTATGTTTATAAAGCACTTAAAATTGTGCCTTGCATATAGTTAGTATTCTCTCTCTCTCAATATATTTTGAAAAATAAAATAAAACAAAACAATGGGATGTCTTAATTTATGAAGTAAAAGTTATACTGCAACTTTCCATTTCCAGTTTGGCATGTGAGAAACGTAGACGTCGCCACTCCACCCTAACAACAAATAAAACCAAACCAAACTGGAAATGAACAACCCTTCATACATCTGGCAGAGAAGTGAGGTCACAGGGAAAACCACTGTCCCCCTAAGTGGAGAGACAGGCAGATGTAGAGAATCACAACTTACCAGAGCAGGCGCCCAGAAGCAGCCACTTCTGCAGGAAGTCAGGTAACATGCACTTGGTATCAGAGGTTTGTTGTGAATGCACTCTCTCCACATGGCATACTTCATTCATGCAACGAACGATTATTACGTACACGAATGCCAAGATCTTTGATACAAATACGTTAAGATGGTTATGCTCTTACCTTACCTGCCTGGTTGGTGACCTTGATGCCTATCTGGAGAGAGGCTGTGTATCAGAAGATAATTACCTGGATAAATAAGAAAAGTACTAGTAAGTGAAGCAACTGGCTACACACTCCCACCACTCTTACCGGGGAGGTGGGCCTGGTTCCCAGGGCTGCCAATACACAAGCTGGTGTCCCTTGTACGAGATTCCGTCCCCTTGTCCCCCCTAACTTAACGGGTTTGGCTGCAATAGAGAAAATGAGCATCTGGCTCTGAAGGAGCCCAGATAACCTTGAAGGAATAAATCAACGTGCATATTGATGGAGCAATTTGAGTCCATATTGATTTCTGGTAGCTGGTGCCTGCATTCTTAGCTCATATAATAGGTGGTAAGGGTTACTTATAAATAAAGCTACAGAACACTTTTTTTAAAAAAACCAATAAATCCTTGGGGGATTTTGTTGTTTCTGTTTATAAATACTCAATTGATGGAGAATGCAACATGGCCTATGGCTTAGTGGCTATTGATTTACGGGCATGATTAACAGAGCCCGAAATCTATAGGTGGCTACAGAGACCATCCTGGGCAGAGAGCAAACACGCTTCCCGATTGGGAAGTTGATAATGAGAAGAGGAAGTCTCCAGAAGGGGATGCCTGGTGGCCAGGAACCGTGTGGATTTCTCTTCTGGGAGGAGGAGGATGCATTTCTGGACATTTTTACCTCATTCTAAACGGGATCAGATGCAAACATGAGGGGCAAGATGGAATAGGGTGGGCTCTGCGATTCTGCTTCTATTTCTAGTCAGTCATCCAGTGGTTAAATCGCTTGCATTTATTCAATGCCTGGCACGTCAGAATAGCCTTCCAAGATCTTCCTTCTTTTTCCCATCACTGTCGTGTCAGAGGGAGACAGAAAAGTCACATTCTTGGCTGTGCATGAGAACAGAGCGGGGCTGATTATCCATGGGTGGATTCCAGGGGAAAGGACACCTAGTAATCATGAATAACCTGAAGGCCTTTCAGCAAGAGAGTGTTCACATCACATTTGAATTTCAGAAAAATACTCCAGAAACAAAACAGACAGGCTCTGAGGACAGAGACTTGTGGCCAGAGATGGTGAGGGCCAGAGCGAGGGGGAGTGCGGGGATGGGAACACGGGATGGATGGCCTGGGGAGAGGCCGAGAGGCGGAACTGACAGGAGGTAGTAATTTCTGTGAGAGGGAAGACCGCTCTTTTTATCGCAATGACATCAATGAGGAAATGAAGAGCGGGGGTTGTGACTTTTTCATTCAGAGCCTCCCAAATCCCACACAGTTCCCGACAGACACCCAGTCCCCGGTAAATGGATAAATCCCATTGTTCAGTCAACACACCCATAGCTGAGTGAATGAGTCAGGTGACGCATCAGTGAACCAGTTAATAAATTAAATGACTATTTCCTTGGTAGGGTCTGATGGCCTCCCATAGCATTCCGACGTCTCTCTCTCATTTCTACCACTGTCCCCATCACACGGAGAGCAGAAATCTCACCGGGAACATTGCCGTATCTTTTAACTGGCCAGGCAGCCTCTGTTCTCGGGCCCAAAGTCCCAGAGCCTGACCCGTCTCGGAGCAGGTGCTCCTGACTTTGAGTCCAGGATTTGCTGGTCCTCAGCTGAGCCTCAGGCCCTCGACTTTCCCCATCATGCCTCCTCCCCCCGATGGAAATAATGATCCTGATTCATCCACCTCGCCCAGATGTTGGACAGATTGATTAGTTAATGTGCCAAAATTGCTTCGCGGATGAAAAGTGCCGATTATTACTATTATTATTCTTCTTTCTGAGAGCGGCCCTCTGCCTTTTAAAGGCGCCACAGAAAGGCCGCTGACATTTCACTGGAATGCGCTGCGTCTCACGGGGGAGATTTAGGTGCCAGTCAGGGAAAATGTCTCCGCAGGGAAGAGCTTCTCGAGGCTTGCTCATCTGCTTTTATAAAAGATGTGACCAAATCGCCACCAGGTTAAGGTCAATGTCCAGGCCTGTGTCAGCACAGGGTTTGCCATCTTTCCCAGAGGCACTGACGATAAAGCGTGGCTTTGCCTGTTGTCAGCCAGATGCCACCCCCAATGCTGCTGACGTCAACCCTACGCAGGGCCTCAGAGACGTCTGTAAATCTGTTTCCTTCCAAAATGCTTCGAACTTAAACACTTTCACCTTGGCCAGGAGTGAATACAGGTTTCTTAGAGGCATTTCTCCCCCATGTGCTTGTTTCTCTACTGAGGCGATTTTCATTCACGTACCTGAGGGAGTTCGGCTTGGAATAACAACAAACACAAAAAGAAACAAGCAAGTAAACATGTTGATTTCTTTTTTAAGTTTGGGGTTTGACAGACAGTCAGGGAAAGTTGTGAGACAAGCGTGCAGTACACTTAAATACTGGGGGAGAACTCGTCATGTGAGGTGGGTGGATGGAGAGTGGATGCCGGGGGCCTGATATTCCGGGTTTGACTTGCTGCTCGTTTTGTTCAGTCACGTGGGCTTTTAGCGTGATGTATGCCTAAACTTTCAGAGTGGGATTTATGAACTGCATTAGTGTTAAGGACAAAACGTAAAAATCCGTAATTTGAGAGTCGGGAGCAGTAGAGTGCTGTGTACAAAAGGCTCAATGGAAATAATAGGCTAATAGAAGCGCCGGAGAAAGGAAAATGGCTTTCCCACATCAAGGCAGCCGAGCTTCGGGAAATCCTCTAGTTGTCATCTAGTTGGCTCGCTGAGATAGCGCTGCTGAAGATGTGTGAAATCAGAAGAGTGTCATTGAAAGAATAAGACAAGTTTGGGTCGGGACACGGAGAAAGGTACCGCAGAGTTTCATGAGGTGGTTGATGGGACCGGAGAAGCCCCATCTGAAGACTGACCAGCAGGTGGCACAAGGGAGCCGTCAGAGCCAGGGGTGCGGGCCGCTGAGCCAGCATCTGTCTTCTATCCCTGCCCCTGCGGCTGTTGCATTATTGGGATGGACAGGTCTGGCTGAACAGGCCGCTGAAGCCATCTTCCCGAGATGATGGATGGCCTGCGTGGCGGGAACGGCCCTCGGTGGGCCTGGTCATTCTGCACCTTCGTCCTGGCCTTTTCCTAAGTGAGTGCCAGGGTCCTCTTCCTCCTCCTGTTCTGTTTCCCAAGGTTCCGCTGCGACCACGTGGGCCCCGGGGCATGTCTATGTGCTTGTCCTTCTGCCTTTCCTCTTTATGGGAAAGCAGTTGCTCTGGACACTCTGGCCTCTATTCTATTTGCTAACAGACTGAGCAGAGGGTGGGAGAGTCAGTGTGCAAGGCGCTAAGTTAGGATTTAACATCTATCCTTCTCGAGACCCTTTGTGATAGATATAAATACCATGTTCCCTTTTGACTGATGAAGAAACTGAGGCTCAGAGAGAATAAGGAGCTTGCCTAGGGTTCACAGTCAGTTATGGAGCACGTGCTTTCTCCTCCACACACACAATATATATATATTTGGAGGCCCAGTGCACAAAATTTGTGCACTGGTAGGGTCCCTAGTGGCTGCCAGATGCTGGCCAGGGCCTCCCTCCCTTCCCCTGACTGGCCCCGCCCCTGGTTGAACTCCCGGACGACCTCCAGGTCGAGGGGACAATTTGCATACTACACTTCTATTATATAGGATTTTTTGGTTAATCTTGATCCTTCCACCAATTCCTGCAGCATATAAATTTCCTGGCATCATGGGCATCCATAACCTCAGGAAAGGGTTGTTACAGGAACTGCTCAGGAGTCTCAGAGCCCAGCAAAACCAGGGAGCCAAAGGTAAGTCCAAGTCTTAGTCTGAAGGCCCAAGAACCAGGAGCTCTGATGTCTGAGGCCAGAAGCAGATATGGATATCTCAGCTCAAGCAGAAAAAAGCAGCATTTGTCTTTCCCCCACTTTTTTGTTTTATGCAGGCTCTCATTGGTAAGGGTGATCATCCTTACGCAGTCTATGATTCATGCAAGTGCTAATCTCCCGAAGACACTCTCACAGCACACGCAGACACAGTTGTACCAGTTATCTGGGCATCCCTTAGCGTAGTGAGGTTGACATATAAAATTAACCATCTCAGCTGAGGTGGGGAGAGTAGGAAAAGGAGTGAAAGCAAGGAAACAGCGTCGGTGCCTGAGAAAGGAAGGAACAATACCTCATCCTCCAGGTGGGCTGGGGGTGAGGGTCCGGGGGAACAGGAGCCCAGCTAGTTTGGGGGACAGGGTCCGAGTGCAGAGCGATCTGAGCCTCTTTCCAGGTGGGTGTGAGACTCTGAGGGGCACTGCTGTGCTGGGCCTTGGCAGCTGGGCCTGGGGCAGCCTCTCCCAGTTCCCCAGAAGCAGAATGGTCTCCCCTGCTCCAGAGGGCACAGCCCCCGCAGGGGAGGACCAGGCCAGAAGGCTCTCGGAGAACAGGAAGGATGATCTGCCCTGATGGTGTGAGTGACAACTGAAACCCCGATGGGAAGGGGCGGGCTCAATGAATGTGACAGAGGGTGGGGATAGTTATCAACACCAACCCCCAGCCTGACATGCGGCGACATCACACAATCCCCACTTCCTATCTATTAGGTGGGGAAACAAGGGGAAACTGTAATGGACTCAGATCCCGCTTTCGCCCCCTGGTGGAAGGCGGGGGGCGCTCATTACAGATATCAAGCTAAGTTAGGTTAACAAGTTCCTGTTGCGTGTTTGTGGACTAGAATCTGTACCCTCATGCAACATCAAATCCAGGGTTTTCTGGCTCCAAAATCGGTTCCTTTTATGACACCAGAAGGAAGAAACATTGCCATATCGAGGATTCGGCATAATCTGAAACGTTGCTATTTCTAAAGTATCTCGATGCCTAAAATTATCATTGTTATTTTAAAAATATTGCACAATTTTAACTAAGTCAATTCGAGGCTCATTCCCTCCACCTAATTTCCACTCAATGTAATGAGATTTTAGTAGGTATTTTTATTAAGGTGAGCCACCAGGGATCTTTCTTAAACTATTTTCAATGTGTTATATAAAAAGAAGGCACTCTCTATAAGTAAAAACTAATTTTTTTTTTCATGAAAGCATGAATGATTTTCTGATAAGTTTCTAGTCACACCAGAAATCAGGGCTTCTCATATATGAATTATTCATCTATTGAAAGTGAATTTTCACCTTTGGTGTCACCCAGTTGTTCTCAATCCTCAGCATCATATTTAAGAAGAAAAGGTTCCGAGGCCATTTATATCGAGATTTTATTGGCTTATGCACCCCGCACCCCCAGCACACAACTGCTGGGGCAACATTTCCAGGATGTCCTCAGCCTTTATTTTCAGAAGTTACGTGACTTAGCCAGGGCCATACTGGGCGCTTAGTGGCCCAGTGACATTGATTGGTTCTCTCCCATGGTTTGTGCAACTGCAGAGTAAGGGGAGTGGGGCGGAAGTGTGGGTTGGCAGAGATTCGCCTTCCAGGCCAGACTGGTTCTTGACAGCACGGAAGTGGGGATAGTGCACATAGTGGACTTGCGAGGCCTCGTCCTGGTTACATTCTTCCGGAGCTGAGCCGTCCTCTCCTCTGGGGGCCGCCCCAGCAGAGAGAGAGAGGGAGAGAGAGAGAGAGAGAGAGCGAGAGAGCGAGAGAAACTCACTAAACTTCAACCTGCCCAGCTCTTACTCTGATCACTGGCTTTGGCTCTGCGTTACAAACCACATGCATAAAAAGCGCACCCAAACATGGATGAAATTTTGCGTGGCATATCCTGAGAAACGATTCTCTCCAGAATTCAGCCCAAACAGCCGCTCTAATGTGCAGGGTCCTCTGCGCGGAGCTGCAATGGCGACAACATTCCTCTAGAGGGCACTCGCGGCTTCTCCATGAGTCCGGAGCTCCCGTCAAGGCAGTTTTGCAGAAATGGCACAGACTCCGCACGGGAGCAGAACGGGATCTAAATGAACAGATGAATGTGCGTGTGCAGGCTTTTTTCATTAGCAAATAAGACCTCTTTGTCTTTTTCGGAACGGCATCAGTGGAAATCGTGCACATTGTGGGAAAGTAAACTATGGAGGGCTTCTTTGTGTTTCCTCTGTGGATGCACACTGAACCCTCCCCTGGGGAGAGCTTGCTGTAGGTCACTGCGATGTCATATTTATAATTATCAGGCGAGGGAGAGGAATTAAAAGATTTAACTGCTTAACTCTTCAGCAGTTGAGCGGTGGCCCTGGGGACCCGCCGGGAACTTCACGTTCCGGCCAAGCTCGGTGGAAAATTCCTCAGGAGTGGCCATTTGACCCTTCCTGGGCCACCTGAGGCAATCAGCTTTGGTTAGATGCGATGGACCGTAATTGGCTTTGGAGTTGTTGAAGCACATTCGGGGTACACATCTCTCCATGTTTTGAGAGGCGTGTGTTTACCTTGGATGGGACCAGGGGAGAGGGAAGTCAATCACCGCTTGGGTGGGTGGCTGGACCTGCACGTTGTTTCGCAAGCTCTGCCTCTCAGCGTCCCCAGTGACCGGGTCCTGCCCAGCCTCTCCTCCCCCCACCTCCTCCCCTTCAGGCCCAGGGTTAGGGAGAGGGGTGAGTCTTTGCTGGTCTGCTTTAGAATTTGCACACGAAGTACGGGCCAGGATGATTTTAAGGGCTTTTTTCAGCCCTCGAGGTCTATGAGTCCGTGAATTTGTGGATTCCGACGTGAGGAAAACATACACACTAGTGTGACTTCAATATTGTAAGTGTGTAACTGTTTTCCCTGCCTCTAGTCACGTCCCTCCCCAAACCGTTCTCCAGGAACCAGAATGATCCTTTAAATGTCTATGTGGCACGATGGCCTCCTTTTCTGCTTAAAATTCTTCAGCAGCTCCACACTGCCTTCGTGAAAAAGCCCCAATTCCTTCACCCACACAATTGACAAGGCTCTTCATGATCTGTCCCCCAACCTCAGCCCTTCCTCCTGAATGATAGTTCTCTCTCACTTCTAGGCCAAGGCTGCCCCTTCCACCGAGATGTACTGAATCGTGTCCAGCTGGCCAGGGGTGAACTGAGGAGGGGCGGTGAAGGATTAAGAAGACAGACAAGAGCCGAAACCGGTTTGGCTCAGTGGATAGAGCGTCGGCCTGCGGACTGAAAGGTCCCAGGTTCGATTCCGGTCAAGGGCATGTACCTGGGTTGCGGGCATATCCCCAGTAGGAGATGTGCAGGAGGCAGCTGATTGATGTTTCTCTCTCATCGATGTTTCTAACTCTCTATCTCTCTCTCTTCCTCTCTGTAAAAAATCAATAAAATATATTTAAAAAAAAAAAAAAAAAAAACAGACAAGAGAATGCAGTTGGGACCAGGTGGATCACTGTGCCTGGATGAGGAAACAGTGACACAGCCTGTAAGCCCAGTGTTTATTTTATAGTCAGATCACATAAAGCAAAACGGGCAAGATGTTTACAATGTTCTTGCCAGTTTCAAATCTGCTTCTTTCCTGTTGTTGCCATTCTCTGAACTCTATCAAGCCTTGTTTAGGCAGCACTTGCTGCGCCCCGCAGCCCACATGCCTTAGCGACCTAGGACTGCAGGGTCGGACTATAAGGTCAAGCTTACAACCTTAGCCTTTTGGCTATAATCGTGCTGGGAGGGCTTTGCCCTCCAAGCTGGGACTTGTATGTGGCGTTGCCACAAGTCACTCTGAGGCTTGAACCTGTCCAAATGCTGTAGCCGCGATCCACAATGTACCGCCAACACCAACATACACACTCGTAGCACACAGTCTGTAATACACACTCCATCGCCTGGTTTTCATGCTTTAGGGCTCAGGTGCTTCTTCCTCTAAGAAGCCTTATCTGACTTGCAAAGACTGGGTTAGATGCCTCATTCTTTTTGTTTGTTTGTTTGTTTTTGTTAATCCTCACCAGAAGATTTTTTCCGCCGTTGATTTTTCAGAGATAGTGGAAGGGAGGAGGCGGGGGGGGGGGGGGAGGACAGAGAGAGGAGAGAGAGAGAAACCTCCCCCAAGCACCCTGATAACCTGGTCTGGGGATCGAACCTGCAATCCAGGTACATGCACTTGACCGGGAGCCAAACCTGTGAAACCTGTGACTTTTCAGGATGTGGATTGACCCTTTAACCATGGAGCAACACTGGCCAGGGCTAGATGCCCCATTCTTAAGTTATCTTAGCATTCTGTTTTAGTTTAAACCCTATGGGTAGGGTTAAGGAAGCTGAAGTGAGTTTTCTTAAGGCGATGAAAGCGTTACCTTGAGGATGACTGGAAGTTCTAAATATTCAAGTCCATCTGGAACAAAGGTCAGATAGTCTTCTTCCTACCTGGGAACCAGAACCATCTACCCTCCCACTCAGCCTGGATGCTGAGAACTGGCACCACACTCCCCTGTCCGCATGAACTTGACATTGTACTATCCCGTCTTCATTAGTATGACTATTTTTCCAGAAGTCTCCTGACCAGGTAAATGGGTTGATTGTTCATTACAGCAACTTCCCCAAATGCTCTTCCCAACTCTCCAATGGAAAGCACCAACAGACAGTTTGCACTGAAGAGTTTTTGAATTCCTTGCCTCAAAATTCTCACCTTGCTATTTCCACCAAAGCCAGACTATTGTATCATGGTCCTTACCTGATCCTAACAGGCTCTCTGCTATGGAGTACCTGCCTCAAATCAAACTTCCAATTCTCAGTAAGTTCTCACCATACCTTACTCCCTCAGAAACACTGGCGAACCTTTGCAAGGTGATGTTCTCTCTTCGTGCGGTGAGCAGTCAGCGTCGTCGTAGCAGCAGGTTGTGTTGGTCATGCCTGGGGAGCCAGCTCTTGGTACACCTCTCATCATCAGGAGGGCTGGTGCTTACCCCTTAAGAAAGCTAATGAGCTTTACTGCACTTCCGGAAGGCAGTTGGCCTGGATTTGGGTGTTTGAGTTCTGAACCTGGAGCTCCCCAGGGATGACTCCGCAGATAATAACTTGGTAAAGCAAAGGGTTCCAAGGTCTCTGTCACCTTCAGAAGCGTGTCTTCCGAACACTCATTCACTCTCTCACTCACCAGACTCATGTCTTTTTCATGGAGGCCACCGCCCACTCTCCAGGACCATGGGGCTTGGGCTGCGCGTCTCTGGGTGGGTGAGTGACATTCTTCCTCCCACTTCCTTCTAGTTCTGGCACAACTGCCTGTGGCTTTACTTCGCCACGATGCTGACTTTGACCTGAACTCTGCCTGACTTCGGGGGGAGGGGGGAGCAGTGTCTACTGTAGTTTGGCTCTTACTTCTGTGTCTTTAGTTCATACTCATAGGAACCTCCGGTTAGTCATTGATTGGCCAGCAGAAGCTGGCTTGAGAGGAATTTGGTCCAATCATATCTGAACAGTGTTTGGGGTCACCTGACCTGTTGCCCTCTCAGCAAGGGTTACAGAAGACAGCAGATTGTGAAGGCTTTATGGTTTGGAGTCAAATTTGCCGATGTGACAGGGATTCTACTTGCTGAAATATATACTAGTAAATGTACTTGTCTCCTCCTCACCACCTTGAATGGGGCCCTGCCCTCATTCAGCCAAAAGCATCCCAGCAAGAATCCAAAAATAAAGCATCTGTGTTCAGCTTTGACTTTCAAACAGGGTCTTGAATTCTGTAATAAAACAATAGTCTTGATAGACAGGCTTTGTTGAGAGAAAAAGGATTTGTCAGCTACAAAAGCTTCTTTTACATATCAAGAGTAGAAAGAGGAATGCATTGAAATTGCTGATCGGACAGAGTTTTATTTTAAACCAAAGACGGAGACACCTTAGGATATTCTGTAAGGAAAGTCTCTCCTGGCCGTCCGGGGGCAGGGGGCAGACAAGAGATGTGAGAGAAAGAACCAGAGGGTCCTGGCCCCTCTCCCCAGGCCAGGAGTGGTGGTGGTGGGGGGGGGCAGGGGGGTCATACAGTCCAGGGAGATGTGTGGGCACCTAGTGTAGCCGGGCCTGTTCCTTGTTTCTCAGGAATAACACAGAAAATTGTCAGCCCCTTAGGGAGACCCTGTGCTTAGTTTTGGAGTTGGAGCCTCATGGAGCACCTCAGGGTATAGTTTGAAAATGGCTGAGTGGCCCTGGTCAGTGTGCTCGGTGGTTAGAGTGTTGGTCTACGAACCAAAGGGTCAATTCTCAGTCAAGGGCATGTATCTGGGTTGTGGGTTCTCTCCGCAGCCCACAACCGGATTGGGTGTGTGCAGGAAACAACCAATCGATGTGTCTCTCTCACACCCTTGCTTCTCTCTCTCCCCCCCTCCCTCCCTTGCACTCTCTCTCAATGGAAAACATATCCTTGGTTGAGGATTAACAAGCAAACAAGAAGAAAATGGCCGAGTGAGGTGCGGAGGGGGTGGCCCTGAGAAGTCAGGGAACGTGTGCAGGCTACTGTAGGTCCTTGGGTGCTGGGTGAGGGATGGAGGGGACAGAGCCTGGGGTCAGAAGGAGTTTACAGCTATTGGGGACCACACCACATGATACTCAAGATAGTCAGGTGGGAGTGCTGTGCCTCAGCGAGGAGGAGAGTAGATGGGCCACCACAGGAGGGGCTGTGGGGACAGCCCTTGGCCATCATGGGGTGTGGAAGCTTCCCCTGGCACTCCAGAGGGTGCGGAGAAGCAAAGCAGCCCTGGAGGAATGAGTATTTGAGTGAAGATTTCTCAGAGGAGACTGGGTTAGACTAAGAAGGTCTGCTTTAAATTCAAAGAGACCGAGTTATCTTCAATTTGCAGGTTTAAGTTCTTTTCTACAATGGACAGCAACAGGGCTGAACATTTAGAGGGACAAAACAGCTTTCTTTTTTGTCTATCTGAGTCACTGTGTAAATATTGCTTGTATCAGTGTTGGGTGTACTAAACCCAGGCCCTCCCACCCCTCATTACTTAAATGTGTATAATGAGATAGGCGGGGAGTGGGGACCTCATTTATTTGTTCAGTCAATGTTCGTTGAACAAATACTATGTGCTGGCCCTGGGCGCCTCGTGTAGAACCAGGCAGGCATGGTCCCTGCCCTAAGCAGCTGGTTAATCTTTGGACGGAGGGCAGGGCTGTCACTTTTCTGTCCGGGCCAAGCTTTGCCACTGTGGCTCATTGCACGTGGTGGCCACTGGGAGGTACTTTCTGCCCCCTTCATGCCTCAGGGCAATGTGTGTACTGGGTGATGTGGGCAGATGCTGAGTTAAAACGCCAATTTCTAATTCACTTCCTTTGCTCAAAGCTCCCCAACCCCGACGGCTTTCTGACTCATGCCAGCTTGTCTGTGTTGATCAGCATTTGCCCAGCAAATATTGATCCTGCCGCACTTTAGAGGAAATACAGAGATAGAGGAGGCCCTTTCCCCTTCCGTGGTAGACCGGCTCCCGGAGGACACGAATACATCCATACACACGGGGACAGGAACGCGCGAGCTGCCTGCGCTGTGTGGTGGGAGGAGGCGGGGTGCCCTTCAGCTGCGCGGAGGGCGCCATCACGGGGGGCCACCGGGTGGACGTCCAGCCCTCCAGCCCGTTGCAGGGTTTCGTCCACCTGGGCAAGCACTGCATTTGCATCCCACCCAGGTGCCGTTGGCTCGCCAAGGGCCCTCCGTGCCGTGGACCGCGCCCACCAGCCCATCACCTCGTCCTGGCACCAGGCCTGTGAAACCTGCCCAGCGGCCATGCGGTCAGAGCGGACGTGGAACTGGGTGTGAAGGCCAGGCCGGCAGCAATGCGGGTGCGATGCGGAGAGCTCGCTAACGGCGTCCGGCGCGCTGGGCAGGGAGCGGTGATGCATTTAGGAAAGAACAGACAGCTTGCAGAAGAGGCTGGGGCGGGCATCTGGGCCGGACAGAGGCCATGCAGGAGCGGGAGGGGCCGAGAAGTCCGCCACTCGCCCCCGGATCTCTGGGAGCCTGGCAGGTTTTAAACCTCACCTCCAAATCACTGTAGTCCGCTCATCCTCCCTCCACAGCCTTCTCCCCCGCTGGCTTCTCTGTTTCTCTGATACTCATGGTCTTTCCTGCCCTGGCCTCCCGCTCTGGGATTTAATTTGAGTGGGCCTTGTTCGCCATCTCTCCTTTTCCTGTGAAATCTCTCTCCCTGTATCTCTCACCAGGTGCAGAGCTTTGTGACAAGGACTGTGCTTCACGCGCCTGAAAATAATCCCTCTTTTAGCAGCATTTCCAACGTACAGGACACGCGCCGTGGTAAATGCGGCGATTTTAAATGGCATGCTAACACATACTTGCCGTTTAATGTATTTATTTATTTATTTTATTTTATTATGCTTTTACAACACTTTATTAATGTATTTATTTTTAGAGCAATATGTTTCATAAATATATTTAATGTATTTACTTTTATGTGTAATAAGAAAAAAGTACTCCCTGCACACGAGAGCCATGATTCCACTGATGTGTCTGGGGAGGATGAGGCTAAAACAAGGTGTAAATGAAAGAATTAGTTGATTCAGAGAAAAAAATACTGGTGGTTCACAGATGCAGGGAACACTGCACAGGTGGTGTGCCAGTGACTGGTCCTGGAGATCCACCCCGCCAGGAGGGCTCCACAAATCACTGTTGGGAAATTAACTCGATTTTTAAATACGTTGTTGAGTACTACGTATTCAGGGCGGCTTGCCTAAAAGGAGCAGTCATTCCCAGAACTCGGAAGGAAGGAGGAGAGGGGCAGAGGAAGGGAGAGAGAAGCTGTGGGCCTCACGCCTGAAGGCCTTTCAGGGCTGCCTCCTGCTGGGTTGGAGGACAGTGGGATGGGCTCAGGGTCTGGTGTTTTAAGGGCATCACCAGGTGGCCGGGAAGAGGTCGGAGTTTCATTCCTAACAGATGAGAATTGTCTCATCATCTGCTGTCTCCCTCTCCTCTGATTCTGCTTTGATACCTTTTTCATCCTCAGTGTTAACTCTGTCCACACACACACACGCACACACACACTCACACACACACACGCACTCACACACACACTCACACACACACTCACACACACACGCACACACTCACGCACACACTCGCACACTCACACACACACACACACACACTCTCACATGCACGCGCGCACACACACACTCACACACACTCACACACACACACACACTCACTCACACACACACACACAACACTAGGTTGTGATGTCAAATATATTTCTTCTGAGGTGTCTCTTCTAAAAAGTCTGGAAACACTGCACTAGGTCATCACACCGCTCTTTCTACTCTGTTCAGTCCTTCATTCACCTGTTCATTCATTCCCACTTGTTAAACCTTTAATGTGCCAGGTTCTGAACTCAATTTCCCCAGGTCTGAACTCAATATCCCAGGTCTGAATTCAAGATTCCCAGGTCTGAACTCAATATCCCCAGTTTCGGAACTCAATAGCGCCATCTGGTGCGCATCTGTTTCAGTGCAAATTCTTTCTCCATGAAAAATGCATTCTCTCTTTCATCCTAGGGGCCTTTGCAAAATTCTACTCATCTCTTTCCTCTCTCTTTGAGCTACTCTCACCCTTCAGCTAAAGAATCCTTCCCTTATCCTCAAAGACTGGCTTTGGTTCTTGAGGTGATTTTAAAATAAGGCTGCAAATTCTCTGACACTTGCTCTTGACTGCTTCCACCAATAGGATGGTGGAGGTGAAACTCTGTGACTGCTAAAGCTAGGTCATAAAAGGTCATGCAGCTTCCACTTAGCTGATGGAATACCTGCTTTCGGGGCTGTGAGCTGCCATGGGAGAAATCCAGGCACCCGAGGCCACCCTGGTGGAGGAGTCGCATGTGGTGCTTCCATGGACAGTCTCAGCTGGACCCGGACTTGAAGCCATCTCTGCCAGGGCGCCAGGCATGGGAGTGGGCTGTGGTGTACCCTCCAGACCAGCCCACCCACCAAATGCATACCCCTGAGTGACCTCGATTGGTCCCATGAGTAACAGAAGAACCACCCAACCGAGGCCTGCCTGCATTTGGGACCCACACAATCATGAGTTACAGTAAAATGGTGGTTGGTTAAGCCACTGCATTTTGTGGTGGTTTGTTATGTAGTGATAGAAAACTGTCACAATTTTCCATTGTGTTCTATTTTGTGTCTACTGCAGAGTTTACTGCTCTGTAGCTTAATTTCCTAGTTTCTGCCGCTCTGTTTTTTTTATTTTTTTGATAGAAAATATGAGGCCAGGAATAATGTTTTATTGGCCATTATATTTTTAATATCTAGCATTAGTTCTGCAAAAATATGAGCCTAATAATTATATTATAAATATTGGATGAATTGAATTAAATGGAATGGGACAAACCTGATTACAGGTTAAGTGACTATATAACCACGTTTGCCTGGGACCTGTTGAGTGATGTAATTATTATTATTTTTTTTATAAAATATTCTTTTATTGATTGTTTTTTACAGAGAGGAAGGGAGAGGGACAGAGAGTTAGAAACATCAATGAAAGAGAAACATTGATCAGCTGCCTCCTGCACACCCCCCACTGGGATGTGCCCGCAACCAAGGTACATGCCCTTGACCGGAATCGAACTCGGGACTCCTTAGTCCGCAGGCCGACGCTCTATCCACTGAGCCAAACTGATCAGGGAGTGATGTAATTATTAATAAAGTTCTCTTTCGCTCTCAGATTTAAAGACCCCCTAATTAGAGGAGTCTTTTTGGGACTGGGGAAGGACCCTGAACAATACCCATATGATTTATTAGAGTTTGGATTTGGTTCCAGTTGGAGAAGAATGTTGGATTTTTAGATGAGAAACTTAGACGAATTATTACTCCTGTTGTACTCCTGTTGACACTATATTTTGATTATGTGCCCTATAATTAGATGTTGAAAATGCTAATGTATATTAACTTGACTGATTTGATTACTCATCCTAATTACACTTTGATCCCTTTTGGTAAGTATATTGATTCATATTTTATTTACTTCACAGACGTCTTTGTATAACTGTGCTTTGATAATATCTGATTACATCTTAATATTTGTGATAATAAGAGCTTTCAGTAGCTCTATTCTCACAGTAGCTCTAGTATCACAGTAGCTCTGAATGATATTCCTTGCCACTTTCCACTGTGTGACGTTGGGTAGGTTATTAACTTCTCTGGTCTTTAGTTTCCTCATCTGTGAAATGGAGATAGTGATAAAAGTTACTCATAAGGGTGCCAGGTAGATTAAATGAGATTATATATATTAATAGGGTAATCTGGCTGGGCCCTCACCGATATCCCAGATAATCCTAGCTTGTAGGTGATATTCCCTACTGCCACCCAAATACCTACTTACATGAGCTGACATGCATTAAGGCTTTGTTTTGCTGGTGTTACTTCAGGAGGGGGTCAGGGGAAGGGAGGGATAGTTTCAGGTAGGGTGCTGATGATGGGGAGAAGGGAGAGAAGAATGAAGGGGGTGACGTGGTATGAGCCCCACCCTCCCATTCAGGCAACAAGGTTCAGGTTTCCACTAAAAAGAGGGCCTGACCACAGGGGCCAGTGAAGTGGACATCCATGCCTGGCCACAGGGCTGAGTGTGTGTGTGTGGGGTGTCTTTTGTCAATTTCATACAGAGGGACCCTGAGAGCTACTCAGAGGAGCCATATGAGAGAGGGCCTTGTGCCCAGTGGTTTGAGATACAGTAGAGAGAGGGGGGAGGGGAAGGTGGAAGGGGAAGGGGGAGAGAGAGAGTGAGAGAACGAACAGCTGAACTACATGTGTGTGTGTGAGAAAGACTGTAACTCTAGGCACAAGAAGGGCTGTTTTAAGGCCCATGCACCCACCCACCATACTGCAGCATTCTGCCCTGGATCCCAGGTGCCAGGGTGCCCTGTGGAAGAGGGCTGTGTCTGGCATATCAGCATTCTCATGAATGCAGAGACATTGGTGTGTATGTTGGAGGGAGGGGAACATGGAGTGAGAGTGTGCAGAGCGGGGAGTGCCCTCTCATTGCTGTAATGGCTAGAAATCACAGACGCCAGGTACCGTGCCAACACTCTACATGATCACTTTTAATGGTCACAACAACTCTGTGCCAGCCACCACTAGTACTTTTATCACCCCACTTTACAGATGGGAAACGCGGGCCAAGAAGGATTAGGTCACTTCCCCGAATGTTACAGAGAGTAACTGGCAGAGCCTGGATTCGAATTCAGGCTGTCAGATGCCAGAGCCCCTGCTCTTAAGCCATTACCCAGATCGCCTCCTCATCAGGGAAGTGGGCCGGTCCCTGAGCACCAACGAGCCTTCCAACCCTACTTGGGGGAGCCCTGGAGTGGGGAGGAGCTAACAGCAGTGCTTTTCTTCAGTCTTGTTTTTAGAGACGAGAACAGGGAAGCCCTCTGAACCAAACCAGTGCCCTCGGTGGCCTCCTGGTGAGCCTGTCCTCTTCTGTGACCCGGCTGAGGAGACCTGGGAGTGGGTACTGGTCCCCTGACATTGGATCATCAGTGGGCCACTGGCCACTTTCCAGGAGATCCCAAGGCCCTGGACAGTGTGTGATGACCAGACCCGGCCCGGGGACACGGAGCAGCAGAGTGACCACCTGGTGCTTACAGGACACTTTTATAGAATCTCACGGGAAGCCCACAAGTTAGCAAGCGCCTTCTCTTCCTCCCCTCACGGGAAACCAACTTACCCACGTCCTTGACACCAAGACGGAAACTCTCTTCTCTGTCATTCTCTTTTAAACTTTTTGAGTATATATAGTGTTATAGTTGAATGTTTGGGATTTTCAAAAAGAAAATGCTACTTTTCTTATTTCCTTTTGACGTTAAAAACTTGGTTGTGCCTGGATTTAAAAGAAAAAAAGTGAACCTTGGTGGAAATATACTAAAATGCTAACAAGTCTGTGGGTGATGCAATTCTGGGTTATTTTAATTTTCTTCCCCATTCTCCTCAGTAAGCATGTTCTGCTTTTATAATATGAAAGAAAATGGATTTTGTCTGTATGTGGGTGTTTTTGTTTTTTAAAGTTTGAGATTAGTTGTCTCCATGAAGTTATATTCTATCTAGTGCAGACAACTTTTATTTTGAGCTGTGAGGATATTTTTTGGTTTGTACTTCATTTCACGCCCTGAAATTCCGCCATGGCAGCTCTGTCCAGCTCAGAGGGAGGCAGATCAATGGCCAAAAGTACAGATCCAGCCAGCTTCTCATCTAAGAGCTGAAAGGAAAGACCCTTGGGTGGGGAGGCTGAGGGTGAGTTCTGGTTCTGCTGCCCCACGCGTGGAGCCCCTCAGCCTCCTGGTCTACCACCCCTTCCAGGACCACGCTGCAGGGAATCGCTGGTGCTGTACGGAAGCCAGTGGGGAAATGGGCAACAAGGAGCCTACCTCTGACTTTGTAGGACGATATCAATTTAATTCCTTGAAGATCCTGGTAGTTCAAAGTAAGTCTGAGAATGGCTCTTCCCATTGTAGTGAAGGCAGAAAACGAAAGTAGTGGCACCCTAGCTGGTCTGGCTCAGTGGATAGAGCATCGGCCTACGAACTGAAGGGTTCAATTCCAGTCAAGGGCACATGCCTGGGTTGCGGGCTCGGTCCCCAGTAGAGGGTGTGCAGGAGGCAGCTGATCAATGATTCTCTCTCATCATTGATGTTTCTATCTCTCCCTCTTCCTTCCTCCCTGAAATCAATACAAAATTTTTAAATTATTTATTTATTTAATATATCTTTATTGATTTCAGAGAGGAAGGGAGAGGGAAAGAGAGAAACATCGATGATGAGAGGGAATCATCAATCGGCTGCCTCCTGCACCCCCCCCACTGGGGATGGATCCCGCAACCCAGGCATGTGCCCTGATCGGGAATGGAACCATGACCTCCTGGTTCATAGGTCGATGCTCAACCACTGAGCCACACTGGCTAGGCTAAAAAAAATTTTTTTTTAAAAAAGAAAGAAAACTAAAGTAGTGGCAATCAGTGTGTCCTGGCATTGGTATTTGAAGCAATGTTTTTAAGGTAGCAAAGGGCATAGATGGGATATGGAGAAAGGGAGACAGTCTAAGGATTATGGGCAAAGGTGTAGAAGCAGACACAAGCCCATCACAGTGGATGATGTGTGGGGACAGAAAGAAAAATCACAAAGAGGAAGCCTGCGACGTCCCCAGCTGTGGGTGCACACAGTCGTGGGTGTCTATCTTCTCATTCATGGTGCCCGGCAGTAGCCATCCAATAACAGTCTCTCTATACTCTATGACAGTTAACTAATAAATTCTGTTTTTCTTTCATTTAGCTGTAAGTTTAAAGTAAATATTGATATTTTCCAAGATATAAAACCGGTCACTCATCACAAGGCATTTCAACAAAACCAAACAGTTCGGTGCCCTAGACTTACAGAGGTTCTCCTAATTGGATAAAAAGATGAGGTCTGTGCTTTTTCATTTGCCTGATTAATTACTGCTCTGAAACCCTGGAAAACAGACACGGTCTGTAAGCGGTATCTGTTGTTTAATCGAGCACAGATGTTCTTAGAGACCTTTTAAGTAGGCCTGCAGAGTTACTCTCAAGTAAAATGAATCATGGAGCTGTATGTTTTAAAAGTGACTGTACCATGCCAGCGAACAAGCAATTTTTATGAATGTTCAATACATGGTCGCTATAACTGTGGTTTGTCCTTAGTCCACCAGCATCACGGAGCAGCACCAAGATGCTGGCAGTAAATGGCGTCACCACCCACCCAGGATGCTGGGCTCAATGACCAGTCACCCACAACTTCCCTGGCCCGTGCTGTGTCCAACTTCTGTCCTCAAGTTCATCTCCTAAGTATCTGGCTGTTTCTTTTGACTCTTCCTACCACCACTACCTTGGTTAAGGCAACTGTATCAGTTGGGCACCTATATGTGTGTACATGCCATTGAGCGGCTCTGACTCCCGGCGGCCCTGTGACTGAGTGGTGTCCACAGTGTCCTGTGCTCAGCAGCCCTGCTCAGCTCCTGCAGGCTCAGGCTATGGCTTCTTTCATGGAGTCACTCCACCTCCTACTTGGACTTCTCTTTCCCTGCTGCCTTCTATTTTCCCAGCATGACTGTCTTTTCCAAAGACCCTGCCTTCCCATGATGTGGCCGAGGTAGGACAGCTTCAGTCTTGTCATTTTTACCTCCGGTGATGTTTCAGGCTTAATTTGGTCTAGCACCCACTTGCTCATCTTTTTGGTGGTCCAGGGGATCCATAGAGCTCTTCTCCAACACCCCATCTCAAATAAATCCACATTTTTCCTACCAGCCTTCTTCAACTGTCCAACTTTTGCATCTGTATGTCACTAAATTCACCCCAGATGATTCGAAAAAAGACTTTAAGGGGTAGACTATTTTGGGGGGTGTAGTCAGGGTTAAGGAAACAAATGAGGAGAGAGAGCACTCAGGGAGCCGGAATACCGGTCCGCCGTTACCACTCATTGGCTGAGGGACAGTGGAGGACACTGTGTTCCCAAAAGCCAGCAAGAGTGAGGGAGGCGGCTGCTGTGTCAAGGGAGGGAAATGGAAGAAAGCTCTGGCAGGCTACCTTCCCAGCCTCCAGAACTGTGAGGACCTTAGCGTTCACTTTTGTGTCATTAGTTCTATGGTTTGACAAATGTATGTCATGTATCCATCATTGTAGTATCACACAGAATAACTTCACTGTTCTAAAAATCCTCTACACTTCACCTTTTCATCTTCCCTCTCTCCCTCTGAACCCTTGATAACCACTGACCTTTTTACTGTCTCCATAGTTTTGTCTTTTCCAGAATGTCAGACAGTTGGAATTATTCAGTATGTATCCATTTCAGAACAGCTTCTTTCACTTAGTCATATGCACTTAAGGGCCTTCTGTGTCCTTTCATGGCTTGATAGCACATTTCTTTTTATTGCCGATAATATCCCATTGGATGGATGTACCACACTTTGTTTAACTATGCAGATATATTGAAGGGCATCCTGGTTGCTTCCAAGTGTGGGCAAATATGGGGGGAAAAATCTTCTCTAAAAACACATTTAATAAAATAATTTATAGCAAATATTATCTTTGCAGTAGTATAGTGAAGTTTATATTTTAATTTCCCCAAATCTTCCCAAGTATGTCAGGTTAAACAAGGTGTCCTTCAGTGAAAACATTTGTGTAATTATTATAATTTGTATAATTAGTGGTTAACATATAAGTCCTAAGAAAGTCTTTTTAGAAGATGTCACAACCACTGAGAAAGTGAATGATTAATATCTGGGCACAATCTTTATGCAAGTCTGATGGCTTCTAATTTGTTGCATTTAAGAAAATTGCAATAGGATTTAATTGGTTTTTCAATTGATAGGACTTTTAAATTTAGCTTTGATAGATGCTTACTCTGTGATTTTAGCATTTACCTCAGAAGAAGTTCAAAGCATTGAATGACATGGCTCTAACCAAATTTTTTCCATTCCCACTAACTTACATTTAAGGGCACAATGTCTCAGTACATATCTGTTATAAACAAGCAAGAACATAAAAGAAATAAAATTAAAAAAAACATTATGAGGGTTTTTTGTTTTTTTTTTAAAAAATGTATTTGATTCTAGTCTACGCATGTGTCAAAATGCATTTGGGACATGCCTCTCTATCTCTCTGTCTATGTCTCTCTCTCCGTATCTCCTGATATACTTACTACTGATTTGGGCATATCAGGTGACTGAGCAACCATGCCCTCAAGTTTTCTAGGAACCTGGCTGTCCTCCTAGACCAGGGCTATTCAAAGGCGCAGAATCACCATCCCCTGGGAGACTGTTCAAAATACAAGTTCGTGGGCCCCTCCCCAGATCTTGACTCAGAATCTGGAGATGGTGCCAGACATCCGCGTTGACAAGCCCTCCAGTGATTTGGAAGCATGCTACTCGGAACCCTGTACTAGATGCCATTTGTTTCTGTAGAGTTTGGTCATTGCCCTGAGAAGCTGGCTTAACGGGCAGGGCCAGGAATTGGTCTTTGTTTCCAAGCCTATCTTGATGGCCATGCCCTTGACTTGGTCTTTTTAAAATATATATATATATATATATATATATATATATATATATATATATATATATTATTGATTTTTTACAGAGAGGAAGGGAGAGTCATAGAGAGTTAGAAACATTGATAAGCGAGAAACATCGATCAGCTGCCTCCTGCACACCCCCTAGCTGGGGATGTGCCCGCAACCAAGGCACATGCCCTTGACTGGAATCGAACCTGGGACCCTTCAGTCCACAGGCTGACGCTCTATCCACTGAGCCACACCGGTTAGGGCTTGACTTGGTCTTTGTCTCTAGGCTGTATCATATTTACTGGCTGGAAAGTCTGGGGAAAAGTCTTTCTTTCCAGCCCTGCTAGTTCTGGGCTCTCTATCGCCCTCTACATGCTGCTGGGAAGCTGACCAGATCTCCTCGGAGCGGTGTGATAGCCTACGCCGCTGAAAGCAACCAGCTCCCGTCGCGAACTTCTGCCTCCCAAGCTTCTTGTCCCCGTCTCGGGTTCAGTAGGTACATTTGCTATGTTCCAAGTTAACTCAGGTGACAGTTTTACCAGATGCCTTATCATTGCATAACACGGGCCACACTTTCCAGCTCTGTAACAGCTTCCTTGCTATGTTTCTCTGCCTCTGTCTTCCGTCAAGGCCCAAAGCCAATCCAATATATTTTAGGATTTCATTGCAGTACCAATTTCTGCCAAGTCTGATGTTGCTGTATAATCAACCACTCCAAAACTAGTGACACTTGTGATTGCTCACGTGTCCACGGGTTGACTAGGGTTTGGCTGAAAGCCGGGGTTGGCTTGGTGGCTCTGCTTCTCACTGCACACCCGTGTCTGCCAGGGTAGCTCTACTCCCTTGGGCCAGAGGAAGAGCCAGGGCATTATTTTCATAGAGATGGTAGAGGTGCAAGATGAGCCGTGAAAATATGTGGTGCTTCTTAGGTCCTAGGCTCAGAACTGGCATGCTATCACTTCTGCCCACAAGGCACTGGCCAAAGCAAGTCACGTGGGCAAGCCCAAAGCCAAAGGACACCCGTGATGAAACTATGACAAGAGTATGGCTGCAGGGAGCAGTGAAGAATGAGGACAACACTTCAAACTGGCATCCAGAATAAAAATGAGAATTTCTCCTATGTGTTGACATTCCTTCAAAATGGTATCCTCCCAGGGCATGTGTGTCCTTGTTTCTTTTTTTTTTTTTTTTTTTTTTTATCACCAATTAGCCTAAGTTCCAGAAGAGCAGGGGTCATATCACCACTGAGGCTCAAGAGCCAGACAGTGCCTGACACAGAGTAGATGCTCAGTAGGTACTTGTGGAACAAGCCAATGACTACATAAATGAATGAGTATTTTTCCAACAGGCAGTTTGCCAATTTAGATCTGCAGAGACCAGGAATTAAGTGCTGATTTGGAGCCTCGTCTGGACATTGAATTTGAACCTGCAAGATTTTCATCAGTATGTCTTCTTAGGAAAATGAAAAGCTCACCTTTGCCTTTGAACTTCATAGGAGCAAAGTGAAAGTAGGAGGAAGATACCACAACTTGAAAAAGAGTCAAAAAAGAAAAAAAAATGCAGCATAGGGAGGCTGTTGAGAGGGAAGAGCTGATGAACTACCTGTGTGGGTTTTCATGCTACTTTTCCCCTTTCTCTCAAATTCTTCCTTTCGAAAAGGATGAGTGAGGGAGTTTAAGTAGCGGTCTCAGGGGCACCCGGCCTGTCACTGCCTGTTTTGTAATCGGAGCCAAGAATCCACTGGGGAGGGGGTAGCGGGGCGTACGAAGACCTCCCCGTGAAATCTGGTTGGCAGGCTGTGTGACCTCCTCAGGAGCCACGTGGGACAGTTTGATGTCTGTGGAACCTGTTCACAGCATCCTTCCATCTGCGCTCACAGCCTGGCTGCTGCCGCAGATTACAGTGTTAATATTTCTCCCTTCACAACACAGTCTTCTCTGCTCTGCTCTTTCGGAATTTTGTTACAAATATGTTGCAGTGCGCGGGCTAAAAGGAGAGAGAAAAATTGAAATTCCACCTGACTTAAAATCATTGTCTCTATCAGATCAGGACACCCTAAGCCTTCTCTACGTTTCAGTCAGAGCCCTTTACTTTGCTTGTCTCAAGGTTTTGCTCATCCTGTGACCTTACCAGTCGGCTCTCCCTTCCCACGTTCAGCAGGCCTCTCCCCATCCTGCCTTCACAGGGGGGAACCTCATCAAGAGCATGGGCAAGGGAGTGATCCTCACGTGGGATCAAATTCCAGTTCTGGTACTTCCAAGCTGTATCGCTTTCGGGGAGTTATGCCACCCCCCTAGGCGCTATTTTTCTTATTTATAAGCTGAGAAGAGCGGAATATTGTTGGGGGGGTAAGACATAGCAGATATTGCATGGAAATTGCTCAGTGCACCCCTTTTCAAAAAAGAGACCCACTCAAAGGCTTCGCCTTTTCCCTCCACAAACTTCTCAGGCAGAATTTGCCATCTTGTATGGTCAGAGGACAAGGGGGCCTGCACATTCTAATTTGGTCACTCCCTGGCGGCAAACAGCTGGGCCTCTCTGAGCTGGGATTGTATCTGCAGGGAGGCGTGATGTGAAGACTGGCACACGCCAGGAACACCAGCCCCTGTTGGCAAATACATGATTAATGCTCAGTAAAGGGACTGACTGCTCCAAGGGATTCCGTGATTTCTTACAGGAGCCGAATGATATGATGGAAAGAGCACAAGTTTTGGAGGTAGAGGCCCATCTGTGTGACCTTTAGTATCTCTCCAAGCCTATTTCCTTGTGGCTGAATGGAGCTGCTGGTACCTTCTCACAGGGTGTTTGTTCCGACTGAAGGAGGTAATATATGGCCGATGTGATGATCAGACCGTCAGTGGGGAGAGGCGACATCCCCAGGGGTTGCACAGTTTGCAGGCTGGGAATCTGGAGATGTGCTCAGAGATGGGAACATTCCCGAAGGAGCAGAAGATCAGACCGTCAGCGGGGTGTAGCAGCTGATTTAGGGACGTAGGAGCCAGCCCCTCTGGGTTCAGCTTCTAGCTCTGTTGCTTACTAGCCGCATGGCCTTAGAAAATCACCTAAACTTCCTAAATTCAGTTTTCTCATTAATAAAACTGGCACATTAACTCGTATCTCTTAGAACTGTCAGAATTTTATGAAATAATGACTGCAGAGGGTTAAACATGCTAGTCTCCCTCCCCCTGAATCTCTAGCTTCCTGCGTAAAGTAGCCGTAATAACAGCCATCTCCACAGGCTACAGCAGGAAAACGCCAATTCCAGTGTTCACCGTGCCTACCATGGCTATTATGTTTAGCCATACACCTTGCTGAATCACAATTGCAAAAGGAGGGAAGTGGACCACAGTGATGGGATCTCATCAGAGAGTCACTCTGGTAGCCAAACAATGGGGGGATGTCTCCCATTTCCCCTTTGTCAAGGTAATTCCTGTGTGTCATTTGCATATGCTTAATTTTTGCATTGGGACAGGACCAAGGAAGTTACCCTTCCCTTCCCTTCCCTTCCCTTCCCTTCCCTTCCCTTCCCTTCCCTTCCCTTCCCTTCCCTCCCCTCCCCTCCCCTCCCCTCCCCTCCCCTCCCCTCCCCTCCCCTCCCCTCCCCTCCCCTCCCCTCCCCTCCTCTCCTCTCCTCTCCTCTCCTCTCCTCTCCTCTCCTCTCCTCTCCTCTCCTCTCCTCTCCTCTCCTCTCCTCTCCTCTTCTCTCTGTAAAATCACTTCTCTTTCTCTCTGTAAAATCACTTCTTGAAAACACCCTCCAGTTTTGACCCAGCTGTGGGGCACTTTGTCCCATTAACGCAGGGATCTCTAGTGGGGCCATGCATGGGCCTATGATGAGGTGCGTAGACCCCTGACACTGTTTACTGTTTCCCCAGGCAGAGAGAGGAGCTTCATGAAGCTCCGTGAGCCTGGCTCCCCCGCAAGGTTTAGAAACACCACTCTGAGAGCAGATGAATGCAGCCATGCTATTCCATGGGGGACTTAAACCCAACTCACTTCTGCAAATGGATGGGAGGCCAGTTTCTTTGGAACTTTTCCCACTTTGTTTAACACAGAAGTTGTAGCAGCAAAGACAGATCTAAATCTTTTGTGCATTTGCTTTCCACTGTGCTCTCAGGGGAGGAAGTCCTGTGTTTGGGGCCCAGTGGACCCGCATCCCTGGACCTGCCCACAGAGCAGGTAAACTTGCCTTTTCTGAAAACCCTTGATGATGAATGTCATCATTAAACTTCCACAGCTGAGCAGAGCCCCCCTGGCCTCTGAGTTATTGAGCCTCTCTGCCTCTGTGAGGTGGCTCCTGGTTAGGTGGCTCTGGTGACCCTCTGAACTTCCTCCCTCCTGCAGACAGCCTTGCCCAACACGCACCAGCTCCAGAGGCCAGAAATGCAGTTGCACCATTGAAGGCGATTCCTTCTTATTAAGCTTCAAAGGGTCCTCATTTGTGACTTTTCAAATAATTGGGCCCCAAAAGAAGCACCATAGACTGATTGGTTCTCTTTGGAATTTGTTTCGCATAAATCCAGCTCAGCTAAGGTGAACCTCAACGTGGACTGCAAGGAGAATGTGTTTGGTTATGCTGGGCTGTAGGCACTAAATCGGGCCACATTGTCACTTTTCTTTGGTAATATAAACAAGCCACAGACTGCTCAGCGCTTGTCAGTGACTGCAATCGGTCAAGTCTGCCGGCTGAGCTATAACTCAGAAGGAAAAAGTCCGATAACTTAGTCTGAGCTTCACCTTTCATGAGCCATCAGTTCATACATCACCCCTGACATAAAAGGGGCCTCATTCCCCCAGAGTTAGCCCCAGAAGGTTTTTCCTGGTGTTAAGTTCTTTAAAATAGCATCTGTGCCAAGGACATTAGTCTCCAAAATTTTACCCAAGTGCCAATGATTCTACTAAATCAGCCTTGCAGGCCAATTCCTCAGGGCTCCTTCTATTTATTTAGGCCAGAGTGACTATTCAGGAAGGTAATATTTTGCAGCTCAATATTTTATCGCTTGATCCAACCTACAATATGTACTACACCTTAAACACTGGTCAACAGGGCCTCTGAGGGTATAGGTCCACCTGCTTGTCATTTAGAATATTAATCATTCAACACATGTTTCTTGAACATCTACTCTGTGCCAGGCACAGCATCAAACACTGGAACTGAGGCAGAGAGGAGCATGGGAAGGCTCTTGGTCTTCTGAAGCTTATATGCATACTAGAGGCCTGGTGCACGACATTCATGCACTCGGGGGGCGGATCCCTCAGCCTGGCCTGTGCCCTCTTGGAGTCCAGGAGACCTCGGGGGATGTCCAACTGACAGCTTAGGCTCGCTTCCCCTGGGAGTTGAACATCCTTAGAGCTGCCGTGGAGGCCGGAGAGGGTCCCGCCACCACTGCTGCGCTCACCAGCCAAGAGCCCAGCTTCTGGTGCATTGACCACCAGGGGGCAGGTCCTGCGTTGAGCGTCTGTCCCTGGTGGTCAGTGCACATCATGGCAACTGATCATTCCATGGTTGGGTCGATTTGTATATTAGCCTTTTATTATATAAGATGGAGAAGACAGACCAAGTAAACCAATAAAATAATTATAGACAGTAGCGCTTTGAAGGAACTAGTGAGAATGATGTTATGAATAATGAAGATGGGGGTAGTCATGGAACGTGTCTCAATCCAGACACTTCAGCTGAGCCTGAAGGATGAGAAGGCGCCAGCCAGGCCAGAGGAGAGAAGTGAGCCAGCCAAGGCCCGTGCCTCATCTTGGTATGGCTGGACAACCATTACTGTGGCTTCTCTATCTACCGGATTGTTCAGGACCTGAACTTTTTTCTCACTTAAACTATGGCTTGAAACTCGCTAATTGTGATGTTTGGAGAGTCGAAGCATTCTCCTGAGTAACTGAGCAGTTTTAGAAGAGAGTCTCCTTCCGCAGACGCCCTGTGGAGCCCGGGGTGGGGTGGAGTGGGGGGTTGTTCTGTCTGCAGGAAGAGTGAACCTAGATCACCCCTGCCCCCGTCACAGCAGCCCTGGGAGCACACCAAGAACCAGTTTGTTGACTCACGGGCTCTTATGGAGAAATTACTTCCTGGTTGTAAATTAGTCACCAGGGGGAGTTGGTTTTCCTTCCAGAGGTCAGGCGTGCTGTTTAGCACCATGATTCCCAACGCGGGGAGAACTGGGACGCCCTAATGTCATTTGTTGGAGTTCACAATGACCTCATCCCCTGAAAGTGCTAGGCCGCTTGTGCTTGTTTGAAACATTTAACTGGATATAAAATTCATTTCACTTTGAGGAATTTTGAGAAATTGATGAATTCCCAGGTGTTGCAAAACTGTTGCTAGGAATTGAATAATAAAGTGATTTGTTCCGGACCCTAATAGCCAGAAAGAATAACTGCTTTCCTAAGACGTTTATTAGCTCAGGAAGAGAGGCAATCTAATGGTCTGAAACAAGGCAAACCCTGAAGCACAGAGAAGTGTGGGGCTTACATTTGGGTATCTATTGGGGTAAAACAGTGGGTGAGCTGCCTTACCTGTGAGAAGTACAGACAGTTCCTGGGTGGGGCCTGTGCTACACATGAAAACCTCCCAGAGCCGCTGCTCCCCTGTGACGGCGATGGTTACACTAGAGCCCCGTTCCCCCATCCTGGACCTAGCAATGCTGAGACTTCCTCTCCCCTCCTTTGTGAAGCCGCCACACTTCCCGGGAGATGCTCAGTGAAATAGTCACCGTTATGGGTTGAATTGTGTTTCCCTAAAAAAGCTGTTGAAGTCCTAACTCCCAGTACCTGTGAATGTGACCTTATTTGGAAACAGGGCCATTGCAAAGATCAAGTTGAGATGAGGTCATTAGCTTAGGCCTGAATTGAATATGATGGGGTCCTTATGAAAAGGAGAAATTTGGACAGAACAATAGACATGCGCAGAAGGAAGACGAGGTGAAGACCCAGGGAGAATGGCATTCGCAAGCCAAGGAAGGCCTGAGGCCACCAGCCAGAGCGAGACTGGAGCAGATTCTCCTCCCAGCCCTGAAGGAACAGCCCGCCGACACCAGCACCGTGTTACACAAGTCCTGGGAAACTAATACGCTCGCCATGCATTTTCTCAATCCACGTAATGTACACGCATACTTGTTACAAGACACTGCCTAGACCTGCCTTTACCTTGGCTTCAGAGGGACCTAAAACTCAAGTCTCTGTCATCATTGCCATCATAGTTCTTATCAGCATTTATTCTGCACCACGCCCTGTACTGGGTGCTTTACTTCCATTATGTCATTTATGCCTTAAAAAGGGAAGTGTCCATACGTCCATTTTACAGCAGAGTAAACTGAGATCACCCATCTCATTAATGATGGGACTTGGATTTTAACTACCAGTATTGCTGTAGGGGGGCCAGGAACCTGGCATACGGGCCTTTGAAGGTGTACAGTCAGACTAAATACACTTCCTTAGGGTAAAGCAGTTTAGAAGGTTGGCCCGGTAATCTATCCTCTGAAACCAAGGTCATGTCCTTGGGAAAATATGTTCTGAGTTTCATAATATAACTGACTTGCTAATGAATCTTTGAAACATGTTCATTAGCGAGTTTGTTTATAGGTTGCCCGAGTCATTAAGTTGAAATGTTGCATTACTTATAACAATTACTCAGAATTTTAATGAAAAAATGCAGATGGGTGATACATATATTTTGCTAAATAATGTCAAAAGATTTAAAATATATTCTCCCCTGCTGGATGAGGTGAAGTGTTAATGAGGCTAGTTGGTTACAGATTAGCAGAATGGGAATGAAATTGGGAGGAGTGAGAAAAGCTTTAGGTTTTGCTATAGACACTGACTTTTACAAATTAAAATTAGGGGTAATACCTGGCCGACATGTGTCAGTGGTTGAGCCTTGACCTATGAACCAGGAGGTCATGGTTGGATTCCTAGTCGGGGCACATGCCTGGGTTGCAGGCTCAATCCCCAGAATCGGGCTTGTGGGAGGCAACTGATGGATGATTCTCTCTCATCATTGATGCTTCTATCTCTCTCTCCTGTCCCTTCCTCTCTGAAATCAATAAAAATATATTTTAAAAAATAGGGGCGACAAATGAGACAGGTTCCAAGAAGTCAAATCATCATACTTCTAGGATTGATGAAGATGGCTCTCTCCACTCCCTTTTCTCCCCATAAACATTTTATTCAGAATAAGGACACCCCCTGGCAATGGGCAAGGAGACACCCAATTGGTGGTATTGCTCTTATATCAATCAGGGGCAAAGCAGATGGACAGTCCTTAGTTCATCCTAGCTTGATGCCTGTGTCGGTGGCCAGAGCTGTTTCATGCCTGAGGCACATGAAAAAAAGAATAAGGACTATAGTTATGAAAAATAAATGCACAGAACACATTTTTTTAAAAAAACTCAAACTTAAAAAAATCATAGCTATAATTACTTGAGAAAACAGCAATCACAAAGTTGGTATATACAGTGATAAGTTATACAAGTTAGTAGATAATCGCAAGACTGATTTTCTCATTTTCTTGGTCAACACATTTTCTGAGACTCTGTACTAATCAGAACTCAATGGCATACATTTTTTAGAATATTAATCAGACTGGCTTAAAAAGGGGGGGGGGTATTAGGGAGTGGGATTAATTAAGTCACCCAACTGAAAAGTCTAATGCAATATCTACTACTCAGTAAAGATAGATGTATGAACCTAGAATATAATCAGTCTCACCTGTGGTGTGAATGTAAATCTAAACTTCATAGTTCTCATGCATGAAATCTTTGGTTTATAAGAGTTTGAAATCAACCAATGGCAGCTTGAAGATAGACTGTCAATTTTGTGTTGTTTGTTATCAGAAATGTGTTGGTTGCTTTCGAATGTCTGAAGAGTAATATTTAAATGTGAAAAAAATTTTAATTTGCTAATAAAAGTTAATTTATCTTTAAATAATAGGAAGAATGGGAAATGGATAGATACGAAGTTAACTGAATAACTCTAACACTTCCAAATAAAAAATCCATTATATCCCCAGAGAGTAATCATTAACTATAATCACATAATGAGAGGCATATGCAAAGACCAAGATTGTAACTGCTCATTGAAAAGATCACCTAAATCTCTTATTTTTTTTTCTCTCCAGACTATTGAGTAAGACAGTGATTAGGGTTGTACCCTATAAGAGACAGAAAGAGAGAGAGAGAGAGAGAGAGAGAGAGAGAGTTTTGTTCTTTTTTCGATTTTTGCTTCATGATCCTGTTACATTTCTAAAGGGTACTCGGTAAACACAGTACAGGAATGGCAGAATATAGTTGGAAACGCATTTATAGACAGAAGCCAGGAGTTTGAGCTCCCATGACCACTTACTAGCTGTGTGACTTTGAGCAAGTCATTGAACTATCCCTGCAAAATGAGGGTGATGGTCTCAAACATCCCATTTGGTTGTTGTGAGTATCAAAGGAGATTTGACCGAGGAAGTGCTTTGTAAAGTGGGAAGTGCTAAACAAACACTACTTGCTACTACTGGTCAACGTGCAACGGAAAATGATTCCATGCCTTTCGCTCCCCCTGGATTTCTTAGTACCTCCTTTGGGACCACTAATTTTTGGTAGCTACTGCAAGGTGTGCCTAAGGTGTGGTAGGCGAGGAAATAACCTTATCCCCACCTGCCACAGAAACAGTAGGAAAGCGCTCAGGCATTCAGGAACACATTTGTAGTACGATTTCTGGGCTTCAGATCAAGTTGAAAACTCACGTCAAAAGGCCTACACTTGCCCATACTTGTTTTTTTTTTCTTCTTCTCACTCTTCCCAGTACCTAAAAAGGATCATATAGTTCTAATTAGGCCTAGAGAGGCCAACAAAAGACATGTGTTTCCAAGAGGTTTGGACTTATGAACTGCAACTGTAGGCTACCGTGTATTTTAATATATTCCGAGAGACGATTATGATTACTTTAGTTATGGCTTTGGAAAACAGTCTGGGCAGCATTCTATGGAACATATAGCTTTTCTCTGTCAAAAACCAAATCGAAATGACATTTTTGGAATCACTCACTCTTTTAAAAGCAACCAACCATCTGAAAACACTCAATGAAGTGGAATAAAGTTGTACAGAACTTTGTGATCCTCAGGAGAGGAACAAAAGTTAGGAAGAAAGTTTAGCTGCCAAGCTGCAGGGACAGACAATTCACAAAGAAGGGAGTTGAATGGCCTACAGTGTGTGGAAAAAGGTTCATTTTCGCTGAACAAAGATACGACCGTTCAATCAAGAACAAAATGCCATTGACAGAGGTAGAAGTCAATTCCAGCACTCGGTGTCAGCCAGATTCTGTAAAATGGGCAGTCTTGTGCTCTGTGGGAATGGAAACGAGTACAATCTTTTCTAGATCACGATTTGACAAGGTCCAAAGTAATTTACATTTAAAACTGCTTTAAGAAATTTGTCCTAAGACATTTATCATTGATTTAGAAAAATTATGAAAGGAGAGGTTCACTGCAATCATATGCATGATAAGGAAAATTAAAAACCTAAGTGTTTGGTAATAGGGGAATAATGAAATACATTGGGGTTCAGCCATCTGTTAGGGACCGCATGTTTGTGTGCCCCCCTTTTATGTGTTTAAACTGTAACCCCCAATACAATGGCAGCAGGAGGTGGGGCCTTTGGGAGGTAATTAGGTCATGAAGTGGAGCCCCATGATGGCATTATGCCCTTTGAGAAGACAGCAGTCCATAAAACAGGAAGGCCTTCACTAGAGCTCAACCATGCGGGGATCCTTCCCAGCTCCAGAACCAAGATAAACAAACATTTGTTGTTTAAGTCACCCAGTCTCAGGTATTCTGTTGCAGCCTAAACAGACAGAGACACCATTCATATAAAAAATGTTATACAGTCTTTAAATTTGATTATTTTGAAATGTACTTAATAACATCAGGAATATTGTTCTATCATGTTAATTATACTAAAGGAGGATGCAAAACTACACGCAGTATATAATGCCTATCTGGGAAATCTATGCATAGAAAAAGAGTGAAAGGAAATATAATAAAACATGAATAATAGTTGCCACTGTTAGATGAGGATATGCAGGGTTTCTATTTTGACTTTATATATGTTTATACTTTAAAAAATATACACAAGTAAAAAATAAAATTTTATATAAATAAGTGTATACATTACTTTTTAAAATATGTTTTATTGATTTTTTGCACAGAGGAAGGGAGAGGGATAGAGAGTTAGAAACATCGAAGAGAGAGAACCATCAATCAGCTGCCTTCTGCACACCCCCTACTGGGGATGTGCCCGCAACCAAGGTACATGCCCTTGACTGGATCGAACCTGGGACCCTTCAGTCCACAGGCCGACGCTCTATCCACTGAGCCAAACCGGTTAGGGCAAGTGTATACATTATTATGTGAATGTCCAATAAATGTTGTATTAAGAAGAATAAATATGTTCTGTCTCCTTAAGAATTTCAGCTGAGCAGCTTGACTGGAAACGAGGCCCCAGCTGGCAGCGAGGAGGGCCCCTGGCCTCTGCTCATTTCTGTGAGAAGGATTCGGGCTGGAGCAGGAGCCGGGCCATCAACGTGAACACATGGGACCTGCAGGTCTGTCAGCCAGCAGCAGCCTATTGAGCAAGTATGACAAGAACTAAAAAGGCAGAGGGTGAACAAAAATCCCCTTATACTATTTCCGTTGTGTTTCAGGTTTTTGTTTCTTCCCCTCCCGTGTAAATTCTGTTAGGTTTTATCTTTACATTCTGCCCAGTTACTGATCTGAAGTCGAAGATTGAGAGAGTGAGATGTTTCGAACTTTCCCAACAAAGTTCATTAAAATGGCCTGGGAAAGGGAGGGCTGAGGTTTCTTTTTATTTAGGTTTGAGGCGATGCTGTGTATTTCCAGGGTTTAGTTGCACACTTGTGAGTCTAGCCGTCTCTAGTTTTGCTGATTAAAAGTACAAAAAAACGTGCTCCTTTAGACCAAGTTGAAAAAGACTCAAACTCAGTCCAGTGCATCTAAAAAAACAGGCTACACATCACACTGCAGAAGCAAGAAGAAAAGAGCTGGCTGGCAGTGCTGCTGGGCGTTTTCATTGGTCCCTCAAACATCTTGCAGGACAGTGCAGCTTCATTCTGTGTCATGACTATCCCTGAGACTATTTTGGATGTTGCATTTAACACTTTTCATATTATTACAGTCAGTAGAGGAGTTGGTGAGCATCTCGCAATGTGTGACCATAGTCAGCCTTAAGCCTTCAGGATCAATAATAATGGATTCAGCAATTGGGTTCCACAAAACACTGGCGTGTCAAAACAGAGGTGTGCTGGAGTAATTTATTATCTATCTATCTATCTATCTATCTATCTATCTATCTATCTATCTATCTATCTTAAGCAACCTAACAACCAGTCAACCGGTTGCTATGATGCACACTGACCACCAGGGGTCAGTGCACTCCCACAGCCAACCTCCAGCAGTCCCTCTCTCCGGCCAGCCCCCCTCCATCAGCCCTGATGTGGGGGAGCTGCCGGTCAACCTCTCACAGTCCCTGCCCGCAGCTGGCCGGCCCAACCAATTGGCCCTGATTGCTGGCCAGGCTGAGGGACCCCACCCATGCACAAATTCATGCACCAGACCTCTAGTTTATTAATAATGAAGAACTGAGTTTTGTGCATTAAAAAACAAATTAAGCCCTGACCCAGTGGCTCAGTTGGTTGGAATGTCGCCTGGATATGCCAGGGTTATGGTTCGATCCTGATCAGGGTGCAAGCAGGAATCAATGGATGAATGTATGGAGGGGTGGAGCAGCAAATCAATGTCTCTCTCTCTCTTTCTCTCTCTCTCAAATCAATCAATAATTTTTTTTAAATTAAAAAGAGTAGATGTGTTGTCTTTATAGCAGTGCTGTTTTTACTCACAGATATTCCAGTATGCTTTCTTGAGACACAGGCAAAGGACATAGGGAGTTCCAGTGAATGCACCTGAAATTGCCTGTAACATGCATGTATCCTTATCTACATGCCAGTCCCTAGGAATGATCCTGGAAATGTGTCCCACACATGATCTCACCTATCTTATCTGTTGTGTAGAGAAAGGTAGGGAACTATTATAGCAATTCATTTAGAGAATTCCTTTGACTCAATAACTCTACTATTTGTCATCTGATTTTTTTCATCAGTCTGTGTGGTATAAAATTTCTAATATTTTAATTACTATTTCACTAATAAGTGCCTTAGATGCATTATCTTATTTAATCCTCACATTTTACCCATTACGAGTTCAGGTCTGTCTTGGGTCTCGTGGTATAAATGTGAGCTGGGTAATGCTCATAGCACTGCTTTCTGCTGAGACTATGACTAATAGATCTCAAATGGTGAATGAAAAAAAAAACACGTTCAAATCTCTTCCTTGGTTCAATTTCCTTCAATTAAACGGCTAGATCTTGAGGATACTGAGGTGAATGAAACACGTGTCTGCCTTCCAAGAATCGGAAGCCTAGTTGGTAAAGAGAGGTATAAACAAACAATGAAAGAACTGTAATAAAATGTGATAAAGCGATAATAGAAGCCTGCTTAGAATTTAATGGGAAAACAGATGAGGGAGCAATGAGTTCATTGAGAGGTAAGAGGAGTGCCATGAAAAATTGTGCACTGAAGGTGGCAGCTAAGCCTGACCTTGAAGGGTGTTTAGGAGTTCAACAGGGAAACTGGTGGAGAAAGTGCTACAGGCAAAGGGTCTGGCAGGGGTGCTCTTCTCATTCTTGCCAAAGGCTTAGGGTCTCCAACTGCTTTCGGACATTGCATTTTCTATGATCTGTCTAGATTTCACACGAAGTCTTCTTTGGGTCTAAGGGATTAAAATACCATTGGAAGAGAGACATTGGGAGAGAAGGAAGCTGGCTGGCCTGGAGCAAAAGCTAACTATTGACCTCAGTTTCAGCAGAATTATGTCCCAACTACCCGAGAAAACCAGCTAGGGACCCCTGAGTCTGAAATCAGACATAAATGTTCAGTCTCAATGTGTACTGCAATTCACAGAGCCTGCCTCTAGCCTGGTTTTACAGATAGCCTTGGAGGCAATTATCTATCAGAGATTCCTGTGGCCACATGGACTTGGATCATGAAAGTATTAAGGAGATATTAAGAATGCAGAATTTATAGAAGGAATTTATCAACTCAATACTATTACTCATAAGTATACTGCATTATGTCAGACCAAGAAGGGGAAAGAGGACTTAAAAGATTGTCCAAGATGTCACAAAGATTGATAGAGTTTACTTGACTGAGAAAAGCAGACCAGTTAAACCCTATTTCAGATTTTTAAATATGGGAGAGCCCAGCAACTTCTTATCTTTGCCCCCAGGCAGACGTGAATTCCTTCTTGCTAAGACCGGTAAGACCCTACTCACCACTGTCTTATGTCATTTTATCTTAAACCCTAGACCTACTATTGTTTCTTGTTCTCCCAACATAGTCAATAGAGATACCTCTAGGTCATGCCGAAGAAACGAGTGAACTGGGCAAAAGGAAAATTTAATGGGGGTGGAAAAGAATATGTCACTTTTTATTTAGCACCCCAGATAAAGGGCCTGGATCAGCTTGGTTTCAGAAAGTAACAGGATATAGCCACAAAGATACAACACTTAGGAGTAAACTTAAATGTGCAGATTTTATATGGGAAGATATTTTAAAACACTCTTAAAAGACATAAAAGTAGACTTGAACAAATGGAAACAAATCCTTGTTCTCAGATAGGATGGCCCAGTTTTTTAAATATCTTGGAGATATCAGTCCTTTCTTCGTTAATGTGATCCCAACACAAATACTAATAAGCCTTTTTCTGGAGCGAGACAAGTTGATAGTAAAGTTCATACAGAAAAACAAAACCAACATGAAGGAATAGTCAGGAAAACACTGGGGGGAAAGAGCTACTTACAAGATATTACAATGTACTGTAACGCCTCAATAATTAAAACAGTGGGATACAGGCAGGTAGATATATATCAGTAGATCAATGGGATAGAAAGTTGAGGAATAGACCCAAATATATTTAGTACACGATAAAGGTATCTTCAATTACTGAGGCAAATAATGGACTTTTAAATAAATGCGGTGAGGATCACTTCATAGACATATATGAGAATAAACTCCACATGGATTAAGAATGAAACCCACCAGCGTTAGGAGAAAATATGAACGACTTTCTCTATAACATAGGTGTGAGGACATATGACTCAAAATCCAGATGCAACAACAAAAAAAGATAACTTGAACTACCTAAAAATAAAATACATTTGTATAGGAAATAAAAAAAAGCCATGATAAAGCCACAAGACAACTGGGAGAGGGGGTTACATTTGAAACATGGAGCACTGATAAAGGGCTAATCCTCCTGATATAACAAGTACCCAGACGTGGGGGGTGAGCATACTTCTCCAGCTTTCTCCTCGCTTATCATTCAGCCTGCACCCTGGCTTTGCACAGAGACCACACTAATTAGCTTGCTGTTGGGTTGGTCTGCTTAAACATCTCATGGCCACGCTGTTGTTATTTTTTGCTAAGTTGTACTTTCACTCCCTGGGCCCTGCTTGATTTATAAGTGTTTTGCCAGATCACATTCTGTGCCGGGTTCTGCACCTGGTGTTTTCCTGGGCCAGCGGGGATGACTGGCTCTCTGGGCTCTCGTTTTGCTGAGGGCTCCGTGTGAGATCCGCTCCTGCGTGGGCGGTAACAGGCTCAGGGAAGGGGGTTGGATGGAAGGGCTCCTTGAACAGATGAATACATTCCCAAATACACTTGGTTTACTGTCGTAGGGATTTCCAGGTGCTATTAGACACAGAGGGTCCTTTATGGTGTCCCAACAGGAATGGATAAGTTTTCAAAGGAGGAGATAAAATAAATACGTTTTAGGTCATAGATATCTAAACCAAATCTTCATTTTCGTCTTTGTTACTTGAGGAATCATAGTTGAATGCACAGAGGCTAAATCTCATTGTCATCAAATTCATTAAAGTGTCATGAATGTACAGCTGGATGATAATGATGTTCTGGAATGAGAGAATGTTCTGGAAGATTAAAGGAATAGTGCCAACACTGCCCACTCCTACCCCCTTCTGATAACCAGAGATTCATATTCACATCTGGACAGATGAATGCATTTCCTCCAAGTGCATTCTTGCAGATCTTTGGTCTGGATCCTGAGCTAGATCCACAACTGATCTGCTGATGCTACTACAACAGGACTCAGCATTAGCAGAGGGCTTTCTGCTTTCTGAAAGCACTTCCATATCGCTAATCTCATTTGATCTTCACATGTCCCTGAGGAACTAGCAGGGATGATATCAGAGTCCCCTTTTTGCAGGTGCGCTAACTGGGGCTGAGAGAGGCTAAGAGACATGAAGAGACTGCCGAATAAAGGACCCTGGGTTAGCAATTAGGGAACCTGGGAACAATTCCAACCTGGCCATTTTATGAGCATCAGTCCATAAAGGTTTCTGAGTCTTCACACCAGCTTTGAAATGAGAGGTTTGCACAAGTTGGTGCTTGAGGGCTGCCCCAGGTTACTGCTCCAGGATTTTATCACTCGCCAGACTTCACCAGGAATGAGTCAGCGATGAGAAACAGTATACAAGGCTCTTGAGCTGCAAACTTCTTACCCTTTGTCTACCCCTCACAGTGCTGAACTAAGGGCTCACTTGGGGTGGGGGTAGACTTATCTCTTATACAGACTACAGATGGAAAGAATAAGCTTTCCTGTCAGATTATAGGACATTTATTAAGTTTATTTTTATTTTATTGTATTTTTTTCAAGTCTTCCTATGTATCTCTTCATTTTCCAGTTTTATTGAAGTACTAAAAGCCTGATGAATGAAATTCGTGCAAGGGGCTTGGCCCTTGCAACCATGGTGGCTTGCCTCAGCCCTCGCAGCCCCAGCTTCATCCAGAGGTCATCTGGAAGGTCATTTGGCTGTCTGGTCTAATTAGCATATTATGCTTTTATTATTATAGACTAGAAGCCCGGTGTATGAATTCATGCACTGGTGGGGTCCCTCAGTCTGGCTGGCAATCGGGCCAATTGGGGCCAGCTGGCTGGGGGAGGGACCACGGAAGGTTGGCCAACTGCGGGAGGTTGGCTGTGGGAGCCCACTGACCACCAGGGGGCGGCTCCTGTGTTGAGCATCTTCCCCCTGGTGTTCAGTGGGTCATCATAGTGACTAGTCGACTGGTTGTTTAGTTGACCACTTGCTTAGGCTTTTATATATAGAGATAATTAACATATCATAAAGTTCACCCATTGTAAGTGTATAATTCAATGCTTTTTAAAGTAAATTTATAGCTTTGTCAGCCATCACCACAGTCCAGGTTTAGAACTTACCTTAAAAAGTTCCTTTGTGCCCACCTATATCTGTCTCCACTCCCTTCTCCAGC
The DNA here is from genome assembly GCF_963259705.1 of Myotis daubentonii. NCBI lineage: Eukaryota > Metazoa > Chordata > Mammalia > Chiroptera > Vespertilionidae > Myotis > Myotis daubentonii. Next base: position 207,248,567 of record NC_081840.1, on the reverse strand, counting down.
ACCAGCCAACCACTGATATGCTTACTGTCTCTATAAGTTTACCTGGGCATGCATATAAATAAAATCATACAATACACAGTCTTTTCCATCTGGCTTATTTAACTAATATAATGTTTTCAAGGTTTATCCATGTACTATGTATCAGTACTTCATTCTTTTTTATTGCCAAATAATATTCCATCATATGGATATACCACATTTTGTTTATATGTTCATCTGTTGATGGATATTTGGGTCATTTCCACATTTTAACTATTTTCACTCATGTGCAAATTATGAACACTCATGTGCAAATCTGTGTGTAGACATGCTTTTTATTTCTTTTGGGTAAATTCTTAGGAGTAAAAATGCCAGGCTGTTTTCTTAAGTTTTTTGCAGTATTTGAGCCTCTACGTTTAGCCTTTATACTGGAATAAAATATTCATAGGAAATATGTGAGAGAGTAAATGTGGAACCTGTTTTTAAAAGTTTTTATTAAAAGCCTGGAAGCTTTTATAAAAGTATAATCTGCCTTAAAGTAATATAATCATACAGAGTAGTGGTAATTATGGATTGAAGGGTGTCCTCCCAAAATTTATATGTTGAAATCCTAACAGTTACTCCTTCAGAAGCTGTATTTGGAGATAGGGTCTTTTAAAAAATATATATTTTATTGATTTTTTTTTACAGAGAGGAAGGGAGAGGGATAGAGAGTTAGAAACATCAATGAGAGAGAAACATCGATCAGCTGCCTCCTGCACACCTCCCACTGGGGATGTACCCGCAACCAAGGTATATGCCATTGACCAGAATCGAACCTGGGGCCTTTTAGTCCGCAGGCCGATGCTCTCCACTGAGCCAAACTGGTTAGGGCAAGGAGATAGGGTCTTTAAAGAGGTAATTTGGCTAAATGAGGTCATAGGATGGGGCCCTGATCTAATAGGACTGATGTCCTTATAACAAGAGGAAGCGACATGAAGGTGCATGCACACAGGGGAAAGACCATGTGAGGTCACAGCAAGAAGGTGGCCGTCTGCAAGCCGAGAAGAGAGGCCTCAGGAGAAACCAAACCTGCCCACACCCTAATCTTGGAATTCTAGCCTCCAGAACTGTAAGAAAAGTAATTTTTGTTGTTTAAGCCACCCGATCTGTGTTATTTTGGTATGGCATCCCTAGCAAACTAATACATGGTCCCATAGTTTAAGAAATTTGCTTTTCAGTGCCATTGGTAGGGTGCTTCGATCACACTAATCCCCTTCACACATCGTATTCTCTAGTCAAACTGAACACTCTGTTGTCCCTCATGACCCCTTTCATGGCTGGCCTTTACCCGTTCCTTTTATAGGGGTGTGCTTTTCCTCCATCTCTCTAGTTCACGGTCACATCCCCGGTTACTCTCCATGGCAGCCCCAAAGTCACCTTCTCCATGAACATCTCCTCCCATTTGGAAGCCATTCTCCTCAGAACCCCCCTATCCATTTCTCTGCATTTTTATGGTTTTCTACCCTGTATGGCAGCTGCTGGGTACATCTTATCCCTTGTTCTGGACTAAGCTCCTATAAACAGGGAAAGGTGGTGTTTGTATTTATTGTCTTTCTTACCTAACCTCTGGCCCAGTGTCTGAGACAAAGTCAGAATCATTTTAATTAATTAAAACCAGCAACTCCAGCTACCAAAATATTGATGAAATTTAAGAATTTTGTGAAGACACAACATACTGGTAGTCAAGTATAGGTAGACAGAGTATGGCCGAAAAGGTGAGAATAGCAGAGTGCATACTACTAGTGACTTTCAGCCAAGTTTTGCCCCTCTCCAAGCCTCAGTTTCTTTATCCTCGAGATCCCGGGAAGAACAGGGAAGGTCTGTTCTATGGTGAACATTTTACACCTCTGTAGCTGTTGGTGAGTTCTGCAGGATTCCTCCCTTTGAAGTGCCCCCCTGCCCCGCCAAGGTATGTGGCTGGCTGATGAAGTTCAAAATCTAAATTATGCTACAACTCAAAATAAGCTCAAAATAAATTCCAGGTTTCCTTTTTCCATGTAAGAACTTTTCCAAATATGTAGAAGTTAGAAATACTAGTCATTGCCTTCTAGGGACCCAGGCCCTGAAGAGGGAAAGAAAATATAAGAACCTTCATCACTCTTCTTTTGATGAAGAACAATTTTAAAGAAATGCGCGCGCGCGCACACACACACACACACACGCACACACACACACACAGCTTGGAACAATAGAGCATCATTTTCAAATCAGACCCCACCAGGAGAATGGTTTGTGTGGGAATTGCACTATAAAGTAAAATAGGAAAATTCCCCAAATGACAAGAAAAAAAGAGCCTGTGTGGTAAACAGCCCAGAAGGGGCAAGTACTTCTGTACAACTGGCCTCTGGCTTTCTTGGCCCGAGTCTTCACTTCTCCCGTGGGCTTCTTTAACTGCTTCCTTTATTCTCCCTACTGCAGTCTCCAAGGATTTGTAGAGCTTTATTTTATTTTATTTTTTTTAGGCTGAGCACAGACAAAAATTCTTTCCCCCCCCTCTCCTTTCACTCAGGAAATTTTTTAAAACAACAACTGAAAGAAAGCAAGAGAGAAAGTGAGGAGTGGAGGAAAGAACTGGGCTGAGAATTCAGTGTATGGGTCTCCGATCCCAAGGCAATGAAATCCCTCAGCCAGAGTCCTGAGAAGATCATGCATGGGCAACTGGATTGCTCATATGGGCATAGTTTCGAGAGGAGCTTTCAAATCAGTAACAATGGTGGAATAAAAGAGAAACCATCAGGAAAAGGGCATCTCTTCATTCTGACCAGAGCAAGAAGTCAATCAGGGGACTTGTTGAATCTGTAAACAAATCGTGCAGGTCTTCATTCAGATGGTAATGGTTGTGCTCAGATTGCCAGAGCCAGACGGGAGGGGAGGATTTCTCCGTGGTCAGGAGGGAAGGACAGTAGGGCTTTGCTTCTCCAGTCCAACCCTCTCCAGTTACTCACCAACCAGATGCATATATAAGAGGGAAAATGCAGCCTGACTTTTTCCACCGCCCATCTCCACTGTGGTTGTGGGCATTAGGCAGCTGGCTCAGGAAGGAGCAGCGTGAGCCAGGTGAGAACCAGGGCTTCCCCAGGTCCTGTCTTCTCATTAGCAACAACCTGGAGTCTGGCTCTCCATTAGAGGCCAGTCACCTCATATATTTCAACACCACCGTGGCTTAGTTTCCAAATACCCTTGAATCAAGCCAGTCTCAAAAAGCTGCCAATTTAGACTGTCTTGTTTCCTATGGTCTAAACTAAATTTAATCAAACTGTTCTAATTAAATTTCTCACCACCTTAGAGCATGTGGTCTGGGAGTTGGATGCAATTTGATGTATTAAAGTAAATGTGCTGCTGAGTGAAATTTGTGTCTGTGTCATTAGGTTTGTTGGTCTGTAGATGGTTCGCTCTGAAGCTCATCCGGAGAGGGCTTTCCCCCTTCATTCTTTCCTCGTAGCATCAACCAGGTAGCTCCCTGTTCCAGCTCCTCCCTCTGTAGCTCCAGCTCCAGCTCCCTCAGGGGACCCTCCAATGGGAGCCCAAGAAGTGAAGAACAGCAGCAGCAGCAAGGCCAGGGATGGAGGGAGAGAGCCAAAGAGGCCAAAGGGACTATGGGGGGAGGAGGAGCGTGAGGGAAGCCAGAGAGGAAGGACAAGGTCAAATTCAAGAGGAAAGGTTGAGAACTCTTCCGTCATCATCTGGAATGTATTGTTTAGCCTGAGCATTTCATTGTAGGATCTTATGTCTGCTAATGGACTAGACCTTCCCCAGCCTTACAGCCATTAGGATATTCGGGTGACATGGGGTTATATGCCAACTACTACAGTGAGGAGGGTGGGTCTATTGTCAGGCCAACCCATCACTTCCCTCTATGTGTTGACCTCCTTCTCCCTTCCTTCATTGGGCCCTTTAACCATAGCACCTCCTTGGGAGGAAATTTCACTTTCATATGTAACTTTATGTGTAACCCCCAGGAAGCATTGTGATCAACCTTCCTTGGGTAATCCAGAAACAACAGTCCCCAAAGTCCACTGACCACAATAAGGGCAATGGCATGGTTAGTATGGGAGGTTGCAGAGAATAAAGTGGGCTGAGTAGTTCAGTACTGGATAATAAGTAGGGACTGAGGAGTGTGAGCTGTTAACAGCACATGACAGGGAGCCATGGTGGGTTCCTAATAAGGGGGAGGCCATGATAAAGTGATACTAAGGGATGTATTTAGGTTTTATAAGAGGAAGACGTAATTGGAGATGCATATGCAAAAAATGAACCTTGACTCTTATTCTCACTTTATATAAAAATTAACTTAAGATAGATCATAGATCTAAGTCTAAAACTATAAAACTTCTAGAAGAAAACATAGAAAGAAAACATTGTGACCTTATCTTATGTAAAGATTTCTTAGCTATGACACCAAAAATAAGACCCATAAAAGAAAATATTGATGAAGGGGACTTTATCAAAATAAAATAATTCTGCTCTTCAAAAGACACTGCTTAGAGAATGAAAAGACAAGCCAGACTGTGAGAAAATATTTGCAAAACACATATCTGATAAAAGACGTGTATCTGTAATATGTGTATCCACAAAGCTCTCAAAACAACAATAAAAAACAGGGGTAAAAAGATTTGAATAGAGACTTCACCAAAGGAGCCATATGGGGGTAGTAAATAAGCATGCATGAAAGGATGCCCACCATCATTAGCCACCAGGGAAATGCAAATTAAAACCAAAGTGGGAAACTACTACACATCTATTAGAACAGCTAATAATAATAATAATAATAATAATAATAATAATAATAAAACACCCTGACAACACAAGTGCTAGTGAAGATATGGAGCAACCTACACAGTTTGGGTGGGAATGGAAAATGGTCCAGCCACTTGGGAGAACATTCTGGCATTTCTGTTTTGTACAGAGAGAGATGTGAGACGTTAAGGTCCATTCTACAACCTCGGGGATAATGGCTGAGAAGGGGTAAATATAGGTGATACATTGAAGCAAAAATTAATGAGACTTGTTATCTAGTTAATTGTTATTGATGGTAAAAGAAAGGAATATTGCTTAGATTAAATGGTTGTTCAGCAAATGTTCACTCCCTCCCTTCTTCTCTACTGCACTGGTACAAAGGGGGACTAGATTCTCTTGTCTCATTGACCCTGGTCTGGGACTTAGATTGGTTCCAAATAGAGGCTTTCATGGGTTTGGCAAATATATGGATGCAATGTAATCCCTATCAAAAATCCCAATTTTTATAGGAAATTTTTCACAGAAATAGTCCTAAAATTTTTATGAAACCACAACAGACCCCAAATAGCCAAAACTAATAAATGTCTTCAAAATATTTATTTTATTTTACCAATATTGGTAAAAATGAGTAAGTGAAATGTGGGATATCTAAGAAAGAATTTTCTCAACAGAGAAGTGAATCAGCATTCAGGTGAAGGTACTGAACTTGGTGTAACAAAATCAATTCTCATGGAGGTTAAAGCTGTAAGAGCCTGTGCATTAAGTAGAAGGTGTCTAAGCGAGGAGAAGTGTAGAAAAAGTAGCAATAAGGTAAGGAAGGATAGGCCCTTGGGGTGGTCCAGCGCTGGAAGGAGGGAGGACTGAGAGGGAGTCTGGAGGATGCAGAGAAGGAATGATTGAAGAGGGAGGAGGAGAGCTGAGACCTTGTCGGGTCACGGAAGCCTAGGGAGGAAAGGGTTTCCAGGAGTGAAGGGTCAAAAGTATCAATTGCAGTGAAGAGGCCAAAAAAGAATTTCTCTCAAAACGCAGTCATTGGTGACCTTAGAGAGGCTTTCTAGCATGTGGAAAATTATTTTGATTAACATCAATTAGAAAATATCTAGGGTTAATTGAAACAATACAGAAATTAATAAACTATAGAGGTAGCTTTCTCCCTTTAAGGCACCAAACATAACTGAGAGCAAACTTTGGCTTCTAGGGTCATTGTCAAAAAAATGTCATATGAAACTGGATACACAATAATCATTTTAGAAATAGAAAGAAATAGAAGCCATCACCTCCCTCAAATACTCTTGTTTTCTTTCATTCTTTCCCCTTTGGAAACAAAGAAAATAGCCACAGAGAATTCTAGCAGAGAACACATACATTTCCATCTAAGCCAAGTATTTGGGGAGCAGAGGCCACCGAGACCAGGAGAGCAGGTACTAATTCACAGCGGCACCAGTCTTCACACATAACACCTGGCTATCGAGAAGAGCCTTAGACAGGAGCTGGACCTCAGACGACAAGTTGATAGTGCAGAATGAAACTTGGTAGTAAAAGTGAATGCGGGGTCCCACTTTAATAGGGACTATTTACTTGGCCAAGTGTGGTAATTAACCAAAGAGTGACTGTGGAGTCTGAGGGATTCATTATCTGATGGAGAGGAAGAAGCCAAGGTTCACGGAGCTCTGTGATAGACGCTAAAGCAGTGACCAGAACACCCCGGGTTTGCAAGCCAACTGTCTTCGTGAGCGGCTGACTCCAGATATACAGCCAGCAAACGCTGAGAAAGGACTTTGTTAAAACAACAGCAAGAAATTCTACAGCCTAATAAATACTGCAGGGAGAAAGGAGTTAGAAATAGTGATAGTTCAGAGTTCAATTATAATGAAATTATTAGTAACTTAATAGGAATAGGGAAGGAAACAAAACAGCGACTCCTTAAAAAGGATCGACCAAAATATCCCAGAAGAGCGATATAACATGCCCATTTGTTTGTTTCGCTTTGGTTTCTTATCGTTATAAATGATGGACTATCAAAGAACAGCAAACCCATTAATCAAGACTGTAAACAATTAAAATCTCTTTCCAGATCCGGGAAAGCATCGGAATGATCAAGACGGTGCCAAAAGAGTGGAACATAAATTTCAGCCAGCTCTCTGGATCTGGGAAGTGTTTAGGCTCCCCAGCCAAAAAGTCAGAGAGCAACACGTCCAAACTAAGCTGATAACAACTGATCATTAATTAGAACTGAAGCCAACTATCAGTCTAGAGAAATGTCTTGGCTACTCAGCTAAGAGCCAGAAAGCCAAAGGTCCAAGTGGGGTTCATGATCATTAATCACAGGCCAAACCACTGCCGAGGAAAAGACCCTATTAATGAAGGGGTGCCTTTGAGAAGAAGCAGCCCCAGGAGAAGCTGGCAGGGACGCTCCTGAGGAAAGAGAAGAGAAGACAGGGGCCCAGCCACTCTGCCTAGAGGCTCAAGCCAAGCCGGAAGCCGTGGAATTAATAATCGAGTGTAACAAATTCGAGCATTAAGAGGCAAACTTAGCATCCGATAACTGATCTTTACTGCAAGGAATTTTTTAAAAAATGACACTCTGGGTTTTGAATACCATTGAAATAGGAAGAAGTTACGTGTAGGAGAACAAGGGAGCAGTAATGGAGATGAGTAAAATGAAAGGTGTCCGAAGAAAAATTAAATACTGACAGCACCAAAAGTCAGTCACCAAGTGCCAATATGTAAAAATGATAGTATGCGACCGTGGGAAGGGACCATGTAGAGACAGTTTAGGAGAGATTTAAGAATTGGGTGTCATATATAAATGAATTCATACTGGTATTTAAGTTCATTTCTGCATCTATAAGAAGGCAGTTTTCCTATCTGATCAGAGAAGGCACAAGTACCTTTATATGCACACATCCATTTTCCTTATAGCATCATATTTCGGGGATTCTGGCTGAACACTATTTTCACATTGTAATATCTCTGAAGTCAGGATGTATCTTACAATCATATGTCACAATTGAACTGCAAACACTTTTATTTTCTTACTAGAGGCCTGGTGCACGAATTCATGCATGGGCGGGGTCTGGCTGACCCACCCTGATTGGGGTTGATCAGGCCAGGCAGGCTGAGGGGAAGGGCTGAGGGATGTTGGCCGGCCGGCCCCGCCCAAGATTGGGGTTGGCGGGGGGGGGGGGGGGCACGATAGGGGGCGCAGTGCATGTCAAAGCAAACAGTCGTTCTGGTCGTTCCGGTGTTCTGGTAGCTTGGCTTTTATATATATAGATTGGTACCAAACAATGACATTTCTTACAATTGATGTCTTACAAGGAGGACCCCACCCCTCGCCCTGTGGGGTCTGAGACACAGAAAGCTAGGGTGTGCCTGAGGGCCAGCGATGCATACAGAGCTAAGTGGTTCCAAGAAAGTTTTGCACGTGTCTAAGACGGAGGGAACAGGCCACTCTGGCCGGGCTCTTCTGACATCTTTGCATGCGGTACCATTTGTGAGCTTGCCAAGTCACCCTGTACGGAGCACGGGTTCTTCCTGGGAACATAGGGGAGGCATCAGCCTGCACTTGGATCCTTTCCTCACACTCGATACCTGTATCGAGTGTAAGGACTCATTAAGCCTCATAACAACACAGTGGAGTTGGCACCATAGTACCCTCTCCATTTCACAGATGAGGCACTGAGGCTGCAGCAGGGTGAGCAAAGACCACGCTGCTAATAGGTGTGAAGGCCAATACCCGAATGCAGGCCCAGGTGGCTGCACAGCCCATGCATCCTCCCGACTCTATTAAGACAGTGATGTGCAAGGACTGGGTAGGAGAGGAGGAGACGGAAGAGAATGGACACACTTGATTTTAAGCAAGAGGAATAAGTATAGCTAAGAACGCTGCTCAGCCTTGAGCTTGATTCCATCTATAATTGAGAGTTTTCATTCCATGAATGTGAGTGGTGGGACCCTCAGCTCTGAGCATTCTGCTTCTATAGGCTGGTACACAGGCCCTGGGAACATGTATGAGTGAGCGATTTAATTCCCCGGATTCAGATGGTATGTAATAAAACCTGTACCACTTTGCCATCACTAAAAGATGCAAGTTTCATTCCTGGAAAAGTGGATTAAAATTCTCAGTCTTTTAATTATCTAAAGAAGGAACCACGAGAGTGCTATATTCAAATCAGAGCTCTGTGTGTGTGTGTGTGTGTGTGTGTGTGTGTGTGTTCAGAGATGCGAACCATTTTAAAAGCTGTAAAACATAATTACTGGGGTAGGCTTTGAACATGTGTGATATTTCACAAATACCACTCTGATATATCTAGGTCATGTTTACATATTTTAAGACATATTAGGGTAATTTCCACTGGTGGGAAAATATGTCTTTCCCCCCAAATTCTATGTAAATGGTAATTTTAAGTGCATAAGTACATTTTTGGTTAAGGAGAACATCACTGGCACTTAATATATTACTGGAGATCTACACAGATGTTGTTTATGTTTGTGCTTTATGTAAATTGCCTTTCAGTGCAGAAGAAATGTATACATAAGATTTAAACTTGCTATGTTTTACATATTTGGTTCGTGTAGTTTGTTTATATTTCACAGAAAGCAAATACAGGAAAGCATATTGCATCAAGCTTTAAATAAAACACCCTGAATTTGTTAACCTTTACAAATGCTGAGGAGTTTTAAGGAGATGACTTAAGAAGAGGGTGTCTTCCGCGGTACTCCATGTACACCAGGTTCTGCGCTTGGCTGGTCTTTCCTGCCCCCGAATGCTGTCCTTCCCACCAGCATTTCTTTGCTCATGCTCTCTCTTCAGCTCCCACTCCATCTCAGAATGTGTTCCCTTGCCTGTATTAGTTTCCTGTGGCTGCTGTAACAAATTACTATGAAATTGGTAGTTTAAAACAACAAAAATGTATCCTCTTACAGTTCTGGAAGCCAGAAATCAGACATCAGTTTCACTGGGCTGAATCCAGGGCCTCGCTCCCCGTGGAGGTGCCAGGGTAAAATCCTTTCCTGGCTTTTTCCAGTGGCTGGTGGCTGCCGGCCATCCCTGAATTGCGGCCCCGTCATTGCAGTCTCTGCCTCCATGTCACATTGCTTCTCGTCTTCTCATGTTACCTCTCCCTCTGCCTCTCTTTTAAAAGGACCCTGGTGAATAGAGTTGGTCCCACCCAGATAATCCAGGATAATCCCCCACATTAAGATCTTTAACTTGGATCTTTTCCTTATAATATTTGCAGGCCTCAGGGGTTAGGACCTGATATCTGTGGGTGGCTAGAATTCAGCCCACTACACTCTAGTCTTCTAACCCATCTCAAATCCCGTCTTTTCCATGAAGCAAGGAAAAGAAGAAGCTCTGAACTGGGAACCGGAAGGCCTAGACCAGGGGTGGGCAACCCCTGGCACGCGTGCCAAACATGGCACGCCAGTAACTTTTGCTGGCACGCAAAACCCTCTCTTATAATCTTCCATTTACAATTTTTTTCTTAATATCGACTTTTTTATTTTTCAGATAAATTCAGTGTAGGTGCATCTTAGATAAATAAATAATTTTACATAACATGTATACATTAAGAAATAAATGTATTTTCATCATCATGTACTGTGTTTTTGTCGCTCGAATGAATTTTATTATTTCTTCAAGGTTCTTCACATACATACACCTTAAGAGATATCAAGTAGGCGTAACATGTTCTCAAAAAATTAGGGTTGGCATGCGGAAGAATTTTGAGTCAGAGATTTTGCTGGTTTGGGCACGCACTCACAAAAAGGTTGCCCACCCCTGCCCTAGACTTTAGTTTTGACCTGGAACTAATTCTGCTCTAGAGCACTGTCTGTTTCGGAGGGAAGAGGGTGCGTTTAGATTTTCCTCGTTAGGTATGAATTTCGGTTGGAGACCTGAGTAATTTGGTGACTTATTTCTGGTTATTTCTCTTCAATATTTTAACACTCTTTAAAGATGAGCATCTCAGGCTGTTCTGCAGACAGCCAGCCCTTAGTCTAGCTCTTTCTAGAAGCTGGGAGTGGTGTTCCCTTGGCTGCTTTGGCATCTTTTGAATGCACTTTCCTACTTCTCTCTCATCACCTGTTGACTGATGTTTAGCGTGACATTCTCAAATTAGGAAATAGATGGTCAGGCCAAATATTACTTTATGCTGATATATGCTTCAAAATGAGAACCATATTTTAAAGTGTTATTCATGTTATTATGATACTAGAGGCCCAGTACACGAAATTCGTGCTGGGGGGGGGGGTCCCACAGCCCAGCCTGCACCATCTCCAATCTGGGACACCTCAGGGGATGTCCAGTTGCCAGTTTAGGTCTGATCCCATTGGCAACTGGACATCCCTCTCACAATCCGGGACTGCTGGCTCCTAATCACTCACCTGCCTGCCTGCCTGCCTGATTGCCCCTAATCACTCCCCTGCCGGCATGATTAATGCTTAACTGCTCCCCTGCCAGCCATCTTGTGACGACACGGGGGCATTGTGTGAGGGCGCAAGGGCCACCTGGGCTTTTATTAGTATAGCTGTGTTGTTTAAATGTTACTCATGAAGAAGTATTCCCTCAGTGATGGCACTGTTCTTTAGCTAGAGCAGCGGTTCTCAACCTGTGGGTCGCGACCCCTTTGGCGGTCGAACGACCCTTTCACAGGGGTCACCTAAGACCATCCTGCATATCAGATATTTACATTACAATTCATAACAGTAGCAACATTACAGTTATGAAGTGGCAATGAAAATAATTTTGTTGTTGGGTCACAACATGAGGAACTGTATTTAAAGGGCCAGGAGGTTGAGAACCACTGACTAGAGAGACCATGAGAAGTAAACAGATGAACAAAAAGTATCTCTGCATCTCTTTTTAGTTCTTTCTTAGGATTTCCATCTCTCTGCTTACATTGTCCATCTGTTCTTGCATGCAGTCTACTTTATCCATTAGAGCCCTTAGCGTATCAATCATAGCTGTCTTAAATTCCCGTCACAATTCCAACATCCCTGCCACACCCGGTTCTGATGTGCTGACTTTTTAAATTGCTTGTTGCCTTTGGGATGCCTTGTAATTTTTTCTTGATAGCCAGACATGATGTATCAAATAAAAGAAACTGCTGTAAATAGGCTTTGGTAATATGGTGGTGAGGTGTAAAGGGAGAGGAAGCATTCTGTAGCTGTGTGATGAGTTCTGTCTTTTAAAAAAAATATATATTTTTATTGATTTCATAGAGGAAGGGAGAGGGAGAGAGAAATAGAAACATCAATGATGAGAGAATCATTGATCGGCTGCCTCCTGCACGCCCCTCACAGGGGACTGAGCCCGCAACCTGGGCAGGAATCGAATCGTGACCTCCTTGTTTATAGATTAACGCTCAACCACGGAGGCCTCAGTCTTTTGGTGGCCTGTGCCCCTGAACTGTGACCTTCAAGACTGTCTCCCTTTAAGTGGGAAGGATGGCTGGAGAGGTCTGGAGTGGTGTATTTCCCTTCCCCCACTTGTGAGACTAGACCTGGCTGAGCTTAGGTATTTCCCTTCCCCCAGTGAGGCAGGCTGAACACCCAGCAGGTTGGCCTCTGGTTGGCTAGTGTCCCTGAAGGCAGGCCTTGTGAGGAAGGACACAGTGCTCGGGCTACTTCAGATGGTTCCCTTCCTCCTCTTCCTGCCAGAAGCCTGAGGGGGTTTTCTGTGACATTTCTTGTGGGAATCTGGCGGAGCTCCTGGAGGGAAGTCTCACAGTGTTGTGGGGGTGCCCTCTGACTGGACACTCCCGGAGATATAACCCTCCCACGTGTCTGCACTGAGCCTCCAGCAATTGTGGCTCTGGGTTCTATGCTGGTTTCCCATCAGGAGTCTCTGCCCTGCTCAGCCACAACTCCCTGTATTTGCCTGCCCGCCTCCCCAGTCCTGGGGGCAGCTTTTGCTCTATGTCCTTCCCGCTCTGTGTAGCCACGAAGAGTTGTTGATTTTTTCAGTCTGTTCAGAGTTTTATTTGTTGTTCCAACAGGGTGATGACGTCCAAGCTCCTTATGTTCGGAACAGAAACTGGGAGTCTCCGGAGGAACAGAGGAAGCATTTCCTGTTCTGCCCTCACGGACCTGATTCGCTAGAGGGAAAGCCAGACGATAACCAACACACAGCGGCTGGAACCTCAAGCAATGCTGGGCGGCCACCAGGAGGAAAAATAAAGTGGCAGCGGAGGGTGGGGGGTGGGGGGAGGGGGCTATGTGAATACAATGGCCTGGTGACGCGTGAGCAGGGCTGGAGTGAAGAAGCCAGCCACATGAGCACCGGGGAGGAGTTACAGCTTAGAACCTCAGGTCTAAGGGGATAGAGAAGGTGTGACAAGAGCTGAGTGGGCTGGGAGCGGTGATCAGAGTGGAGAGGAAGACGGCAGCCAGATCCTAGAGGACCTGAAGGTGTTAAAAGCGGGCAAGAAGAGATATAATCTGAATTTCACTTTAAGCATTTGTTGTAGTGCCGTGTGGAGGACGGACTGTCAGAGGAAAAGGTAGAAGTTGAGAGTCTGGTCAGAAGCCACTGCGGCAGCCTCGCTGAGAGAGGATGGTGCCTTGACTAGGGGCCGATGGAAGGGGTGGAAAATGGTCAGATTCTGAATATAATCTTAAAAGGGAATTTGACGGAGTGGTTGTTGGGGTGTGAGAGAAAGAACGAAATCAATGAAGACCTCTAGTTTTCACCCTGCAGGAGTAGGTCCAAGTGGGGAGAGATGCCAAAACAAAACCAAGTATTAAATTTGGTTTGCCTCTTAGATAGTTAAGTAAAATGCGGAAAGGCTTTTGGATATATCAGTCAGGGGAGGCTTCCATGCTGCAGATCTAATTAGGGGCATATCAATGTGATTTAAATACATGAGATAAACAGAAGCATCTTGAGCTGTGCTTCCTAATGTAGTAACAACTAGTAACCACATGTGGCCATTGAGCACTTGAAACGTAGCTTGTGGGACTAAGGAACCAAATTGTATTTAATGTTAATTAATTTAAATTTAAATGTAAAATTTGACACTTGATTCAGTTATTGAAAACATATATTTTGGAAAAGCTTAGGTATCGTTTTCAACTATCGATGTTATAAAATCAGACATTTCCTAGGAAACGGAGACCCAGAATTTCCCATAAAAATATAGCATTTGAACTGACATGTATTAAATGTGTAAAATATATGCCATTTGTATTTCAAAGTCTTGGCCCAAAAATGTAAAATAACTCATGAATAGTTTTAATATTGACTACACTTTGGGATGATACTATTTTGGATATATGGACATAATACATGTTATGAAGATTAATTTTACCTGTTTCTTTTTGTTTAAAAAATGTGGCTGCCAGAAGACTAAATATTACATAGGTGGCTTGCCTTACATTCCTACTGGATAATGCTTAGCTAGACTAAAGGAGCGTGTAGTAAAAAAGAAATGTCTTGGGACTGAGGCCTTGAGCTCTCTAAGGTTTAGAGGTTTGGGAGGTAGGGCTGATTCCACGAACAGCCTCAAAAGAGGCAACCTTAGAGGGAGACCAACCGGGAGAGTGGGTGTTCTAGAAACCACGTGAAATAAGGTACTAAGAAAGAGGGAGCACATGGCTATGTTAGAGGCTGAGGAGGGATTAGTACAAGGTAGCATGAGAATTGAACGTTGGAATCAGCAACATGGTGATGTAGTGACCTTGATGGTTTCTGTGTGTGTGTGTGTGAGTGTGTGTGTATGTGTGTGTGTATGTGTGTGTATGTGTGTATGTGTGTGTGTGTGTGTGTGTGTGTGTACATGTGTAGCGGGCTTAAAGGCTGATTGGAGTAGATTATAAAAAAATCAAACAACTTACTTCTTCAAGAAATTTTGCCGTGCAGAAGAGCAGAATAATGGAGCTGCTGAGGAATGGGGGCTCAAAGAAGGATTTTTTTTATTCAATGGGAAAGGTATGTTTATAGTAGCGACTAGCTTTTTATTCCTCCTAAGCTTTTTTGACATAAATAAATCATCTTGCAAATATCTGTGGGCTAGCAGGATGATTTAAATTTTATTTAATTCAGAATTGAGGAATGCTAACAATTGCAAATGAGAACCTATGGTTTTTCATTTTTTATTTGTATTGATTTCAGAGAAGAAGGGAGAGAGATAGAAAGATAGAAAAATCAATAATTCTATCAAAATGACATTCAATTCATTGATTGACTGCCCTCTGCACACCCCACCCCAGGGATCGAGCCTGCAACCCTAGCATGTGACCTGACCGGGAATCGAACCATGACCTCCTGGTTCATAGGTCAATGCTCAACCACTGAGCCATGCCAGCTGGGCCTATGTTTTATTTGGCCCATGAAATTGTTGTGAACAAAGAGGTCTAGGATTACCAAATCTGTTTTTAGGATTACTAAAATGACTAACAATGGGTTGTATACAGTTCCCTTAAACATATAACTGGGACATCTTCTGTGTTGCAGGACAAATGCATGGAATTGCAGACGTAGGTATAGAATACAAGTGCCAAGGTATTAAGTGCTTAGTATAACTGAAGGAATGAGTGAAGAGATCTCAATATCCTGAAATACGAAAGGGACTAGCAATACCCAAGAATTCACCAACAGATGGCACCATACTGTTTCCTATCTGAGTTTATATAGAGACAATGCTAAATGACATTCAATTCTTAAATTCAAGTGCTGGTTAAGGGAGAAAATGGAATCCCTGGAAATATATTTTGTGACTTCAAATATTATAATTCAATAGTTAAAGCATGCTTATATGTATTTATTTATTTAGTGTCTGTGTTCCTACTGTCAGTCTGTTAGAGCCTTTCCTTAGGTCAGATCTTGAAAGAAAGGGAATGAGGATGACTTTAGATAAGGGAAGAGAAATATCCTCAGGCTATCATTATTAAAATGTTTGTGAACACTAAGAAGTCAAGTTGTTAATTCATTCCCCTTAAGAGATTAATACATTCAGTGCCTATAAAACCAAGGACGTCTTGTACATGTTTGGAGCACGGGCATGATGCTTTAGAGCAGCCATTTTCAACCCTTTTCATCTCAGGGCACACAAACTAATTACTAAAATTCTGTGGCACACCAAAAAATATATTATTTTTTTCCGATCTGACCAAAAAAAAAAAAAGGTATGATTTTGATCCATTCACACTGGACAGCTGTGTTGGCTGTTGTCATTTTAAAATTTGATAATCTAAAGGAAAAGAAGCCAGTGCCCCCGACTAAATAGTCAGGTATTGCATGTTTTAAAAACTCTTGCGGCACGCCGGGTGAAAATCGCTGCTTTAGAGAGCAGACGCTGCCTTTTGCAGTCCCAGTGTGTTCAGACTGAAAGTGACAAGGAACACACAGTGTTCTTTAAAAAATAAAACCAAACCAAACAAACCCCTCCCCGATATGGTCTGCATATCCAAAGTGTAAACTATTCTTTTGTGTGCCATATGTAAACAGCGCTCCCCCCTCACCTCCAATTACTTTTATTTTCTGCAGCATTGGTTGCAATTGCCCTACTTTCCCATGCCCATGATTTCAGCTGCAGGTGTGAGACAGGGTGCTGTGAAAGGCCAAGCCTGACAGCTCCGGGAGCATGGAGTCCTGGCCACACACAGGATAGATGGGACAGCAGCAATGCAAACGACCTCACGGTGTGATTTACCTAAAACTTGAGAAGAGGGCTGCTCTCACAGTGATTTTTTGGTCTCATCAAGAAGTCTCTACCTCAGATGTGGCTAGATCCCTGCAGATAAATGCAACTGGTCAAAGGTAAGCAAGTGGGTGCTTTCCAAGGGGCTGGGTCCTGCTATAGTGGAGCGAGACAGCAGACACCCACAGTGCCGGGCACCCCTGTCTCCCTCTCCCTCTGTGAGCCTGTGACTTCAGTTTCAGGAGGAACCAGGCAGGGCTACTCGGGGCCTCCCTGGAAGATCAGTAAGATCACCAGGTCCTGGTATATCTGATATGGCCAACACCTTGCCAGGAGAGGTATCACTGAGTTTCTTGAGAATAACACCAACTATGAACCTAAAAATGTGTGTACACAAGTTACTAAATATTTCAATAGCATGTCAGTTGTTCTCTCTGTGTTCTCTTCCACCTGAGCACATTCAATTGCCTCTGTGGGTTTCTCCGGCCCCCATTAACTGACACTCACCTCAGGGCAGTTACCCCTGGAGGATGAGGATTCCAGACCTTTCCTGAGCTCCCGATTCCTCCCTCTGCCTTCTGAACCCTCTTCTTGGATGTTCCATCAGTATCTTAATGCACTACGTGGGGGAAGAAAACACCTCATTGTTGTCTTCCCAAACCCACTGCCCTTTGTCTTTGCCGTGTGTGTAAGTTTTTCAGTATACAGGGTATTTGATACTTTTAAAAAAAAGAACGACTTCCATAAGTTATAAAGCATAATTTTATTTTATTTTATTTATTTTAAAAATAGTTTATATATATATTAGAGAGAGACGATAAGAGAGAGAGAGAGAGATAGAAACACTGATCGGCTGCCTCTTGCACACCCTCTACGAGGGATGGATCCCGAAACCTGGGCATGTGCCCTGATTGGTGACCTCCTGGTTCGTGGGTCAATGCTCAACCACTGGGCCACACTGGCTGGGCTCTAAAACATAATTTTAAAATAGCATTTCAGGCAGCCTTCACTTAACTTAGGCATGAGCACATTAAGCAATATTATTGCATCTGTGCAGAACTTCACTGTCCCAACTTCCTGGCTCATTCTCCTAGTCACTAAGTGTATTCATTTCCTGTTGCTGCTGTATCAGTGACCATGAATTTAGCAGCTTAAAGCAACATGAATATATTATCTAATGGTTGTGGAGATCAGAAGTGTCCAGTGGGTCATTGGGCTGCATTCCTTCTGGGGCTCCAGGGGAAAGTTGTCCCCTTGCCATTTTAGCTCGTAGAGGCTGCCTGCATCCTTGCTCATTGCCCTGTCCTCCACCTTTTCTCACTGCAGCTCACTCAAGACTTGAGTGCAAATTCTGCTTGTGATTACTGCTAAAGCTTTCTTTTCTTCACCTTGAAAATTTTCCCAGTAATGCATGATCCCAGTAATTCACAGAAAACAGTTTCACGTGACCTACCTGTTTCATACTGGAGGACCATGGAGGACATGGGTTTGTATCTGGACATGGATTTTCCTATGGCCTGGCTGTTATCCTAGATATACTTTGAAATATCTCCCTCATCTGGGCCTAAGTAATTTCTCCTGGGGTCCTAAGAACTTCCTACCCAGTCTGTTTCTCTGACTCCATACCTTCTAATGTTTCCTCTACAGCATCACTGGTTTTAGATACTAGAGAGGCCTTTTAAAAATGTAAATATCATCGTGCCATTTCCCTGATAAACACCATTTAATAGCTTCCCATCACACTCTGAAAAAAATTAAAATTCCTTAGCATGGTATACACAGGTCTCCATCTCTCTCTCTCTCTCGCTTCTCAGGTGCCCTACACACCCCTAGCTCCAGTATTTCTAACCTCCTGGCCTTTCACAGAACGTTCTCTGCCCTCTTCCAGGACAGAACGATTTTGACAGCTATGCTATCAGATCCCTTTGCTTGGAAGTCATTTATTCTTCTTCCTAAGTAAAGAGTCGGCTCCAGAGGCCAATCCTTTTTAAACCCATAATATTTAGTGAGAGCTGAATGTTACACAAGTGTGAATGAAAGAAGAAGTCTACAAAGTCAATTTTAATATCCTGCATAACTAGTCTATTACTAAATCTTTTTAACTGCAGAAAAAATATCCAAACATGAAAGCTTAATGCACTTGTGACCCTTGAAATCTGAGCTTTTTAATAAAAAAGATGAAACTATGGAATGACATTCCCTCCAACACTAACACATTTAGACTGTCAGCCAAGCTAAGGTGTGTGCAATATTCATTGTGAAGGGGCTGATTAAGATGCCTGATTCTTTAGCTAATTGCAAATCTGCCAGGTGACTCAAGACCTGTGTAGGGCCTGGACTCCCCAGGTAGAAACGATTCAGTTTATTAAATTTCAAATTGTGTTAGTGAAATGAGTAAAAACAAAAAAGATTATTTATTAAGAAAAAGAAATCAACTTGAATTTTTGTGTCATATAATAAAACAACCAATTGATTAATCAAATCTTTCCCTGTTGTTCTCACTGTGCAGCAGTCTCACAGGGAATGAGTAGACCACCCAGGGGATGGATTTAGACTCTGGAGGTGGTGAGAACATGAGTGCGGAGCTGATACATTTGGCTGTGTGGTCTTGGGCAAGTAACTTATATTCTGAGTCTTCTCATAGGATCCCTATGGCCATTAAACAAGGTAACACATGGCAAACACCTACCATAGTACCTAACAGAAAGTAGGAACCTACAAACAATTCTGAAAGACCTTCCAGACCCATGAGTGTAATATAAAAATAACTGTCATTTTGTGACCTTTATATTCAAAGGAATTTTTTCAATCTATAAGAACAACTTAATGAAAATAAGTCAATGTTCCATTTATTTAAAAAAGTGATCATTCAGTTACCTTTAAATGAATCAAAAACCCTAATGTTCACTAATTATCACCATTTTATATGAAGTTTTCTTAAACAGTGTTTCTTGTGTGAATAACTTATTTTTCCTTCTTATAATGAAACGCTGAGGTCTAGCAATACCATCAAGATGTTAGAATATTTTCGTTCAATTAACTTAAATTATGTAATGTGAAAATGACTGCCGGCCAGGAGGCTGATGGCCAGTGTCGTTCTGGTTGGAAATTATATTTCACACGTCGGTTTATTTAGTTAGAATTTTCTTGGGGTAATAAAAATAGTGTTATATAGAAATCAGTTGCATCTAACCTCACACAAACTGCCATAAATGAGTCTTGCAAATTCTACACTGACCGACGGTGCAGCGCTCCCAGAAGGCACCTTTACCGTAAAATAGGGCTATATCAGTCCTGCTCCCAGTGAGTTGTGGATAGCTGAAATGCTCCAGATAACGGATTTAAAATAACAGAACAGTGAACATTTCAACTATTTGGATTGGAACATTTTCTGATTGTATAATGCACTTATTTTTTCCTTCAATGGATTTTATGTGGATTAGGATGCAAACTTTTGTTAATGACTCGTGATAAGGAATCCAATCCAGGTCTTAGGGTTTGAATTATTCCCTCCATGTCACTCCTGGGTTTGCTTTCCTCTGTATAAATTTACTGACAACACAAGACATGGTACTTTCAATGACCTGTCACAGGACATTGTTCTGGCAGGAATACTGTCCAGATCAGCAAAGATGGAGGTCTTGGCAGAGACCCCAGCACCACCACCTCCTCCTCTGGCCATTCATGCAGAGTCCGCCAGGATCTGGCCTCTGTCATCCCGTGTGCAACCGGGAGAGGAGCGGGGGGTGGGCAGGGGGGTTCAGAACCATGGCCCCTGTCGTCAAAGTTTTTGTGGGCCAGTTGATGCCATTTGGAAAATCTGGAAGGATATCGCTCAAAATGTCCAGGTCACATACTGATATCGCTGAGATTGTGGATAGACTGCTCAGTGCAGATGTGAGACAGCGTGTGTCCTCTCGGTGCCAACAGAAGGGAGGGGCTGGTGATAAAGTCAGTAAGTTAAAACTGGCCTTGCTTGCTGCCACTGCTATATTAACTTGCATCACAAATGGGAGGAGAGAGGAAATTAAAATATCTAAATTTATAACGGGGGTCTAAGGCAGGGATTGGCAAACTATGGCTTGCAAGCCAAATCTAGCCCACTCCCTGTTTTACATAGCCCACAATTATGAATGGTGGTTATGTTTTCAAATAATTGAAAAGAAATCATAAGAAGAATGTTTTGTGACAAGGGAAAATTGCATGAAATTCAAATTTCAGTGTCCATAAATAAAGTTTTATTGGAACACAGCCATGTCCATTCATTTACATTCATCCATGGCTGTTTTTATGCTATAACACCAGTTGAGTAGTAATGACAGAGACCATATGGCACACAAAGCCCAAAATATTTACTACCTGGTTTTCTTATAGAAAAAAAATTGCTGACCACTGGTCTAGAAGAATAAATTTTCTTTGTCTTCTGCCTTGAAATTACTTTTTTTTTAGACTGAGCATGGGAAAGTAAGGCTCTTTTTATGCTTATAAAAGCCTGCCCATTCTTATAAATAATGGTGAGGAATTATTCCCAAATCTCATGGTGGAAATACCAACAATGCATGTGTATGTGTGTTTATGTCTACAGACACGAAGTATTTAAAATACTTAAATGTATTTCAAGCTGACCACCACATGTGATGATAATTATGAACATAAATTTTCCTTGTAAAAGGATAATATTTATGAAATTATGTCAATAACTTAAACAACACATCTCGTTTTTTTTTGTAACCTTCCCCTTAGTCAGCCAAAGGCATCCATTTACATAATCGTGTTCAGAATTTGTTAAAATAGGAAAGAGAGAAAGAAAAGGTAAATGTCCAGGTATAGATGACCAATAGGGGATTTTTTTTTAAGTAATAGGGAGGCAAGGGTCTTGAGAATCTGAGGATTTTCTAAGTTCTTTAAGTTCTTCTTTATTTAGGAGCCATGCCTATGTGACTTCAGGCTCATGATAAGCCTTTGGTAGAAAGAACCTGTGAATGATGTTAGGAAAGTCCCTGACCCCTGGGAAAAAGGAAAGCATGCCCACTCTGGCCCCCATGGAGAATGGGTAACAGAGGGGTACACATTTAAGAAGCAATAGTGAGACTAGTGTGTTCTGGTTACTCCTTACCAAGCTCAAGTCCCAGAGGGAATGAGGAGATGGGAGAGTGTCAGGAAATCCAGGATAAAATCAAAAGCAGAGTGGTCCCTGGCCGGCGTGGCTCAGTTGGTTGGAGCATCCTCCCATACACAGAAGGGTCTCAGGTTTATTCCCGGTCAGGGCACATACCTATGTTTTGGGTTTAATCTCTGGCCAGGGCACCGATGCCAGGAAACTGATCAATGTTTCACTCTCACATCGATGTTTATCTCTTTCTCCCTTCCTCTCTCTCTGAAATAAATAAGAAAGCATGTCCTATGTGAAGATTAAAAACAAAAAAGCAGACTGGGGTTTGCTCCTTGCTCTATATGGGACTGTTGGGCGGAGACAGCCACAGTGTGTGACCATGCTCCAATGTGAGGAAGCCAGTTAAAATGACAGTAAGGGGTGGACAGGAAGATATCCTATATAATAAAAGGGTAATATGCAAATTGACCCTAACAGCAGAATGACTCGGAATGACTGGTCACTATGACACACACTGACCACCAGGGGCCAGACGCTCTGCTCAGCCACAAGCCAGGCTGACGGCTGCCAGCACAGCGGTGGTGGCGGGAGCCTCTCCCGCCTCCTCAGCAGCACTAAGGATGTCTGACTGCAGCTTAGGCCTGCTCCCCGCTGGCAAGTGGACATCCCCCGAGGGGTCCCAGACTGCAGAGAGGGCTGAGGGACCCCCTCTCCCCCCCCCCCCCGGAGTGCACAAATTTTTGTGCACCAGACCTCTTGTATATATATCTTAGGTTAGCACTGGGAACTTCTCTTGGCCCCTGTGTATTGTAGAGGGATCTACCAGTAAAGAGTTTCTCATGCTATACATGCAACAAGGACAATAGCTGATGGTGCTGGCTGGTGGGGTTGCCACATTGAGGACGATTTACCCTGTAGCCAAGGACTGTGGATAGACTGCTCATGGCAAGCAGACTGAAGCGGGGGGAGGGTAGGAATATCCACAGCACCGCGCCCCGCCCCCCCCCCAGAGCCAAGGTGGAGCTGGGAAAGGGAGGGTCACAGGCCTTTTGCAAGCTTAGAGAATAAACCATGTGCTTGCCAACCACAGACGTATGCTCAGGCCAAGAGAAAAGTCAAGACAGATAGATAGAATAGATATAGGAAAATAGAGCCTGTGTGAGGATGTAAATCACTTCCTTATATAAAAATAGTGAACTAAATTTGGTGCCAGACTTTGTGACTTTTTATGCTTTCTTAAGAAGCTGGGGGTGGGCGGTGAAGATTTCCAGTCTTCAAGAGGGCTGAGGTTGCCAAGTACATGCTAGATCAGCGGTTCTCAACCTGTGGGTCGCGACCCCTTTGGAATTCGAACGACCCTTTCACAGGGGTCGCCTAAGACCATTGGAAAACATATGTATAATTACATATTGTTTTTGTGACTAATTACTGTGCTTTAATTATGTTCAATTTGTAACAATGAAATTGGGGGTCACCACAACATGAGGAACTGTATTAAAGGGTCGCAGCATTAGGAAGGTTGAGGACCACTGTTCTAGATGGAAGAGGCAGAATGGCACATAAACTAAAGAGTGGCTGCATCCTAGTTTTGAATATATTCCATTGGAATAGCCCTGTGGACTGCTACAGACGCGATGTCTATTTCAAGCCCAATTCAAATGGAGACGCCAAAAAAGAAAAAAGATGCCAAGGATGAGTTTCCTTCTTGTCCTTGATTACAAAACTGTGCTACAGTGGCATGAAGGGAGCGACGACACAGGCTGAACGGTTGGATAAAGTCGGATGACGGGTCGGGTAAAATCAGAAGGAACTCCAGTGCACAGTGCTGAGGGCACGTGCGTGCTAGATACAAAACGCTGCTATTTAGGAAGATGACACTGTTGACCCGTTTGCTGCAGGAGGGGATAACGTGGAGTTCATTTTCCATGCTGCAGATTTGATTGTGTCCAAGTTCCCTGGCTCTCGCCCTCGCATAATAGACAGCAGGTGTTCGCAAGCCAAGGTCAAGTGTGCATTCTGTGTCCCTGAGGAAACTTAGGTGACCCATAGTGGGTGGCAGTTAGGATCTTTTCCTCATTGGCCCCTTATGTGACCAGCATAAAACCAAACACCAGCTATCTGAAAAGGAGAAAAATTAAAATGAAAGATACTTTTGACAGCAATTATATGGGAGCCCTCAAAAGAATTCCTAATGATTTACAAACTTTAAGGGTGACTTAAAATTTTTCAGCCCTAGCCCGTTTGGCTCAGTGGATAGAGTGTGGGCCTGTGGACTGAAGGGTCCCTGGTTCAATTCCAGTCAAGGGTACATGCCTGGGTTTTGGGCTCGATGCCCAGTAGGGGACGTGCAGGAGGCAGCCAATCAATGATTCTCTCTCATCATTGATGTTTCTCTTTCCCTCTCCCTTCTTCTCTGAAATCCATAAAAATCTATTAAAATTTTTTTCAAAACATTGTATGGCTGGCAAAGGTGTGAAAGGGAGTATGAAGACAGAAACAAGACAAGAATGCTCTGTTTCCTTTCCTCTCCGAAAACCTTTCTCATCTAAAGATCATGTGGCCTCTGAGCAGCAAAATATCATGTTTCCAGGGTCGGTTCCCTCTCCGTGCTGCTCCACACCCTGCTGAAAGCCAGCTCCTCAGGGAGCCCAGGAACCCGGCTGGCCTGTCTTCATTCTGCAAGCACTCAGAAAGAAATGCCCCTGGCTGAGTAAGGGGTGGAGCTGGGGAGAATCCATCTACCGTCAAGGAAGTTTCAATTAACTGTAGATGCCAATTAATTTAATTTATATTTCTGCATGAAAAATGTCACTCTATTATACATGTGCTGGAAAATTGCCAGGAGCTCAGGTTCATAAATTACATCTCTACTGACATAGTATGGAATCATAGACTAACTGGATACTTATTAAATGCCCACCTGTTCTTGGGGGCTACGCCTTGTAGAAATCTAGCTGAAATAAGGTCTGTCCAGCAGTGTCTGCCTCTACTCTGATCATGTGACATCCTCCCTTACCCTCCTTTGCTCCTAGCTTTGGGGCCTATCTTAGGAGAACAATTCTAAACTTGAATAATCAATACTCAATTGCCAGTGGTTATGAATGGGCACATTGAGTGAATAGGGGAATGAAGGATGGAGAACTGTAAATAATCCATTCCAATTAACCAGGGCATAGGCCTATGCTGGTTAGCAGGAAACTTGCCATGATTATTTGACTGTAGATTCAAACCAGCTGGTGCTGGGTAATGCCTACTGGTTCTGAAGCCCCTGTTCTGAGCCAGATTTGCTACACATTTTGTTTTGAATCATACAACCACCCTTTAAGGAAGGGACCATTCCCTTTCACCCTCCCCCACCCCCTTGTTTTAGAGACATGAAAACTGACGTCCAGGAAGCTGCAATGTCCTTGCTCAAGGTCACATGATCAGAAAGAGGCACACTCAAAGCCAGACTTGTCTGATTCAAAACTAGAATTTTCTTTCTACTGTGCTGGCTGATTTTTCTCTGCATCATAGCTCTATTCTGTTAGACAAGTCTCACCAGTATCTCCATGGGGGATCGGCCCATAACTGCCCTATTCTAACAGTGCCAACACACTGGACAGTTCTTGACGAGCTACATTTACAGTTAAATCACCAGGAGTTGACTCTACAAATACTCCTGCTCAGGAGAGTTACCCTGCTCTCCCCTGGTGCAGCTCCCAGACACTCAGCTTTAGACAATAGCGAGACATAGGTCAGTTGTCACTCGTTCTCAACCAATCATCTATTGTTTCTAGTCAGTTATTTACTCAACATTTACTGAGCACTCACTATGCACCAGGATGTAAAAAGGAAGAAGGACGTCAAACTACTGGGGAAGACAGATGACCTATCACAAAATTACAACGAGGAATGGTAAATGCTCTATGCTTTCTGAGGGAAAACATTGATTTTGTCATTTATTCAGTCATTCACTGATGCCCTCTATGACTACTTACTGAGTGCCTATGATGTGCTAGGCAACAGGTCTGCTCTACTACGTGCAAGCGAGGGCAAGAGTAGACCTGGAGGCCTCCAGCCTGCCTCTGCCCCGCCCCCTCCTTCTTCCCATCCCTAACTCCATCTGGTACTGCAGGGGGCCTCTCATGTACCCGTTTGAGCACCCTATTCCAGGTTTACCAATTTTTAACCACCTTCCCCTAGAACCAATTCAGACCAGGAAGAGACTTCTGTCCTTAGAAGCAAGCCCGGGTTCCCAAGCTTGCCTGGGAGTGCTGGGGTCCTGAGGCCCAGAGACTGGTATGGAAAGGGAGGAAATGGGCTTTGGGTGGGCCTGTCCCTTTTTCTCAATTCATTCCTTCCCCTGTGGTTGGAGACAAGGGCAGAGGAGACCCAGAGGGGCTCAGAGGATGGTCCTCAGACCAGCATCCTCCACATCAGCTGGGAGCTTGCCTGGATATGTAGAGTCTCAGGCCCCTCTGCAGACTCTGGAGATCAAATTCTGCATTTTAACAAGGTCTCCAGGTGACTCCTATGCACGTTTGGTTTGAGAAACACTGCTTCAGGAGCCCTGTGTCTAATCCCCTCTGCATAAACCCAGAGCCTGAGGCCAGCTAAGCACAGGTGGGGGCGGGTCCAGCTTGGTGCTGGCACCTTGCTATTCTCTAATGGTGAATATATTCCCAAGAAAAATTGAGAAAAAAAAAAAATCTTTCTAGTCACTCAGATTGACTTGCTCCTAGAATAAGAGATTTATAATGAGTGATCCAAGAAAGAGAATTCCAGAGTCATGGGCAAAGCATTAAAGGAAGGTTGGTGATAACTCATCACTATAGGAAAGTTGAGGGAGCGTTGAAAAACTTCTTGTTTTCTATTTTATTTCTGGAGCCAGTGCAAACCAGCTGGAGGAGCGTACATAGCCAAGATTAATTGTCATTTTTAATTTTTCACTTCTGTATTCCTTTGGCCTTTTCTCCTCCTTTCATGAGTACATTTTAGTTCCCACCCCTTTTGATGCACCCATTTTGCCGTTTTTCTTCATTTCTCTGTTTTTGCTTTTCTTAATCTTGCACTTTGCTCCAAAGAAAATCAAACAAAGAGAAGCAAACAGGACAAGGTTTAAAAACATGGTCTGGTGCTAGTTTCATGTGGTTGCAAATTTCTATCAATTAAAAACAAAACATTTTTAACAAGTAATTTTTATTCATACATAAAATACAGAGTTGCATTTTGATTTTTATAAGTGCCTTACAACCAGCTACAATTATTACCTTATTGCCAATTGTGGTTCAGTTTTGCCTCTTCCATCTTCACATCTCCATCCTCCCTCCCTCCCTCCCTCCCTCCCTCCCTCCCTCCCTCCCTCCCTCCCTCCCTCCTTCCTTTTCTTTCTCTCCTTCTCCTCCTCCTCCTCCTCCTCCTCCTCCTCCTCCTCCTCCTCCTCCTCCTCCTCCTCCTCCTCCTCCTCCTCCTCCTCCTCCTTCTTCTTCTTCTTCTTCTTCTTCTTCTTCTTCTTCTTCTCTCTCTCTCTCTCTCTCTCTCTCTCTCTCTCTCTCTCTCTCTCTCTCTCCCCTCTCTCATTTAATAAAGCAAATCCCAGACATATCATTGAACTCATTTCTTATACAATTTCCTGGAGGTAGGGCCACAAGAGAATGTAGGCTGAGGAAGTGATCTCTTATATTTTCTTCATCAAAATATGGAATTTGTATTACTGAGATAAGGAGAAATATAGAATTTCTAAAACTGCTACATAATACCTCAGATGGTGTAGATCTTATTTTCCATCTCCACACTCTCCCCCTAGAGTCTTTGAGGGAGGTCTACGAGAACTTTTTTATATTCTTTTACTATTAAAGTAGTAACAGAATAATAGAAACTTTGGGTGTTCATAAACTTCAGAGGAAGTGTATGTTCTCTTACTGTGCCCAAAGAGCTTTCAGAGAACTTCCCTTTTGCAGTTAAAATTCATTCATGTCGCCCAGCTGGCATGGCTCAATGGTTGAATGTTGACCTATGAACCAGGAGGTCACGGTTCAATTTCCCGTTAGGGCACATGTCTGGGTTGCAGGCTCTGTCCCCAGTGTGGGGTGTGTGGGAGGTAGCCTACCAGTGATTCTCTCTCATCATTGATGTTTCTATCTCTCTCTCTCCCTTCCTCTCTGAGATCAATTTTAAAAAAATGTTTAAAATTTGTCCATGTAAAATTTGAGGAGATATTCTGTGTCAAGGAACCAAACACATTTCCCCAAGTAGCCCTGAACAGATGGTCATAATGGTTTAAAGGCACTTTGGATCAGGATCAAGATACGAAAGCATGGCGCACATCGGATCTATGGAGTATCAAATAATTTGAAGGTTTGGGTATTTTCCATTAGTAAATATCCAGCGAAATTTGAGTTAAATACCCTCGAAATCAGTCAAATAGACAGAGGCTTTGAATGAGGGAATTAATTATGCTGGTGTGCTAAGGAAAAGAATCCCACTGTGGCATGGAGAATGTAATTAATGGGAGGTGAGTGCCAACAAATCACTCCTTAAAAATATTAATGCTATCACAGAACAGCTGGATAATGAGAGAAACTTGACCCTTGGGGGACTAGCAAGGGTTGCCGTAGCTACTACAGAACTTTATGCAGTTGTGATGTAATGGAATTCCTCTCAATTTAACAAAAATAATATTAAGAGGTGTGGTTCTGGGCAAGTTATTAGCCGTAAACACGTCTTTGTAGTTTTATCATCTTATTATAATCACTATGTCTCACTTTTGCTGTGGTTCTAAATGACTTTCCCTCTTAATTGCTCAGGATATATATAACCCAAACAACACTCCTAAAAAGCAACTTTTAAAAAGCCCTGTGGTGTGTAAATAAAAACACAGTCTCTAAGTAATTTCTGCACAACAATGTCCATATGCTTGATTTTTAAGTCAAGAAAAAACTGTCCCATTGTTTGTGGATGAAAGCCTGGGTTTAATTTGGTTTTACTTTATAGCTTATTATTATTGTCCCAAGAAAAATCTAAGCGAGCAATAAAGTTAAATACGGATTTACCTGGTCCTACTGAATATCTGAAATGTTGGGCGTTATTTTGACATTCGCATAACTCAGTGCGAATCCTGATATTTAACATCAGAAATCAGAAGCAGTTCTTGACGTGGGGTATACTTTAACTTAGATTTTAAGAAAGAAACCGTTCCCTTCAGTGTGTATGTATTTACGCTCCTCTGAGTCGTCTGGGATCTTCGGAAGCCGCAGGCGTGGTCAATGCTTTTTATGACCGCACGTTGTCATTTCTGGTCGCGGCCAGTTTTGTCTCTTTTGGTTCCCCCGACTCACCAACATCTAAATCGGGGACACGGGCATTCAGCGCGTTTGACAAATCGGTCGAGGTACGCGGGCCGCATTCGCACATACCAGGGCAGGACGAGAGGAAGTGCAGGATGCAGAAGAAATAAATTCTTGAGCGTAGCCCGGGCTTCACATAACACCAGTTTCATAAGGCACTTAAGCCGCTCAAGGAGCGGTGCCCCCGAAAACAGCACACAGGGGACACATCCTTTAAATAAATGTGTTTCTTTGCCCCAACAGAAGTTCAGATCTGCTCCATTATCATTCATTTTGTTCTTTGATTTCCTTCGAGGGCAAGTCGTGCTCTTTGAGGTTTTGCAAGTTGCCCTGGCGGGTGAGTGGAGTGACCCTCGATTCTTCACTCGGCGGCGCGCCGGTTAGGGGGGTGGGGGAGAGAGTGCAAGCGTGTGTGTGTGTGTGTGTGTGTGTGTGTGTGTGTGTGTGTGAAAATGTGCCGGCTCGCTGCGGGGGGGAAAAGTGGGAACTTAGTAGCAATCTCAGTGCACATATTGGCAGCCCCTAAAAATCCCGCTGTCCGTCCAGAAGCCTTAGAACAGGTGTCCTAGGAAGGAGTGCGGACGCGCGCCGCAGGCGACAGAAGAACCAACAAACCTCAGCGCTGCGGTGATGTTGATTAGAGGCATAAAAAGCATCAACCCGCGTCGGCACCCTCGCACCAACGCGCGTGGATAGGCACGGACACCCGGTGGCCCTCTCCCCTCTCCATTCTGCGGAACGTTCTGAGCTGAGCAAGAGTTGGGGGGCGTGTGGGGAGGATCTGGAATCCCCAGGTTTAGAGCCGAGACGTGGGGGAGCGCGGTGGGCGGGGGCGGGGGGCCGGGGAAGGCGGAGGGCCGGGTCCACGTCGCGCCCTCGGCGATTAGCTCCAGCGGCGCGACCCGGGAGGGCGGACTCTTTCTTCACCCTCGCCGTCGCCCCCTCCCTCTTCCCTTTTAAAGGACGCCTGGCAGGCAGAGCTGTCAGCAACAGGAGGCCGTTCGGACTTGGCCGGGCCCGGCTGACTCCTGCTCCCGGGACAGACCGGGGCGGGTGCCGCGGGGCCACTTGTCCCGGGAGCCACACGTGGGGCGCTCCCATTCTCCCTCCTTTGGGCTCCGCTCCGGACCTGCCGAGTCCGAGGCCGCGCGGCCCTGGCGTGGCCCGCCCCGGGCGCGATGGCCCCGTGAGCGGCGGAGAGGGAGGCGGCCCAGGGCTCGACGCGCCCCCCGCGGCGGGAGCAGCCGGAGCGGTATGAGCCGCGCCCAGGGCGGCGGCAGCGGCCCCCGCAGCCTCCTCTGCCGGCGCCTCCCGCGGGCCCCCGTCCACCTGCCCCCGCGCACCATGCCGAGCCCCGGCCGGCGGATGCCCCAGCGCAGCCCCCGGCGCCTCCCCGGCCCCCGCTAACGCACCCGGGAGCGGCCGCGGCCCCGAGGCAGCCTCCCGCGCCGCGCCCCGGGGGAGGCGGATCCGCGGGGCGCCCCGAGCCCCCGCTGCGCCCCTCGCCCTCCCGCCGCGTCCCCCTCCCGGCCGCCCCGGGCGCGCGCGGCGATGGGGGCGCTGCTGGCCGTCTGCCTGCTCCTGGGCTGGCTGCGCGGGGGCCCCGCGGGCGCCCAGCCGCCCGGCGAGTACTGCCACGGCTGGGTGGACGCGCAGGGCAACGACCACGACGGCTTCCAGTGCCCGGAGGACTTCGACACGCGGGACGCCACCATCTGCTGCGGCTCCTGCGCGCTGCGCTACTGCTGCGCCGCGGCCGACGCCCGGCTGGAGCAGGGCGGCTGCACCAACGACCGCGGGGAGCTGGAGCCCCCGGGCCTCCCGGCGCGTGAGTGCGGGCCCCCGGCGGCTGCTGCGGGGGACGGGGGGAGGGGGGGTGCACACGGGGAGGCGCCCAGGGGCCCCTGGGTCTGTGCAAAGTGGACGCAGCGAGGGAGGTGGAGAGACCCCGACGGAGGGGGTGGCCGCGGCTCAGGTCAGGGGGGCCCATCGCTTTGCAGCCCGACTCCCGCGACGCTGGCCCCGGTGACTCTGGGGAAGCCGGCGGGGGCCCCCGGGCCCGCGGGCGGCTGCGGAGAAGGGATGTGGGAGCAGCCACTAGGCTGGCCGTGGGTTTTGGGGGCCCAGTCACTCCGGAAGGTGCCGAGGGCGCAGAGAATGCAACTCTCGGGGAGCGCTCCTCTGCAGCCCCGCAGCGCTAAGGAACTTCAGCCACTTCTCCCCGCCTTTGTGGCCTTTTGGTAGCGTTTCTAAACCGCTCGTCCATTTTCCGACTTCCTTTCATTTCTCTGCATCGAATTACCCTCTGCAGCCCACCCCCTATTGTCACGCCTTTCAGAGAGGCCGGGGTCCTCGCGGCGGAGATTTAGAAACCAGGGTCGCCGGGGCTTCCCCGCCCCCTATTCTCACGTCGGAAAACACGGGTCAAATTTCCGCTCACTTCAGAGCGGAATAAATCACAACCCCAGCAGAGCAACTTTACACGCTAACAGAAAAAAAAAAAAAAAAAAGACCTTCCCACCTGAGTCCGAACATCAGGGAAACCCTTTAGAGCTCCGGGCGATGGTTTTACGGCCCGGAAACCGGAGGAGCGGGCGGAGCTGAGCGCCCCGCACCCCAGACTCGGGCGCGGGCGGAGGTCCGAAGCCTGGGAGAGACGGTCCGGCCAGGCGAGGAGAGGTGGGGAGAGAATGAATGAATGAATGAATGAATGAGGCTGGCGCTCCCCCTCCTGCCCCCGCCAGGAGAGGGGTGCGTTACCCAGAGGAAAGGGGAGTCCGCTCTTGCCTAGAATTTCATTGGACTTTCAAGAAATCTAGCTTTGGAGGTCGCGCTGCCCAGCCTAGAGGAATTGGGGAGCGGCTACTGGAGAAAAGATCACCAGCGGAAAGTCGGGCACTCCAGGCAGCCGGTTAGAAAGACACACTCTTCTCACCTGGGGGCACCCGGTTGCTGTCCGCAGATACAGAGTGAGCATCAGCGACCCGCCTACTGCGGGGGAGCCCGTGCACTCACTGAGCTGGGGTCTGGCAGGTTCTCACCGGCTGTGGCCTTGTGGTTTGCCAGCTGTGTCACCTTGGGCCAGTTACTGAGCTGCCCTGGGCCTCCTCTCACCCCTAAAACGGGCATGTCACTCTCAGAGGTAGGCCGTGGATGGCACGCGAGTGCAGGGACGCTGATCAGTGCTCATTCCATTCCCCCCCCCCCCCACCTTCCACAGGTGTTACCAAACCTGGCCAAATGGGTGGTCCACTGAGGAGCTTACACCTAGGAGCCCACAGAACTTGGGGGTTTTGATAGTTCCCCGTCACCCACTGCCTCGGGGAATGTAGAAAACTGTCTGGTATCTTTCCATTCCTGGAAAATAGAGCATAGCATGCCCACCTCCGTGAGACCTGAATCAGATGACAAATAAAAGAGAGCCACGCACAGGTAGGGCCTTGGGTAATGCAGGTTTTCTTTCTTCTCTCTCCAAGCTGGAGGCGGCCTGCAAGTGTGGCTCTATCAGTCAGGGGCTGCCGCTGGGGTGGGACATTTCCTGCCTGCCTTGTAGAGAGACAAGGAAGTTGGGGTTTGCTCTGCCGGAAGGATGCTCTCACACACAGTCTGTGCATCATGATCTACCTAAAGACCAGCCTCACCTTGGCAGGGTCTGCGTGGGCATTGAGAGGCAGACGTGTGGCCGCTGGAGTAGGCATCCCCGCTTATTTCTGGAAACATCCAGAGATGACCATTTGTGATGCATTAGGAGACACAGTTAATGGGGGCCCACTGTGGGTTTCTTCACACAGCTCTTTCCATAGTCTGGCAAATTCCGGAGGGTCTCATTTAACAGGCCGAGTTCTCTTTGCCTAGATTGGAGATTCCGGGAAGGGAGATGGATTTTCAGCCTCAGCTATGGGTCAAAGCCCTAAGGCCCCACCGTGATAACGCTACTAAAACCCGGATTTAAACCCAGAGTTACAGTAACCAAGAAAAACCCACCGTTTCCTTTCCTCGGTGTGTGAACAGGATGGAGTCTGTTCCTTCTGACTTCCAGATGTGCAGTATGATGGCTAATTGCTAACAGGCTACAGTATCAGTTTCCTTCCTCTCCGCTAGGAGCGACAGTATTCCCTCATTGCAGTTTACACTCTAGAAGTTACCAGTAACAAGCTCTGAGAAGTCGGGCTGACCAGTGGGAGTACTGAGCCGCCCACCTCCCACCCCTGAGCTGCCCGGAGTTTGGGAGACCCCTGTCCCAGCATCTGTCTATGTCCCTTTTTGTTTTTGTTTTTGCCTTTTAGAGCCTGTCTACGTCCCTTTCCTGATTGTCGGCTCCATCTTCATCGCCTTCATCATCCTGGGCTCTTTGGTGGCCATCTATTGCTGCACCTGCTTGAGACCCAAGGAGCCCTCCCAGCAGCCAATCCGCTTCTCCCTCCGCAGCTACCAGACAGAGACCCTGCCCATGATCTTGACCTCCACGAACCTCAGAGCACCTTCCAGGCAGTCCAGCACAGCCACCAGCTCCAGCTCCACGGGCGGCTCCATCCGAAGGTTCTCCTTTGCCAGGGCAGAGCCAGGCTGCTTGGTGCCCTCGCCACCTCCGCCGTACACCACAGGCCACCCCATCCACCTGACCCAGCCGTCCGGTTTCCTGGTGTCACCCCAATACTTTGCGTACCCGCTCCAGCAGGAGCCCCCACTGCCTGGGAAGACCTGTCCAGACTTCAGTTCCAGTTGACAGGCCCCGGCCATACACCCACCACGCGGTACCAGGGCAGGCAGGTGGGATGCGGCTCTCAATGCCACAGATATTTGCGAGGACACTTCCCTGGAACCCAGCGATGCCATGGAGGAGAGTGCTAGGGAAATACGACGCTTTCTAGTCTTCAGGTTCCTGGCTCCAGTCACAGCCTGACTGTGTTAGATAACTGCTCTCTGGCTTTGAAAACATGGTGACCAGTACATTTCAATTTATGCTACTTGTATTCAAAAGATACAATAGTTCAAACTTTACAGTTGCCAACGGGTTGAAGATGTTTTATTGGACAACTCAGCTGTACTGTTTAGAAAAAGTCTACATGTTCTTTTCTCATTATAAGTTGTTTAGTGAATTATAATACAAATATATGCATAAATAAGCAAAGGGCAATACCTGGTTGTACTAGTAATTATTGAAGGTCCACCTAAAAGAATTTACTACTAAGTAAACTGAGGGGACAACGAACGACCTATTTATGATTTTGGGAGCGACCTAACCATGAATAATGTTAGCATCATCAGAAACAGTTACTTTTTAAGTTAATAATTAAATTGTGTTTAAACTATAAGAGCTTTTTTCAGAATACAAGATTTTGATAACCACAGGAGGCGTTTAAAATTTTCAGTATTTACTCAGCTATTCATGGTAACACAGGACGTATGTGAACGCATTTCCCCCACCCACCTGAGGGAATATTTATTGCAGACTTTTTGTTCAGCAATATTTTCTGTTTAAGTGAAAGTTGGACAGTTGGGTCTTAAAACATTTATATGTAAAATGAGTTATGTACAAATGTAAAGATTTATAATTTAATGGATTTACCACATTGACGGTACTAATTATTTAGTAGTCACACTGTAATTTTTTATGTTAATATTAACTGTGGAGTTCAAAGTCCAGCTACTGGTTATAATCATCTAGTGTTACATATTGCAAACATCACTGAGTTCCATGTCTGATGACTATGCATTTGGGCATGTATCCTGCTGGGTTAGAATAAATAACATATTTGTTTTCGTGAAATCTATTTGAAATTTTAGAGCAAAGCGCTTCATTTTATCTCTTTAATGATACTCTTTGCTATTCAATAAAAGGAAAATTTTTACTTAATGCTTCACATTTGAAATGCAAAGAAAAAAGATCTCACATTGATTTTGAACTACATTAAAAAGCTATTTCCTGCACTGGGCTCATGAAAGCAGTAAAGAAGTGAGTTTTTCTCGAGTGTCAGCTGGTGGGCTGCATGCCACCCTCAGACGTGTTGGGCTATTTATTTCTCCTAAGAATCTGATTTCTGGCTTCTTGTGACCCACAGAAGATGTGTACTGCCCTCGGCTCAGGCCGGCCCTTTTCGGAAAGGACACTTGACATTTGCCAGCCTTCTGCCTGGTCCCCCCTACCTGGCCCATCTCCCTCGGTTCTGTTACCTGCCTGGCTCCTGTAGATGTTCGGGAATCCAGGCCTAAATGAATTCGTACTATCACAGGTCACCCTTAGCAGCTGTTTTCAAATATAGTTAGTTAGAGTAAAATTCTGACCCAGAGTCTCTTGGGCCTACCTTTCTGAAATAAGTTTAAAGATACTGAGCCTTTGCCCAGTCTAATGGCCAAGGAGCCCTGCCTTCCAGTCTCCTGCTTTCTCCTGTATCTCAAAATAGCCCCCATAATGAAGGAACAAAAGAAAGAAAGGAAGAAGGGAAAGAAGGAAGGGGAAGGGAGAAGAGGAGGGAGGCAGGGAGGAACAGAGAAAAGGCTGAGCATAAAAGGATGTGCATTTGAGAACATGCTCTGGAACACATTCTCATGTCATTAGACTGGTTTTATTCATGTTCGTTAAATATGGCTCTTTTTATATTTTTAAGTTAATCGTTACCTGGACTCTTATGAGCCACACACTACTGTAAGTATTTATCTGCACTCACTTATCCTCCCAAAAAAGTCAACGGGGAGTTACTGTAATTTCTATTTTACATTTGGAAACTGGCACAGAGAAGTGAAGTAGCTTTCCCAAGATCCCACAGTTTATTTTTCCATTGATTTTCAGAGTGAGCAGAAGGGAAGGGGAGAGACAGAGAGAGAAATATCTATGTGAGAGAGACACATCGATTAGTTGCCTCCTGCACGGGCCCATCCAGGGCCAGGGATCGATCCTGCAACCGAGGTACATGCCCTTGACCTGAATCAAACCCCAGACCCTGCAGTTCGTGGGCTGACACTCCATGCAATGAGCCAAACCGGCTAGGGCTGCGTTGAGGTTTTGATGCTTCCTCTGCAGAGCAGAGCACGAGGCCCAGCCCTGCTCTCTAAGGCGGAGGTTGTCAACTCTGCTGGAGCCAGTGGGTTCTCCTTAGAACAATTATTTTGTGACATCCCTTGAACTGTCCTCATGTGAAATTCATAGATACCACTACTCATATTACACATATAATTGAAAAAATCAATACAATGCCGTAATGGTGAACAGAAAGAAGAAAGGAAAAGTAATTGATTTCAAAATATAATGGCTTGAGCAGACTAACCAAGGACTCAGATGCAAACCTCTTACACAAGATAACTGACATGTAACATTTCCAAATCAGGACAAATGCAGGTTTTTTGTTTTTTTTTTAAATATGTTTTTACTGATTTTAGAGAGAGGAAGGGAGAGGGAGAGATAGAAACATTAATGATGAGAGAGAAGCATTGATCATCTGCCTCCTGCACACCCCCTATTGGGGATTGAGCCCACAATCCAGGCATGGGCCTTGACAGGGAGTTGAACTGTGACCTCCTTGTCAAGGGTGGATGCTCAATCACTGAGCCCTACCGGCCAGGCCAGACAGATGCAGGTTTGCTAGATTGACAGCTCAAACACCACAGTTGTGCTGCTGCTATGTGATTTTTTCCTAAACAAAGCAAAGTTTGATATTCCTTTGATTTGCATAGTTGTTCTATATCTGGAAAATTCAGTGTATATTAAGGTAGTGCAAATATTACCTTATAGGGAAAATGGGATTAGTTTTTTTCCACCAGAAGGAATGATGGGACATTCCAAAGTCATGCCAAGGGACATTAAGTCTTTGATGTGTGGACTGTGCCAGGTATTGCAGGATCTCTCCCATGAATGCCCATAGCACACCTGCCCCAGCCCCAAACATTAAGGAGAAAGATGTACCCAGACAAGTTCACAATGTCCTCTAGGGGGCAGAACTGCCCCCACATAACCATCTAGGGAGGTTGTCGGGTTTCTCTAGTAGCTGTACTTTTATTTGCCATCCCTTTGGGGAGCAGTTTTTATCTCTTAGGCAGAATAATGCTGAAGAATGCTGAAAGCTCACATCTGCACATTTCCCTTCCTTAGCAGCATGCTCCCATCAGTCAAGTTCACTGGCTATAAATTGTTTAAAATGAGGCCAGCATTGTATACCTCACTGAAATATGGCATTCAGTGACACTGAATCAAATCATATTCCCACATACTTGTTGACATCTAGTACATGTCTTTGCGCTTCTCTCTGGAAGCCAGGTAGCTGGTAATATTATTATTCACATCCCAGGGTGAAAAGGCCATACTGTGGCAGATTTGCAGGAATCCTTCCATTCAACAAGCACATGTTGGACACACTAATGGGTCAGGCACTGTGCTAGAGGATGGGGGTAACAAGGTGAATAACATGCAGTTCTTTAAAAATATATATATATATATCTTTATTGATTTCAGAGATGAAGGGAGATAAACATCAATGATGAGAAAGAATCATTGATTAGCTGCCTCCTGCATGCCCCCCATTGGGGATTGAGTCTGCAACCTGGTCATGTGCCCTGATCAGGAATCGAGTCGTGACCTCCTGGTTCATAGGTCGACATTCAACCACTGAACAACACTGGTCGGACTAACATACAGTTTTGATTCAAGGAGGCACTTTTCCCATGGACTTAGGCATGACAGCAACTATGTATGATGCTATGGGTACCTTATAAAAGAAGCATGTTTTCTTTCCTGCTTTCCAAGAGCTCACAGCCACGTAGGAGAAGATGAACCCCTAATCCAACACTTAGAATTGCAACGATAGGGCAAGTGCACACAGAGCACGCTGGCAGCCCAGGCAAAGGCACCTCACTCATCCTGCAGACGATGAGGCTGCACTGAGCAGGGAGCGATGAGTGGGAACTGAGTGAAGAAGACTGGATGGCCAGGGGGAGAAGAGTCTGGAAATGAGGGGAAGAGCATATTCGGCAAAGCACAGAATTCACAGGGAGGCAGAGAAGCACTCACAGTGTGAAAGGACAAGGAGCATCCTGGAAACTAGACAAAGAATTCAAAGAAGAGAGTGTGGAGAGACAAGTAGGATCAGACAAGAGATCTTGAAAACCATGGTGGTCAGATGTTTATCAAATACAAGAGGGAACCTTGAAGGTTTTATGAGGGAGAGTCACTCAATGACATCTTCATTTTGGAAAGATTAGACAGCCAAGCTAACATCGGGTCACTTCAGACACTCAGGAGGTGCTCACCGCAGCCCGCCACACTACCAGAACACGGAGGGAACTGCTCTGATGCTTTGTTACCCTCCCAAAGAATTTGAGTCTACATTCTTTACGACACCTACCTGGAAGGCCTAATTTTCTCAGGAAAATCTATTGGGGCAACAGTGGTTGTGTACTATTGTACATGTCTTAAAGATAGAATGGATTATTAGGGTCAGTAGTGTTTGTGCTACATTATGAGAACCCAGAATGATATAAAATACAGATAGAAATACTACATGACAAATATTTCTTCTTTTACACATGAGAAACATAAAACCAGAAGGTGATTTAGCACGGATTTTAGGGTCATAGTGTCTGGGTTAGTTTTCTGGCTCTTACTTATAAGCTGATTGACTTTGGGTCACTTCATTTCACTGTGTCTGGTGTTTTTTCATTTGTAAAACAGAAATATTAATGGTACCTTACTGTTTAGGACTGTCATGAGAAATAGGAAGTTAGGGTCCCTGCCTCAAATCACTCGCATTCTAGTAGGGAGGGAGCTGTGTCGTTAAGTTAATGATAATTGATAGAAAGCAGATGAAATACCCTAAAATAAAAATGAAAGTTTAAGTACTGTGGGAGGGCAGGTGTAACTGTTGATGGGAGTGCAGGGAACAGAGAACATGGTCCGATGGTTGGACAGTTAGTCCATGATAATCCATGGCCTCCTCTGATACCTGGCTCATTTACCGTTATGGACTGGGACAGAGCACCTTCCTACCCTGCTGGGTACTAATGGCCTGCGAGTTTATGTTCCCATCTGCGTACCCAGCCCCCGCACCCCCAACACACATTTAGTACAGTAGGTTTGCTTTAAAATGGTTATTTCATTCTAAAGCCAGCAGATTGCAGTTTTCATTGTTCAAATGGAGAGACTGGTCCCTCTTATTTTCCCCGCCTCTCCATTCTTTATTGATGTCATCATTAGCTCCTTCTCATGGTGAAGAATTTCCCAGATTGACCTAAGCCCATAGGAAATTTCCTGCCTAAAATGAGATAACCAAAAAGGCGCCTGAAAATATACACAATCATACTTAGCAATGTGATCCATTTCATTGGGTCAGTTTACCTTTGTATAACCTAAAAAGTTTACTGAGTATGTGTTCAGAAAAAGTAAGAATTTATGGGCATCTTAAACTATCAAGGAACAAATCGTTAACATTTTTTATGTGTACATGGCTACTTTAAAATTGCAATTAAATATTCGTTATTAATGAAGTTATTCTGACAGAGAATTCTTATTTGAATCGCTAGTTACATAGTTTAAACTTGAAATAACAAGTGAGTGTACCACAGCCATAAGAATACAAAAGCTTCTAAACGAGGATGGCATACTGAATTTACAAGAATTCATGACAGGTAGCTTTTCTGTCTGCATATTGTTTTGCTGTGGTTTTGCTTGGGGTAGCCACACCCAACTGTTGTCCCTGAGAAGACTGTGGGAAAGGACTGGGGCCCTCACTCGAATACAACCGGGTCACCTCAGATTGCTTCCTCAGTGCCTGCGACTGGTGGGTTCAGAGACCCTGAGAAATTTACCCAGGGAGTGGGGGGGAGCTGCTCACTTGCAGGCTGATTTGCATATTAAGGGGGACAATCCTGGAAGGCTTTTCTGACTGTAGAATCAGAATACAGTAATTTCACTTAAAATAATATTTTCTTTCTGACACTTAATTGTCAAAACTCTCCTTCTTCCTAAACCAATGTCAATATACTCCACCTCATGTTTCCTTTAGGTGGGTAAAGAAGAAGGGATGTTTTATATATCACTGCGGTTGTAAACAAAATATGTTAATAAAGCTATTAAATGGATACCCCTTCTCAGACTATATAGTTATGTGGATTTGAAGGTTTTATAAAACAATATAGTTTCTAAAACTAGCAATTAAAACTTTAACAGTATTTTTTATGTAATGGTAAAGTTTATTTAATTTTAATAACAATTAGAGGACAAAATGTTTAAAATTTGCAGTCTAAAACATGCACATTCACAAAAGGCCAATGACACGTAACACTGCATAGAACGGGTTATTACTCAACTTAGTAACTATTTATAAAACACAGTGCACTGAACATCGACATAAACAAACCTGAGAAAACTACTATGACCACAGATTCAACACTCTCCACTCATGCAGCTTCACAATTTCTACAGCAGTTTCGGCAGGAATGGCTTTTCATGGGGCTGAAAATGCAATTTTATCACTAATGCAAACTGGAGTTTTCCATAGTAGCTGCCTTGCAAGGCTGCCTGTTTTTTTTTTTTTTTTTTTTTTTAACCTAATAAACTTGAAAATGTGAAAAATGAAGTTTCAAGTAGTAAAACAAAGAAGAAATAGTATTTACTGCAGTTATGGCTTCTATTCTAGAACCAAGAAACATAAAAATATTTATTATTATTTTTAATATTCTGCTCACATCTTTGCAAGAGCAGATTTACCTATGGAAAGTTGCTGTTAATTCAGAGTAAGCAAGTATGAAATTTAACTTTTTTCCTACTTAAGGGAGATTTATTTGCTGAGTTTTGTGAGCTTTATTAAGAGATTCTCAGAGGCCAGCTAAACAAAAGTTTCAATTAAATTTGTTCAAATTTGTTTATAAAATAATTTACTTATTAAAAAAAGTTGTGCAGTGGACCAATTAATTTGTCCACTGAATATTAAATTCCAGGTAAGCCATGATAGAATTTTAAAAGGAAAAATAAACATCAAGATTTACAGCAATAGCCATGCATTGGCCTGGACCACTTTAAATATTAATTCATGCAAACCATAAACCTATCAAAAACACAGCTGCTCTCATACAGAAAATAAATCAAGATGGAAAATGAAAAACATTTATTTCCTTTCCTTTAAAATTTAACTTACATTCCATTTTAATAGCTGTTGAAGGTTAATTAAAATGCAGCAAAGTAGAACTAAGTTTCACAAGTGACTTCAGTTATTTTAATGTGAGAAAAATCAGACTATGGTGTCTTTAAGAGGCATTATAGAAATATTCATCATTAAAAAGCATTACTTAGGTAACAAACTGTACGGTGTTATGTTACATTAAGTAACTGACAAAAAGAATTCATAGGGCTGGCCCATATGATTAAATGGGGTGGGCATTTTCTTGATAAATTTTGCAGATGATTATGAGATTATAGACTTACTTGATGATACAAGTTTTAAAATCAGGAGCCGTCCAAGAGCAACTACACAGAAATAAACACTAACGATTATTTTGCTTTGTAATAATGATGACCTTGTTATAAATAACTTAAGACTACGAATATACAATCTATTACTTTCAGACTAGCATTCGTTTTCTGAAAGAACATTTTAAATGGCAGATTATAAGTGATGTACAGTGCACTCAATGCCCAACAAGTTATCTCGTGACTTTCCTATTGGATGTTTAGGATGTAGAATTGCAAAATTAAAATATAAATGTAATGGTCAGAATAGATGCTTAACCCCCTCCTCCCTGGAAATTAAGAGGAATCACTGATTCTATTGAATGACCACACAATTTATGTAAATAGCTAATATTATTGAGCTGAATACAGTTCACCTGACTTGATCAAAAGAAGCTTTCCATTAACTTCACGACCCTGCTGAAGCAGGCTTGCATCAGACAGAGAGTGGGGAGTGGGAGGGTGGGCACACATATCTCATTTTAAATTTACTACATTCCTGAGAAACACCATTTCCCTGCTAAAAATTTCTACCATATAGCATCTTTCTGGGTGTGAGACACCAATATATTTTTATATGTTATATAAAACATTTAGAAAGTTCATGCACAGGGTCACATTTTCAGTGACCTATTCAACTTTTCAGTCCGAAACGAATGAAGATTTTCTGCTGTAAGTAGTATTTTCTGAATTGTAAATATTGAAAGCAACGGTGTTAGCATTCGCCAGAGTCCCTACAAGGGACTCTTTAATGGCAGAGTACGTGTCCTTTATTTTCAGAAAATACACGTGAAAAGCCCCTTCAACTGTTTATTATAGTCCTGGTAAACTGTGTGACGGTTTTTCTCCTCGGGCAGGTTGAAAAACCAGAGGGTTTTCTCTAATCCAGCACTATGAAGTCACTGCCACCACAATGTTATATTTTAAGTTTCACCAAGGAGATCACTCCCTGCTACCCCCGGCCCCCCAACCTGCCCCACTCCCACCCAAGAAGCAAAAAAAAAA
Organism: Myotis daubentonii; assembly: GCF_963259705.1. Taxonomy (NCBI): domain Eukaryota; kingdom Metazoa; phylum Chordata; class Mammalia; order Chiroptera; family Vespertilionidae; genus Myotis; species Myotis daubentonii. The sequence continues at coordinate 207,206,285 of NC_081840.1, read as the reverse complement.
AAAAAATGGACTTAATATTGAAAATTCAAATACAGGGCCAGGGGACAAAAGAAGCACAAATTAGTCCTATTTCTGATCATGATCCTATACATTATTAACCATGAGTATTCTACTCATATTGAAGAGCTCCACAGAAACAATCCATGTTTCAAGGTAAAATAGAACTTTTCGTTTTCTGAAGTCATAACATTAAGTTTTATTATATTCATCATATTTTCCTATTAAAGCTTTGGAGAAGAATGCCCCCAGTGAGGTGAGGGCAAGTGGAAGCCACTGCTGTCTGTTAACTGCTATGAGGTGTTCTCTGGAGGGATGGCCGTCATTCTTGTTTAATTTCTGTGGTTGGACTTCAACAGTCAGGAGACCCAGAAAAGCCACTTTCATAGATCCACTCAGTAGACAGTCAAGGCCTGTGACTTCAGAATTTTGAGGATGGCCTTACACCTATGGCTTTGCTGGATGTTTTGATTCACGATTCTCTTCATCTAAACCCCAAGAGGGAAGGGTCTGGGAAGGGAAGTATGTCAGCTCCTGGCCCCTTTTAGGTTAGAATTATGTATGTGTGACAGCCTCCCTTATTTGTAGAAAATGTGGGAGGCCTGCTTGTAACCAAATAGCTAAAAATACAGGGAAAGGAAAGGTGTGCCGCCTAATTTTAAATCTAGATTGAGAAAAAGGGTGAAGAGAATGTGAAATTATTCAATTCAAGGAGTGATTTGCAAAATCACCTCTCTTCTCAATTCTAGTTTACTTTTTAAAGAGGAATTTCTACCTATTTTGCTGGTAAGTCCACTTAAAGGCAAACAGGCTTTTTGGGAATAAAAGGCAAAAAGTTTGCATCAATCTCTGAAGTGTATCTGAAAACTAGAATTCCTTTTTTAAGTTCTTCCTAAATGAAAGAATTATTTTAAAAATAGTGTAGAAAACTGGTTGTGGTTTTAAAACAGCCCCTTCACCGTTTATTGTTGGTAGCAAAACAGGCATCTCAGATGCCCTGAAAATGCTCTAAATAATGAAACTGAACATACAGTTTAGAACATATGAAGAAAACCAGCTCATGATGAAAAGTGTTCTCTGATGGTAAACTTATAAGGCTTGAGTAACATAGGTTGTTGTTTTTTTTTAACGGGGAAAATGTACTATTTATTTGTGCCAATTAGCAGCCTGTGACCAATTTGGGGAGCTGCTTGACACGTGGACTGTGAAGTAATTCTCAGCCTTAAGTTTCAGGGAGTCAGCATAACACAGCGTGTGCTACATAAGACAGCAGGCGTCTCTAGTGGGAACGCAGAGGGAGAACCAAATCACAGGACAAAAGCCCATGCGACATGGTATTTCAAACATTCCGACAGAAGCATGAGAAACCCCATGCGAATACATAAGCATATTTTTCTTAAGAGAGAAAACTTTAAGACAAAATGATAATCACTCCATCTATAGCAGAAGCCAGATTTTTAGAAAAGTCTAAATGATGATGAAACCTCATTAGAAAGGACTGAGACATAAACACAGTTGTAGAAATCAGTATTGTAACGACAAGAGTCACATTACCACGCGTGCCCTCTAACTGGAACAAATACACAAGACAGACGAGAAAAAAGCATTTGTAAGGCCAAAGGTGCAACATCACAGATTTTAGTAGCAAATGCCTTGAAATACTCATTTTTGCAGATCACTCTTAGATTTGAAAAGTCGAGCATGCAGATCTTATAGCAGGACTGGAGGTAAACTCTCAAATTTCTGGGCAAATGACTACTGAGTGAGAAATACATTTATTGAACTTCTTTGGCAAACACATATCGAGACAATTTTTGACACAAACACTTATTAATGTCTTGTTTAGAAATTTTGTTCAGTAAGGTGAGTCAGTTCCTTAAGAATGCTGGCTTTCCCCCCCCCCCACAACATATTCTGAAATCTAAGTCTGGATATCAAGAGCCTCTCTCATTTATTACCATTTTAGAGTTTTTTTTAATGGTTGGTCGCTTTGTGGTATAACCAATACATTGTCAGTTACAGCCCCACAAGAACGGCTTAAGAATACTGATCTATTCTCAGTGTAAGAAAGCACTCCTGGCAAAATACAAGGTCGTTTTCAATTTCTCTTTACAAAGACTTAGCAAAGACTTTAAAAAATCTGAAAGAGATGGTGTTACAGTAGATCGCACAGTGCTTATGTCTATAATGTACATGAATCTGAATGTCAATCAACGACATGAGCTCAGATCCACGTTTCACCTCCCTGGACCAGGCTGCAATTGGTCAGCAGATTCCGGCGAAGACCTGGGAGTCCTCCTCAGCGACACGGCGAGCCTGCCGGGCGCCCCTCCCCATCACCATTCGTCAGGTCTCTGCTTTGTGGTATCATAGGCCCTAATCACTTCTGACTGTGAGATGATTCCATTTTCATCTTGAGAGAAAGCATACCCGTCTGGAAGTTAAAGATAAAAGAGAAACGATCATCATGAAGTCACTGGAAATCTCTTGTTAGTCTGAGTTCTGAGTGCTCATTTTCTAACTTGGCGAACTAATGCATCCCTCCCCCCTTTAAAAGCATGATGACACTAATTTTTAATGTTGGGAAAGGACAGAGACTCAAGAGCTACATGTGGACTGGGACGGATGCCTGGCTTAGAGTCTCTGAGTTCTCTCCCTAGATGAATGAGCGGGCACTCTCAATCCCTCTCAATTCTCCGTTCAGCATCTCAGGTTCAACCCCTCTAATTTTTGCTTCCTGACTTTCAGAGGGATAGGGGAGCCCAGTCAAGAGGGCACTTGTATGTCCACATAGATTAGGTGGGTGAGAGGGAAGGAAGAATGAAAGTGGAGAGGCGATAAGCACAAATAACTACGAATGGTGGAAAAATGGTCTCTCCCTCAGACAATATTCTGCTTGGCTTTGGGCAACTACAAATAAACTCATTCAAGCCCCAACAGGGCTGGTGGGGGCACATGGATGAGACATGGCTCCCCAGGGGATCACATCTCTTGAAGTATAAAGAGCAAAAGCATTCAATATGAGTGTATATAAATAAAAATAAATTATATGTGGAAACAACATGAAACAAAAGATATATGACTAACATAAATACATTTACTACAGGGTTTTATATATTATATTCTTTTGAAATGTTAAGAGGGCATGATACCTAGTAATTTCTTACAACTCCAAATGTTCATAAATATTTTTGAAGGGGAATATATATGTTTCATTGTTCTGCATGAAAGCTGAAAAGGCTATTGCAAAGTTACTCAAGTAGAAAAGATAACAATACAGAGGGAGCTTTTAAGAGTTAAGATTTATTTTACTGGTTCCTTTTAAGATTTAAGGAAGCAAGGGGCATGTGGAAATATTATTTTTCTTTAAATGAAAGCAGCAAGATTTTAAAGTGCTCTGTCTTTTCTGCTCCAAGTGAGATGGTTGAGGTCAAAGGATTCTCTAAACATTTGTTATTTACAGAACATGTTGCCAAATATGCAAAAGTTGTTGTAGGTGCTACTTTTAAATAGTTAAATGTCCCTAAAGTCAAAATACTGTTCTCATAAATGCTATGAAGTAATGGCAGAATTGAAAAAAAAAACACCCCAAAACACAAAAAAACTCAAATACTTACGGAGCAGGTTTTGTTGCAGCGACTCGGACCGGTACAAGTTTACGTGGTTCTTCTTAAAGACGTTCTTGAGCAGTTGTGCCCTCTCTGTGAGGCTGCAGAGCAGGTGCAAACGTGTGAAATGAATGACCAGCTCAGCGGAGACCCCAGTTGCCCGCAGGACCACCAGAGACTTAGGCTTACACAAAAGATTGCCTGAGAAATCTGTGGTCTAGTGATTTCTTTATTACCCCCATTTTCTCAGCTAATGAGATTTCAAGAGTTTAGATAGAAGACTATTTTGTCCCCAATAATCCAGTCAAAAGATTTCCCCACCTCCCAGTTATATTTAAGTCAAATGGAAATATACAACCTGCACAATACAATTAATAAAAAATAAAAAAAATCTTCCAATAGTTTATTTGCTGCTAAAATCTTAGTTAACTTACTATGTATATTTGAAGCACAGCAGTGTTTTAGAATTACAATAATTAATTATCATTATAGCTTTTTCCTACTTTGAGCATATTTTGGTATGCAATATACTTTTTTAGTTATACAAAGAAATCCTGGAAATTACACAAAGAAGAAATTTCTTAGACTACTTAGTTAGGAAAATTCCACTACCTCTGATACAATATAAAATGTGTCACTTAGTTTCATTTTAAAATAAAAGAATTGTCTTCAGAAAATAATTATAGTAGGTAAAATGACAAGAAAAGATTCATTTTTCAATAAATGTTTAGAATAATCTTTTCTACAGGAAAAAATTCATATGATTAATTATGTAACTTCTAAAAGGACACTGCATGAAATAACGCATCAGTCCCCCCCCCCCCCAATACACATACAACTGTCTTACATAGTAGGGAAGTCAAATATTGGTTGAATACATGAATTTGAATGATAATCCTGAAATGCCCTTTGAAACATCATCAATCCTCCCAATCACGCCATTTCTCCATTGGTTGATTTATAAAACTCTGCTTTGCTATCAAAGAGCATAATAAGCATGAAGAGCTAATAAGAAATCTATATGCGTTGCAGTAAATGTTTATACAATTTTGTTTTAATCACTGGAACGAACTCAGTTGAAAATTTTCCATCTTGCATTTTCCCCACTATAAAAGCTTCAGCTAAATTGCTGTAAGTTATGTTAGTTCAGTATTTTGCCAATTATTTTGAGACCCTGAAATGGAACAATTTTTAATCATATGTAAAAAAAACAACAACACACAGATCCTCTGCAAAATGAACTTGTAATTACACAAATATTTAGGCTTTTGCTGAAGTAAAATATTTAGAAATGTTGACATCTGTAGTAATCTTCCACACATATTTTTTAAAGTCTAGGGATGTTAACTGGTACTTATTAGACATACTTTATTGTCACTGGGAATTAGCTACATTAAGGCAAGAAAGCTAATTCATCTAAAGCTCCAGTGGTTTTGCAAATATTTGTAGAACTTGCTTTGGCCAGTGAAATAAACAGATAAGGGAAAAGGGGCCGTTTTTACAGCCACTTTTCTTACTCCATTTTAAAATGATCTAACATTACAGAGCCGGGACCCTGAGGACGTTGAAATATGTAACTGCTTTGGGGAAGTGGGCAGCTTGAGCAGCAGGTGGTCTGATTTTGTTAGCAGAGCCTGGCCGGCTGGGGTGCTGGGAAGTAAAATGGAAATGACTACAGAAGACTAGGGGATGGTAATGTATCATTATATAGCAGCTTTCCCCCAAAATACATTTTCCAGGTCTCAGGCTGGCCTTCCTAAATGCATAATGCTTTCACGTTACAACATCAAAGTGTTAAGAAGGCGGACATGAGAGTTTTGACTTTCACATTATGGCAACTCACACATATAAGAAAATGTTTAGTAACATTTCAGACAAGGCAACGCTGAATTTCACTCAGCGGTTATATATAAAGCTAATGTCTAGTGTTAAAAAAAAAAAAAAGCACTAAGAAAGTCTTTCCTGGGGAAGGAGCTCATCGCCTGGAAAGAGCATGGGCTCTGCTGTCCGACTTTGGCTTAATTCTGAGTCTCTTATGTATTAGCCGGGCCCCCGTAGGCAAACCCTCTCGGCCATCTCATGCATAAGAGGACAACCCCTAACCCTAGGCTGACTGAGGATTCAGTGAATGGTATAGTTTCCAGCACCGTGACTGGCACTCAACAAATGCTACTCCCCTCACCACTTGCCAGATCCCCAAAAGTTATAAAAATCAACTAGCCTCTAGCCTGGCTGGTGTGGCTCAGTGGTTGAGCGTGGACACTGAACCAAGAGGCCATGTTTTGATTCCCGGTCAGGGCACATGCCTGGGATGTAGGCTCTATCCCTAGTAGGGGGCATGCAGGAGGCAGCAGATCAATGATTCTCTCATCATCGATGTTTCTCTCTCTCTCTCTCTCTCTCTCTCTCTCTCTCTCTCTCTCTCTCTCTCTCATCAATTAAAATATATAAAATCAACTAGAACAGAGATCATAACAAAATAAAAGATGCCTTGGTTTTTATTCAACACTACTTTAACAGGAGATGTCTACGACTACATGTGCTTAATTTATAATGCTCACACTCCACTTCCTTAGTAGCTATGAGTTTTGTGTGTTTTCTGCTTTAGCCACCTACTATTACTTCTTATAGAGCGGAGTCGCTTCTAGAGAATAGAAATGCCATTCACAGGAGGGTGCCTAATAAATAGTAAGTGATGATGATGTGTGTTTACTATTTTCTCTAGTCTTATTTTACCTTAATTAGAGAACTACTCATCAGGTCAAAATTATGCCATTTTGTGCCATTGATGTTTATGGGTACTGATATTACTATCAAGTCACATTATAAAATATGCTGGTAACATGTTAACCATTAATAGGTATGTTAAAAGTTCAGTTTTGTTGAACAGCTAAACATAGTGAGAGAAGAGTGAGTAGGATTCCTTCTCCTTAAAAACTGCATCTTCTTCACAATTCTTAGTGATTTTCCTCAATTTGCATAGTCTTTCATATACATGCCAAGTTATGCAAATTTTAAATTTGTTTATTGCAATTACATACACAACAACTACCACGTAAATATTGTTACCTTATTTTCAAACCCACTACAATTTTGCAACTTGGATATCTGATGGAGGTGAGGTGGAATGATACCATGTTTTAAAATAATACTTCATTTAGAAACACTAAAAAAGTATAGGTAGCCCTAGACGGTTTGGTTCAGTGGATAAAGCATTGGCCTGTGGACTGAAGGGTCCTGGGTTCGATTCCTGGTCAGGGCGCATGCCCGGGTTGTGGGCTCCGTCCCTGGTGGGGGTGTGCAGCCAATCAATGACTCTCTCTCATCATTGATGTTTTGATCTCTCCCTCCCTCTCCCTTCCTCTCTGAAATCAATAAATATATATTGAAAAAAAGTATAGGTAAACCCATTTACTATCCTGGAACATGTCATGAAGTATTTTCAATAATCTTTTGAGAGAGGTAAATATGCATTTGTCTTTATGTTGGGTTGCCAAGATATTTTGGTTGGGTCATTAAAATGGATCTCCTCAGGAAAGTAAATAATAACCCTTCATTGATTGAATGCTCAAGTGTGTAGCACGCGACAGCTGTCTGTACGAGGTGGTGGTGGAGAGATGAACAATGAACCTAACAGGCCTAACCTCTGCTCTGGAGGAGAGAGCATTTTCTGGTACGGACACTTTCCTCTACCAGTGCTGGACAGAACCATTGTCACAGTGATGAGCAGGCCGGGGAAAGCATTTCTCTGCTTATCCTAAACCCCTAGAAATTTATATAACGCACATAAAACCCAGCATGACAACTGAGAAATACCGTTTCTCTTCTCTTAGTTCTTGGACAATGTCATTATTGCTTTTTGTTAAGATAAACAATTCAGGGAAAGGCTGGGAGAGACCCCCATCACCATCCACATGACCAAATTACCTGACATCCATACTTCCCTACCCTTTAAGGCAGTGGTTCTCAACCTTCCTAATACAGTTAATACAGTTAATACTTTAATACAGTTCCTCATGTTGTGGTGACCCCCAATTTCATTGTTACAAATTGAACATACGTAAAGCATAGTGATTTATCACAAAAACAATATGTAATTATATATGTGTTTTCCGATGGTCTTAGGCGACCCCTGTGAAAGGGTCGTTCGACTTCCAAAGGGGTCGCGACCCACAGGCTGAGAACCGCTGCTTTAAGGATAAGGCTCTGGACCAAACAAAGGCAACGGGCCAGTGAATGAGGATTGACCTGAGGATCCTGGATAAAATTCTATTAAAAATGGCTGATGATGATATGCTGGTTAATGTCTACAGTTAGATATAAAAAATTATGAGTCTTATTATCATACTTGCCTGTCTATAGGTGCACTGCTTCACGTGCACATAAAATAGATCCAAAGATAACTGCCTTGTCCCCAATGAACCCAGTGCCCACAATCCCTTACTTTAATTCTTTTGGTTTTGAATTTCCTTTATTTTTTGAGAAACTAAGATGTTACAACTTGTAGATATAATACCCTCAAGTGGGATCCAAGAGGCCCCCCAAATTAATATTTCTGCTACAAAATGTATAAACATTTACATTATAGAAAAAATAAACATTATTAATGTCATATTTATAGAACAAATGGTTTAGGTTTTTCCAGGAAATGTTTGCTATGGACCTATGGAAAAAAATGCATATTTGAAGTTTTGTTTTTGGATTTGGGAACTATAGATGCTTCCGCTCCCTAGTGTTAGAGCATGTCCACATAAAAGTTACAGCAAAGAACACGGTCTCAGCTTTTAAGACATTTTCTTAATAAAAAATAACTAGTCATGGCTACACAGTTATTGGGAGTGAGGTTTGGATTGATTCTCCCAATATTTTAGGCTTAAAAGCAATATGGTTAAGATGATGAAATATACCTCCCTGACCCCCATTTTGATTTAAAATTGGAATATAGCCAATGTGCTGGCAAGCAGCATACTATTTCCTCTAAAACAGACTCATTATTTTAACTAAGATGTTTTAATTTTTGACAATGAGTGAAGATGATAAATAAATTATTGCAAATACTAATCTGGATACAGTGCCTACAAGTTATAGTTTCTCTACCAGAGTTTCATTTATGTTTAGCTTGACTTCATAGCATCACTTATTGAAAATTTAAAAAATTAGGGATGATCAACTCACAAAATCTTCCTTAAGAATTGCATCATTCTGCCCTAGCCAGTTTGGCTTAGTGGATAGAGCGTCAGCCTGCAGACTGAAGGAAGGGTCCTAGGTTCAATTCCAGTCAAGGGCACATGCCCGGGTTGCGGGTTCGATCCCCAGTGTGGGGCACGCAGGAGGCAGCCGATCCATGATTCTCTCTCATCATGGATGTTTCTGTTTCTGTCTCTCTCTCTCTCCCTCTCCCTTCCTTTCTCTGAACTCAATAAAAAATAAAATCAAATTATATATATATACATATATATATATAAAGAATTGCATCATTCTATGTCAAAAAAAGTAAACCATCATTACTTTGGATAGTACTAATTTGGGAAGGGTAACCAATGTAACTCTATGTTCTTATGTACCCTATTTTTAATTAACTACTCACAGGTCAAACATCTATTTACCACCTACTACTCTATCCTTTTACCCACTCCTCCCTCCCTCCCTCCCTTCTATCGTTCTCTTGACCATTCATTCACCCATTCACCAAATATTCATCTAGTGCTACTATGTTCCTGGTACTACGCTAGGTGTTGCCTTGCAAAGACTAAGACAAAGGGCCTCTCTTTCAAGGAGTTCAATCCAGTAGGGAACACAAACATAAGTAAACAAATACATTCTAATACAGGCAATCAATGTAAAAACATAAGAGTAAACAGAGTACAGAGACAGAGTAGGAATTATTGTTATTTGTGAAAAGTTGAGGTAATTACATCTGATCTGGGTTTTGAAAGCTAGGAATTGGACTGCTCAGTTTATGAAAGGGTATCAGCTTCTAGACAAGGGAACAGCAAAGATGGGAAGGCATAAGATAACACGGTGTTTTGGAACTAAAGGAAGTCTGATATCGCTAAAATACACAGAAATCCCAATTTTTCCCCTCTGAAAATGTAGATAAAATTAGCAGACTTAAAAAAATTCGATATTGATATCATTGTCCAAGATTTCTTAAATAATCGTGGCAGTAAAATCAATCTGACAATCCCTTAACTTCCTGGAGTGCAATAAGTTCAGCATGAAGACTTTCCCAATGATTGAGATATTTCTCCTTTCACAGATTTCCTCCCCCCATCCCCACAACTATCACCTAGCGGGAAGACACTGGGGTCACTGATAAACTACAAACCATAAAAACTAAATACCACGTGAAGGGGCCTAATGTAAGTTTCATTGACATACAAATATGAGCAATTTACTCCCGAGGGCAATAACAAGTATCATCAGTGGCCTTCCCCTAACAATTCATAAATGGTTTTATTTACAATCGTGTGAACTAGAACTCTTACCACATCCTTTATAGCTAGAGCGAGCGAGAGAGGAGACATTGATTGAGAGACTGTTTATGCCATGCAATGGAACAGATGCACATTTTTAGATGAAGGGCAGAGATGGAGGGGAAGGTGGAGGGCGGAGGAGACTATCTCTAAGCTTGACAACAGGTATTATCACCCCATCGCATACACAGGGATACTGACTTAGAGAGGTGAAGGGCTTTGCCAGGCCAGCGGAGGCTGCTTTTGTTGCTCTATCGCGGTTCCTGAGCAGGAGGCAGAACAGTGAATGGTTAGGAGCAGGGATTTGGGAACCAATTGGTGTGGCTCACAGCTCAGCTCTCTGACTTCTGACCTTGAGCACACAGCCTAAACCTCAGTTTCCCCATCTGGGGAGAATGCAGATGATGGATTTGTATGCGGCTGTTATAGGGGTTCAGTGAGACAGTAGACATGGAGGGGTAAGTGCAGCACCTGGCACGCAGTAAGTGCTCAACAAAAACCAGTGTGAGCAGCTTCCGAGAGGCAGACTGGTGTGTGACGCGCCCCTTCGGCCTCATGCAAACAAGTGAGGGCTGGAAGCCAAGGTCTCAGCTTATGTTCCCAGCCTAACACTTACTCCATTGTGTCAAGCAGAATAACAACAGTGAATCACCAAGAAGGTGACACATATCGGAGCAAAATATTTCATACGGGTTAGCTTATTTTAGTGTGATGAAAGAGAGAAAAAAATACCTGGCATTACCTTCATGATTGGGGTTCATTACAGACTGCTTTCAAATAATTTTCATTTCCTTTTTGTAATGCTTTGCCAATTTAGTACATTTGATTAGCTTTCTAACCTTGCTTTTTTTGAGGTGGTGGTGCTGAGGAGAGGGCTTGGAGTACATAACTCCCTTCATGTATGATACATGCCTATCAGTTCCTAATCACATACCAAGCCACATATGCAATTGCAGGGCACTTTGCCCTAGTCAGGCTCTGATTTTCATGGCATACTAATTCAGTGGTTCTCAACCTGTGGGTCGCGACCCCTTTGGCGGTCCAACGACCCTTTCACAGGGGTCGCCTAAGACCATCCTGCATATCAAACATTTACATGACGATTCATAACAGTAGCAACATTACAGTTATGAAGTAGCAACAAAAATAATTTTATGGTTGGGTCACAACAGGAGGAACTGTATTTAAAGGGCCAGAAGGTTGAGAACCACTGTTTTTATTATGGATGCTGTTTGAAGCTAAAAGTCTCCCCGCCCCCCGGGCCCCCTTCAGTTCCATAACACAATCCTATATAATAAAAGGGTAATATGCAAATTGACCAAACAGCAGACCAACCGGTCGCTATGATGCACACTGACCACCAGGGGGCAGACGCTCAATGCAGGAGTTGCCCCCTGGTGATCAGTGTGCTCCCACAGAGGGAGCATCGCTCAGCCACAAGCTGGGCTATGGCTGGCGAGCGCAGTGTCGGTGGTGGGAGCCTCCCCCGCCTCTGCAGCAGTGCTAAGGATGTTGGACTCTGGCTTAGGCCCACTCCCCATGGGACATCCCCCGAGGGCTCCCGGACTGCTATAGGACGCAGGCTAGGCTGAGCGAACCCCCCATCCCAAGTGCACGAATATTGTGCACCAGGCCTCTAGTACTGCTTATAACTACCATTTATTTAATGAGTACACCAGGCATTGAGCTATCTGCTTTGTTGATAGTATTTTTTAAACATATTTTTCTTTATTAATTAAGGTATTACATATGTGTCCTTATCCCCCCAGTATCCCCTCCCCCCATGCCCTCACCGCCCTGGTGTCTGTGTCCATTGGTTAGGCTTATATACGTGCATAAAAGTCCTCTGGTTGATCTTATTGATAATATTTTATTCAATTCTTACAACTAGTCCCTGAGGTAGGAATTATCGCCCCCTTTTATAGATGAGTAAATCGAAGCCCAGTAGCATTAAGCAACTTGGCTAAAGGCCGCACGCAGTTTAGTGAAATGGCAGCTCTGATTTGAATCCACATCTCTCTGATTCCAAAATCTGTCAACAACACTGCTCATTCCTTGTTAACAGATAAAATATAAGTTTTACCACTTATTTCCAATCGCTAGTGAAAGAACAATGTAAAATCACTTGGAAAAGAACATATGCAGTGTGCATTACCTTTTCCCAAGCACGACTGCTCCTGGGTCTTGAGATTTTGCCTCCAGCTCCTGCACTTCATCTACTAATGTTTTAAAAGCAGTCCTCTTGATTCTGCAAAGAAAAATGTTTGCATGGAAATATTTGTGTGAAGACCAAATATTTCACAAAACTGTTTTATTATCACGCCTCTAAATATAACAGTGACCAGAGGACAACAGTGTTTCAATAGAATATAAAAATTGACAATAACTTTGAGCACTAATATAATTACAGAAACAATAGTCTTAAATGGATTAGGTTTATAACATTAAAACTCTCATAGTTATTAAGTAACCATCATGCAACTAACTTCCATGGTACCGTTTTTTTGTGTGTGTGTGGGAAGAGATGACATTTTAAAACTTATAATCCTCGACATACATGAGGAAAGTTCTAGTCTCTTTCATTCTATATTTTATGTATGTTTCTAACCCGGCAAGCAAAACACTTAACTTCGCAACTATTGTTCACTCATAACATATATAAGTATGTTTGGAGATGACAGAATTTTTCTTCTACCTTCACTGGGTTTTTCAGGCAGGTTTCTAAAAACGTCCTCTCCAATATTAACTGAAACTGCCTGCTTTATGTCTTGTAAACTAATTTAGATTTCTAGCTTCTCAGTCACTCCTTCGTTATGTATTTATGCAGAATAAGCGAATACTAGTAATTCCTCTTCTGCAAACTGCACATCCTGGAGCTGAAGTTACAAGCAGAGAAATGTGTGGGTTCGCACACACCTGTATTCTTATGTACACAACTGCGTGCTGTACTTACACCTTGTACACCACATCAAGAAGTAGAGAGGCCACGGGGATGAATAACAGGCCCGTCCAAAAGACGCCGGAACTGAACAGCATGGCCGCCTGGGGAAACCGCAAGAAACGCGTCGTCCGTGCTTAGTTTTTATATGACACGAAGTAAAATAATTTTAAGAATCTCATTCTGCAAGAGGGCATACTATAATAACTCTAAACTTGTGAAATACACGAAATCAAAAGCCAAATGTGTTATTTACTACATCTATTTTTTCCCCCCATTGAGTGTCTAATATAGCAAAGTTTTATCATTCGTCTTTTCATATTTTTATGAGATTTTTACTGTGGTCAATACATGGAGTAATAAACTTTGGCATTCTTTTATACTTAGCATACATTTGACCTTGGTTTATATCTTTATAATATAAAAATATTTTTGGGTAAATTCAAATATATTCTGGATTAAATTCTCTTATAATACAACATGTAAAATAAATCCTACTTAGAAACTAAATTTACTATTTTTCAAATAAAAATTAATGATTTTTTAAATAAAATATGACATGATAGTAAAAAATTATCCAGATAAATAATGAATATATTATAATCAAGTTAAGATAGCTATAAAAATAAGTTTACTCTTTTTAGCTGATATTATGTAGAATAATCTTAATTTTTGTTTCAAGATTTATGTAACTTGTTTTGATATATTCTATTATTGCTAAACTTAAACCAAATATCTAGTATATAAAAAATGCAAGCAAAAGTGTATTAAAAAGAATTTAATCATTCTTTTGTATCAAATCCCAAATTTCTATATCAGAGCCATTTGCGTTGCAAAAGAATGATTCTATGAAAATTAATAAATTCTACTGGTTATTTGCAATTATAATATAAATTCCTTTGTAATATAATTCGATTACAAAGAGCTTAAAAGGAAGGACTGCCATACAATAAAGCCAAAATAAATATTTAGTTTCACTTCAAGTCTTATTTGTTTACCAAGAGTAAATTTGCAGCAAATATATTGTTATAACCTCATTAAAATGTAGCCAACGAATGCATGTACATTTAAACTCTACTAAAAATCACACAGATCACACAGAATTTTTTTTAAACCAAGTGTGGTTCAGGAATTAAAAATGATCTAGAGTTTAATTCTTATAGGCAGTTTCACAATGACACACAAACAACCCTAACCAATCAATTCTTATAGAACAGAAAGATTACTAATTATGTTTCACATTACCCATTCATTTTGACTCTCACCTGAAGACCAGGAACTGCTATTTAAATTTTTTTTTCTACATGAACACGGGCTTAACGATGCAGTGTTGGTTCAAGAATACTAAGGTCCCCCCCCCCCCCCTTTACAGAATCAAATAGCCCTGAATACCGTCAAAATAAAAACACGCGCTTACAAAATTATCAGAAAATAAATGTTGCCACGTGGCTTCGACGAAACAGCACCCGCATTCTAGACACCGACCACATGAAAAATATTCACATAAAAGTCACTTTATTTTATAAGCAAAACATGATCTTCGACATGTTTGCTGACATCCTCAATAGTGAAAACCAACAATAACTGTGTAAGAGGAAATGTCTATCAAGTCAGGGGGCTTTGTTTGGCGTGAACGAAGCCTTTCAGGATGGCGACGACTGTAAAAAAAACCACATTTCTTTCTTCCTTCTGTGGGGGGAAAAGGTAAGACTCAAGCTCCTAAGTCACGGCGCTGAAAATACCTATTTTCATTGAGGGGGCCGGAGGAGAAAGCTTTATTCTTGCCTTTGCCACCTTGGATTGAATGTCGGCTGATAGAAAAGGCAGACAGAGCTGGTGGAGCCCGCTGGCTGCTAATTCTGACCATTGTGATGGTAACGGGCGCCCCCCATTCAGTCCACAGCCTCTGGCTTTCCCCAGGAACAACAGGAATTGAGGGGGAAAAAGTTTTTCTGCGTCATATCTGAAAGCCTGTCAGATTTTTTTTTCCTTTTGCAGAGTTAATCCAAACCTAAAAGATTTAAAGCCGGCCTTTGCATTGAAGACAGAGAGGCTCTGTATTTTTTGGATGGAGCGGGGGGGGGGGAAAATCCCACAGAGGTATTTCCTTCCTTTCTGTACAAGAACGCCCCCTCCCCCTGGAGAAGCGAGTTTTGTCTCTAACTTTTCAGGTCAGCTGGGGAAAGGCGCCGACCCCGCACACAATGCGGGGAACAGGAGCAGCCTGTTCGGGCTGGACGCGCGCCCCTCCCAGAGCAGTTTGCAAATTG
Source organism: Myotis daubentonii (assembly GCF_963259705.1). Classification (NCBI taxonomy): domain Eukaryota; kingdom Metazoa; phylum Chordata; class Mammalia; order Chiroptera; family Vespertilionidae; genus Myotis; species Myotis daubentonii. Next base: position 207,190,996 of record NC_081840.1, on the reverse strand, counting down.
CTCCGAACGTGGGAGATCGGTGGGCCCTGCCAAGCCGCCCCCCCCCCCCCCCCCTTCATCCGCGGCCCCGTGAGACCAAATGCAATGGCCACAAAAGTGGCTCCCAGGGGACTTGGAAGGGATCAGTCCAGGGAGCCGCAAAGCCGGTGACTGGAGGGCACAGGCCCTGCGGGGGACAAGCCACCGCTTGTCTCTGCAGAGAGCCGCTGCCTCCATCCACATCGGGCTTCGTGGGCTTCAAAAATGCACCAGCGCGGCCTGAGGACGCAGATGCAGCCGGGGAAGCAGGAGCTGCTCCGAAATTGCCACGTGAACTTGCAGAGCAAGGGCGCTGGAAACGACGCGAGCTCAGGTGCATGTAGCTAAGCCAAGGGGCTTGCCCAGAGAAGGGGGGCCGGCCTTCTGAGCGCCAACATGCTCCCACAGCAGGGGAACACGTCCCACTTCACCTGCAGGGTCCCCAAGTCCGGTCTTGTAGAAAGAATTTCAATGTGCGACCTGCCCGCAAACCTTCAGCAAAAGCGTTCTTAATCCTACAGCCCCTTTTACCCTGTAACGATCAGAGCGCTGTGCTGTGGCTCATTCTCGGATAGAGGGCGGATGCCCTCCAAACAGCAGGCCCCGGGGACCCTAAGACACTCTCCGTGGACCCCAACTGCGACAGACCGCCCTGGAAGTGGCCCTGGCTCTGCCCTTCCCAGCTCCCAGACGCGGGAGAAGGGGCCCAAGTCTCTGCTTTTTCTCAGCTGCACAGTGGACTGAAGAATTAAACCTGATAATGTTTGTAAAGTGGCTGCTTTTATTAATCAGTGACACTGATGAGTAACAAATGTTTTCTTTCTTCATTTTAATTTTCAAATACCTTTAAACACGCAGTCTTCTGTTCTTCCAAGTGGTCTCTCCCATGAGCTTCAGGCAGGAATTTTTTTTTAAATCACATATTAAGTATAAGTCAGCTTAGACATGTCGTGGCTTCAGCATATTATCACAAAAGATGCTTTCCTTAAGACTGACACTGGCCAAAGTAACTAACCACTAATAAATTCCCATTCGTCTCAATCTGCTAATTTAGGAAGCAGAGATCATTTTTTTCATAAAAATTATTAAAGGACTGCATGGGCATAATAATTTTGAAAGGAAAAATGATTTAGAATATAGTGCTGTAAAACAGTTTTTTTTTTTGGGGGGGGGGGAAGGGGAGAGCAGGACAGCAAGATAAATGAATATAAATTCCAGAGGGGTTAAAAGTTAATGTGAATAACAACAAAAAACCAAGAAGTGATTATTAAGTGTTTCCAGTTTTATATATGGACTTTCTTAGCTTAAACACAGTGAGAAAGCTATAGAAATAAATGCTTAAGAGAACTGATTCATAAACATGTAGAAGCGTCACAAATTCAAAAAGAACATCACTAAAAAGCAAAAAAACAAGAATGACTTCCATAGTTTATGAAATTCTGCAATAGTATCTGCTTATAAAAATAGACCAATTTTTTTTTATAAGAACAACTACAGACCCCAATAGGTAGGAAAAGACCTCAGAAAGTGCTCACAACAGCAGCAGCAAGTAATCAGTAACTTGGAAAAGAAACCAAACCAAATGAGATCCGATTTAAATTCACTGTCACAGGTGAGAGGGGTTTGGTGAAACAGGTCGCTGTGACAATTTATATTCACGTCAGCAATATACTCGCCTTAGGGAAAGGCGTTGGACAACGTGTATCAAAGACAGGACGTGAGTTCCTGTTTACACGCTAATGCAATTTCTGGAACTACATGTTGCACTCTGGGGCAGCTTTTACAAGTAGGTTAGTAACCAATGAAACTTCTGGGGTGACTAGTCCTGAAAGCACCCCTCTAAAAAGCGTTCCAGGGCCCAGGGTTTAGGAAAGGTATATACAAACCCCAGCCACACCCTCGCGGAGAGGCCCAGCACAGAGTAGCACATTTAAGGCTTTGGCAAATCACAGTAAAGAACCCTACTTCATCGTTTTTTAAAGCAAGATTTCCAAATGTATGGATGGACCTCGGAGCACTTTCCCCACACATTGCTTACCAACACCCCGTGGAACTAATTTGGGGGAAGGCAAATATTCACTGTGGGTTTTTTAAAAACACTAAAACATTAGTGAAAACTAGCAGGACCCTATGTGGCTGGTTAGGTAACATACCTGCACGAAGATAATATTATCCAAGCTGTTAGTGACGCTGTTCACAGAATATGATTAGAAAACGGATTGTTGGGAAGAGTCTGAATAAAGGGGAAAGGTAAACTATCCTGCTGTTCTCTCAGGAGCCTTCTGTGATCACATAAACACCCCCTAGGAAGGTTGGCAATTTCTATTATCTATATAGGGACCAGTCACAACCCTCCCTCTGCCTTAAATCTCTTGCCTGTACTTCAACCACAACTATCCAGCTGTGAACCTGACCATCACACAGGTCCTTCAAACAGATACGTCCCAAACGGAACACACTGCCTTCCCCCTAGGCCTGCGTTTCCTTTGTGCCATCCGTCCAGGGAATGGCTCCAGCGACTAAGACAGAAGCTGGGCTGGCTCTACTCTTGAATCGTCTCCTTGCACCACATCCAAGGCACCACCAGGTTCTGTTGTGCTCTAGTGTCTTTGAAATCTACTTCCTGCCAACCCTGCTGCCGTGATCCCAGCACCAAGAGTTGCTTGTCCTCCAAACAGCCTCCTCGCTGGACTGACTGACTCATTTTGCTCTGCTTCTAGGCCGGCGGCACACGGCAGCCAGAGGGATAGTTCCAAAGTGCAGATCAGATGTGAGCGGTTCTTGGATGAAACCCTTTCGATGGCTTCAGGCCACCGTAGGATAGAGTACAAAGGCCTTAATATGATCTCAAGACCTTTCCTACCTGACCTCTGATTGCTTCCCCGCTATCATCTCTCAAGCCAGTCCATCTCGCAATGTGTTCCGGTTCCTGCTTACTCTCAACCTTGCGCCCTAGCATCTGTGACGCCGCTTTGCTCCCAAATATTCCCATGGGATGTCACTTCCTTCCTTAGACTTGGGTCAGCTGACCCTACTTCCGGCTTTCATTTTGATGGCACCTGTCACCCATTTTCTAGTTGCTCCTCTGTGTTCCTGTAATACTTAAACTCTGTAAGAGGAAGAAGTAAATCTAAATACATTCTCACAACCCAAGTCCTCAACTACTGAGAGCAGGTGTTCAATAAATAATGTTTGAATAAATAAGTTCTTACAATCTAGTGTTTGGAGAGATTAAAAGTTGAAATACCACAGCCTTGGGACTATGTTCCTGAGATGGGGTGGTTACAGTTTGATTGGTTTTCCTGTGTTCTGGTTCGGAGTTATCCCGGGAGCAGTTATAACCAGATATTTATGTGATTTGGGGAGAGGGGAGAAGAGGTTGACCCAGTTCCCTAACTATCCTTTTCTAATGTAGCTTGTCCTTTCTTTTAAAAAAGCTGTGTGGCATGTATTAAAAGCTTAAGCATATTAAACTACCTCCCCCTTCCTTCCATATTAATCAAAATAAATACAAAAAATAAATTTTTATTGATTTTAGAGAGGAAGGGGAGGAAAATGGAAACATCAATGATGAGAGAGAATAATTGTTTGGTTGCCTCCCTGCATATGCCCTGATCAGGAATTGAACCGTGACCTCTTGGTTTATAGGTCAGTGCTCAACCACTGAGTCACACCAGCCACGCAAAAGATATATTTCAGTGAAACAGGGAAAGTATGACAACTGGAAGTAACATAATTTTTGTGGGGGTGGGGTAGGGTGAGGAGAAGGGAGGTAGAATGGCCAGGACGGAAAAAAGGTCTTGTACTAGTTCACCACTAGCATTTATTTCTCACGTCCTCTGAGTCCTCTGATCCAAATCTTTATTCTGTGGCCTCAGGTACTTTCTGGAATGCTGTGCATTCCATAACCAAAAGCCATCCGCTTTGGCTTCAAGTAATTATGTTCATGACATTTGTAGGTAACTTTCTAGGACCTGGTCTTTGCATAACTTTTCAGTTCTAGCTCCCAACATTCCTTACATCAGAAACCCCAAACTTGCTCTGCTCGGATCTGTTCTCTCCTGGGAAAGCCCTCCTCACACGTCCAGCCCAGGGAACAGCAGCACCAAGAAACCTTTCCAGACTATCCAAACCGGAGCCTGGGGGGCGCACCCTCTCCTCTGTTGTCTATCCCCTGTGCACCCCGATCATAATTAGCATCTTCCACTCTAATTGCCTGTTAATCTGTTGGTTGACTCCATGAGACTCAAGCTCCTCAGGACACCTCCCTTTTTTCAGTTTCTGCGCCACTGACACCCTGTCTAGGTCCTGGCACACAGGCACTCCATACATCTCAACTGAACTGATTTGAGCTGGGCTCTTATAAAGGATGAATGACATTCTCCATAAAATCAGACAAGGCAGAACACCCAGAAAATAACTGAGGAGAAGGGTGTTTCAGATAAACCCCAATATGTTTGCAATTATTCCCAGAAGCTCTTGATTACTCAGAGACAAAGAAAACCCTTGGCTTGAATTATCCCAAACAAACACACACAATCTTAGAAAATATGCAAATTGTTCCAAACAAAGAAAAGCTTAGAAAATATGCAAATTAGATCACAGCATTTATGTGCTCTTTCCCCTTAGATATTTCTGCTGGTGAGGGACTGAAGGAGGGCTGGGCACCCCTGGGACTCCGAACCAATATTCAGTCTAGCTGTGCGATGCAAGAAATGATCTTTGAATCTCCACCCTCCAGCAGGGAGTAACAAGAAAACAAATGATTAAAAGAGGAAGGGCTACTTGGGACTGGATCAATCAGAAGCTAACTTTTCCACAAAAAGTAAAAATTGGCTCTATATCCATATATACTGAACACGCAAAAGAAAATAGTCTTTCTAAAAAGGAATCAAGAGCACTAGGAAAAGTGTGGCTCTGAAACGTTATTTTCTGGGGATTTAAACTTTATCTACAGTTTCCAGAGGAGTAAAAATAATTAAGAACAGAATGTGTTTTTTGTTTGTTTTATTTTAATCTTCTTTATTGTGCTATTTAAAAAACTTAAAACACCAGAAAAAGTAGTAGAGAATTAGTAACAAAATATTCTTTTTAATATGAGAAATATAATTTTAAAATATTATGATGATACTGAATAAGATGTATAACATAGGGTAAGTTGCCTCAATGCTCAATAGGTCTACTTGTTTTATTATTCTTACGAGTTTTTATAACTTTGCGATGGCTCTGTATTCTATCTTCTCCGCCCCCCCTTTTTTTTAAGAGAGGGAGGAAGGGGGAGAGATAGAGATAGAGAAAAACATCAATCTGTTGCTTCTCATACTCGCCCCCCACCGAGGATTGAACCTGCAACCTAGGTATGTGCACTGACAGGGTATCAAACCCTTGACCTTCCGGGAGGGCGCTCCAGCCAACTGAGCCACACCAGCCAGGGCTGTATTCTATCTTCTTAAAAACCATCTCATAAAGCATCAATTGTTTGATTACTTTCAGGTCAGAGACTTCAAGTTGCCTCCCAATATATCTCCTCTCCCCTTCTTAAATGCAACTTCCTGGTTTTTAGCTGGACGCCTTGTCCTCCAGCTCAAAAGACTATATTCCGCTGGCTCTTTTGCTGCAGCTGGGTGTGGCCATGCGCCTTACTCTTGGTCAATGAGATTTAAGTGGAAATGTGGTGGGCAATGTCTAGGAAAGAGCCTCAATGAGAAGGAGTTCCTCCCTTTCTTGCTGGCTGGAATGCTGGCAAAATGGTGAGGGCTTGCCCTAACTGGTTTGGCTCAGTGGATAGAGCGTCAGCCTGCGGACTGAAGGGTCCCAGGTTCGATTCCGATCAAGGGCATGTACCTTGGTTGCAGGCACATCCCCAGTGGGAGGTGTGCAGGAGGCAGCTGATGGATGTTTCTCTTTCATTGATGTTTCTAACTCTCTATCCCTCTCCCTTCCTCTCTGTAAAAGAAATCAATAAAATATATTTATAAAAAAATGGTCAGAGCTTAAGCAGCCATTCTGGACCAGGGGGAAGTACACTAAGGTTGGCGATGCAGTAAGAGAGAAGAAACTTGGTCCTTCATGACTGTTTAGCTGCCACACCAGTCCTGGACCGCCTGCCTCCACCGGACTTCTTTTACACTAAAGAGAAGTAAACTCCTATCTTGTTTAATGTAGTTACTTTTTTTTTTTAACATAAAAAAACATGCCATAAACTTGCTTTGGAGGATACATGGCTAGGGAGGATAAGTGAGGGTTTGAAACAGAGCAGCTTTGGACCACTCCTTGCAAAAATTGTGTCCAATTATGAGCTTTATTGAAGCAGATGGTAGTGACATTCATGGTTTCTTTCATGAGCTTTTCGCATAGAATCCCTGGCATACAACTCAAAAACAAGCTGTCTGGTCTTATGAGCTAAAATGCGGAACCTGGAGGGGAGATCTGCCCTCTGCCCGGCTCACAGAGCTCTTCCCCTCTCTCTGCTCCAGCCACACTGGCCTTTTACTCTTTGCATTTGCCAGGCTCATCTGTGCCTTGGAGCAGGGGTACCCGCTGCTCCTCAACCCTGACATGCTCTTCTTCGCACAACAGGTGTCCATCCCCACATCGTCTGAGTTTCCGCTTAGTTATTCCTCCTTCAAAAAGGCCTTCCTGGAGCACCCATTATAGGCCCCGTAATATCCTACCTCCCTGCTTTTGTCCTTTGTGAAATCATCTTTAGTCATTCGTCATTTAACTAATTTAGTGACCATTCTCCTTCCCACCCCCTGGTTCCCTCAACCTGCTTGCTAATGGGGATCCTGCCCAAATAACCCATTACCTTGACACAGAGCCTAGCACCCATTAAGCACTCACCACATACTTATGGAATGAATTAGTACAAGAATGAATGGACTCCTGAGAACAAAACTTGGCCGTATTAGGAGCAGGCTTGGTTCAGCTTTCCATGCCCTGGCACTCTGGGTACCTACGGCATCTCTCATATGATGACACCAACACCCCCTCATTAGCAATGAGATCCTTAAGGGCAAGGACTACGTCTGTCATCCCTATATCCCCTGGTGCCCAACACAGAGCCTGGTGTACATCAGACACTCAATGGCCACTGGCTCTGCATTGTAGGAGAAAGATGCTGTGCCTACAGTTGCAACGCCAACTTCCTAATGACTCCAAGGGGCGCTCTAGCTTTCAGATGTGTGCATGTGTCCCAGTTCACCATTCCAGCCGTCACATCCATGTCCTGCTTTCCTCCGCAGTGATTCCACACAGGCTTCTCTTTACAAAATGGGCTTGGGAGTGGCCGCACAGCCAGCTGCCTTAAGAACTGTGATGGCCCGCCTGTCTCCTTGACGGTCAGGGGCATGAGGACTGTGACCCTGTTTTATCGGACGGGCTCATAACTATTGGTTCATTGAAGAACATCTGACAGAGCTTAGGGTAGCTGCTCCCTCCAGGCCCCTTGGCTACACACAGTAACCTTGGATGAAAGGCCATCATATCAGAACACTGCCCCACTCCATCAGCAAGAGCCGGTCATGTGACCACTAAATTATCACATGCTATCTAGGTAATTAAAGGCTGAGAGATGAATAAGGACTCTTTTAACCAGGAAATTCCTCATATGTAAAATAATTTATTGTGTTGGTAAAATGGGTAACAGCAGCAGTTAGGAAAATCATATCACTAATGTGCTTTATTAATACCTCTCCTACAGGGGTGACACCAAAGGCTTCCACAAAGATTTTTATTGTTTTGCAGAAAGACTTTACAAACCTCAATCAGGAGATCTGAGATTCTGTAAAACACATGCTCGTTCCTTAACTTCAATTTCCTTCAGTAGTTTTATGGATCCCCCAGGCCAGGGAGAGCAGAACCAGATGGCGCTTTGGGGAGGACCGTGCGCCGTGGGTCTGCAAGGCCAAGATCCGTTTAAAAGTTCTGCCGATACCGAGCTTCTGGTATTCATCGTGATATGAAATGATCCTTGAGGTAGCTGGCTTTAATTTTTTAATCTGGCATAGTCATCATAGTGGCTAAAAGATTTTCTTCTGGAAATTCAAAAAAAAAAAAAATACCCAGTAACCTTATCTAGACCAGTCGGAAAAGCAGGCCAGCATATGTTTATATAACACAGCACTTCTCCCCAGGGCCTACCTTGCCCCATAAATTGTTGTGCTGGTGTGAAAAAATACAAGCCGGGTCTGAAAAAAAGTCCTCCTCTTAAATCACAACCATATTTGTGAGAGAGGAAGACAGGGACATATTTAAAGTCACAGCCAAGGTTGCGACACTATTTCCTCTTTAGTTTTCTTTCTTAAATAATTTCTTATTATCATAGTTTCTACCTTCGTCTAACCCACTTCCCTGCCCCACACCCCTAGGTCAGAGTTCCCTTTTCATAGGTAAATATTTCAGTAATTTGTGGCACTGCGATACTTGCTAATCATTACCATTTGCATCATTATTATGGGATGTAGAATTACTGTAATGGAAACAAAGTGCAAAACTATAGGAAGGAATGGTTCCCAAATGGGAACACCCTGCCCACCAACTGAGAACAGCCGCAGGCTGCACTCCACTCTGAGATATTTGGGGATGCATTTCCGGTAAATCCTGGCACATGGAATGTGCTGGAGCAAGGGAAGAAACTATTTGACCAGGTGAAAAAACCCCGATCGGTGGTAATGGCAGCTGAGTACATCTGAAGACGGCAATACTACATGCAGATAATGACTGCTCAGTTTCCCAACAAGATGGAAGTGAGTAGGTTGGAACATGGGCACCAAAAGGCCTCTATGCCACTACAGTTGATAAGGCTGGGGGAAGGGGGAGGGGAAGCCTTAGTGCAGAATGAAAAGGTGAGAGAAGAAATGCAAAAGGAACAGCCAGTGGTGGTTAAGGGGGTGGCTTCTGGCTGGGTTCCCATCCCAGCTCAGGTGCGAGCTGTGTGACCTTGAGAGAACGCGTTAACCACTCTGTGTCTGTGAAAGAGGTAACAGGGCCAAACTCACAGTGTTGCTATTGAATACTCACATGTTAAATGAGTGATGACATGAAAAGTGCTAGACTGTGACTGACCCTCAGGGAGGAGGGCCTATTATTATTTTAGTGGCAACTGTACATTCTCTGATGATGGGGGTTGACTGGGTTTTCATTTTCATGTGTATATTTTTTAATGAGATGGGTATTATTTGTACCAATATTGCTGTTAAGAAGAGGCAAGAGGCGAGGGTTCGTAGTGAGATGGAATTTCTATAAATGCGTGGGGGAGTTAGGTGGGTGTTGGAAAAGGAGAATGAAATATCTGGGCACTTTTAGAAGGAGACGGGAACACTCTGATACCTGGCTCACGTGAGGGAAATGATCAGGGCCCTGGGGATCCTGAGAAAAAGCAGATAAGCCCGGGGAACCACTCCGAGGAAGATGGCTGCAGGAAGACAGAAAGAGTTCCCATCTGGGAGTAGGAATAGCAATGTCCCCCCACGCCAACGTATTTAGTCCCTTCCTCAGAGAAAACCAATGGGATTTGAAAAACCACATCACCACTTGGGGTGAATTCTCCGGGTCACTTGCTTTGCTTACCACAAAGTGTCGTGAGATAAAACAAGAAGGCCTGGGATCAAACACAGGGCCCGGAGAACAGGGTGGGGTGCGATAATTGTTGATTCTCTTCCCTCCCCCGCTTAGCGAGCTAGGATTTTCGTTCAACACGTAGAGAAAAATGCCTCTGCCTGCAGATGGAGGCTGCAGAGATGAACCCAGAATGTACATTGGAAACGACTATAAAGCCCAGGCCTATGTGTGAATATGCTTCCAGCTGAAAATAGAAGCATGCGACCTGTACCTGTAAGATGCCTAATTTGTGTCTAATTCACACCCTGAGACCCTGTTAACTAGAGCAAGGGAGTCTGTGCCCTTTCAGTATTTAAGGTGTGACTCTGGGAGAACACAGTGAAGACAACGCACAGAGAATCCGAATCTCAGGAGTTGGCAGGCAACCTCGGGGGGGGGCGGGGGGTGGGGGGGAGTGGGGGTAGGCCAGGGATTTTCGGGTGGTGTACTGCAAGAATTTTTAAAACATGCAATACCTGACTATTTAGTCAGGGGCACTGACCTCTTTTCCCTTGGATCAAGCACATCAAACTTGCCGGCCGCGAGTTTGACATGCTTGCCTTAGGTTGTCAAATAAAAAAAGGACAGCAGCCAACACAAAGCTGCCTGATGTGAATGCCCTGTCTTCAACCATAAATATCTAGGTCACATAATAGAGTGGCATCTTATCGGTTACATCACATAACAAGCTTGCACCTGATTGGTTGATTCTTGGTACCAGAAATTCTTATATACACTACTATAGGCACCGGGTACACGTTATTATTGTACACTATTCTTGTGTGACATGCATAATTTTCATGGCAATCAATCAAAAACTATACCTATTTCTTTTGTCAGATTGGCAAAAATAATTTATTTTTTGGTGTGCTGCAGAATTATAGTGCTACTTTCTGCGTGCCATGAGATAAAAAAAAAGTTGGAAATTGCTGGTGTAGACAAATGAGGCTCAGAATTCTTAAGAATCTCTGGTGGCTGACCAGCACAGAAAGGGTTGGTTAAATGAGGCCAGCATCCTGCTCTGATGCTGGAAACTGTTACATGTGGGTCGCTGTATGTTAGAAAGATGTTCCATTTGAGCTGAAATCTGGCTCTCTGTCACCTCTACCCCACTGTTTCTCATTTGTTCAAAACAAACAAGCAAGCAAAAAATTTTATTTAACGATCGTTTACTTAACACTGATTTATGGGCTCCAGGAGCCCAACACCGTGAGGCTGGAGTGAACGCGTGAAGAGATGCAGGGGCAGTGGACACCGAGAAGGGGTGTACGCATCTGGAACGGTCATGGGCTCGCCTGTGGAGGGTGGGCTGAGGAGCAGCAAGACCACAGAAATGTCTAGAGAGAGCAGTGCCCTCAGAAAACAGAAAACAGACACTTCCTCTTCTGTGCAAATCCCTGAAATACCGGCAGGGAGTGATGGGCCCTTCACTTCTAATTTGCAGGTTACACACCATGGGTGCCTCGGAATGACTGTGAGCGGAGAGCAGCATGGCACAGTGCGTAAGGCTGCGGGCTCGGGGACCAGGTAGCTAAGTCAAAATCTCATCTGTCACTTAGTATTAGTGGGATGTCAGTGAGGTACTTAACTTCTCTGTTTATGTTTTCTCATCTGTGAAATGGTTATAATAACAAGTTTGCTGTGGGGATCCAGTGAGCTGAGGACACCAAATGCTAACGGTGTTCCTGGCTAACACGGTGGAGTCTGCCTTGACTTCTCTCACTCCCCACAGCCAGTCTGCAGCAAGTCCTACTGGCTCTCCTACCTTCAAAATAGGTTCAGACTCTGACCACTTCCACCACTGCCACCACTGCCTCTCACCTGGGTTACTGCAATAACCTCCTAAGTGGCTCATAACACAGGAGTCATAGCCCGGCTATGGAAACATAGGTCAGATCATGACACCTCTCTCTCAAACCCCTCCGTGGCCCTTGATTTGACCATGGGTAAAATCCACAAGGCTCTACGGCGAATGCTAATATTTATACTTATCCTGGTATTACTGATAATAATACGTATATTACTATGTCTAGTATAATATATAATTATATTACTGTATTGTAATATATTATACTAGAGGCCCGGTGCACAAAAATTTGTGCACTCGGGGGGGGGAGGGGGGGTCCCTCAGCCTGGCCTGTGCCCTCTCGCAGTCTAGGACCCCTCGGGAGATAACGACCTGCTGGCTTAGGCCTGCTCCCGGGTGGCAGAGGGCAGGCCCAATCCCTAGGTGCAGCCCCTGGTCGGGCTCAGAGCAGGGCCAATTGGGGAGTTGGGGCGCCGCCCCCTGTCACACTCAAGGCAGGGTCGATGGGGAGGTTGTGGAGCAACCCCCTGTCACACACAGAGCAGGGCCCATCAGGGGGTTGGGGTGCTGCCCTCTATCACCCACAGAGCAGGGTGGATCAGGGGGTTGGGGCGCCGCCACTCTCACACTCAGGGCAGGGCTGATGGGGAGGTTATGGCTCTACCCCGTCACACACAGAGCAGGGCCTGTGGGGGGGGGGAGCTCCCCCCTATCAGGCACAGAGCAGGGTGGATAGGGAGGTTGTGGCCCCGCCCCCTGTCACACACAGAGCCGCAGGGCGATCAGGGGGTTTGGGCGCTGCCCCCTGTCACGCTGATCCCGGTGCTGGGAGGCATATTACCCTTTTACTATATAGGGTAGAGGCCTGGTGCATGGGTGGGGCCGGCTGGTTTGCCCTAAAGGGTGTCCTGGATCAGGGTGGGGGTCCCCACTGGGGTGCCTGGCCAGCTTGGGTGAGGGGCTGAGGGCTGTTTTCAGGCTGGGGGTGACTGAACTCCCAAACGCTCCTTTTTTCCTTTTTTTTTTTTTTAATTCTGGGCCAGCTTTAGCTTGAGGCTTGGCTCCAGCTCTTAGGCCTCCGGCTGAAAGTAGGTTTCTGGCCTTTGCTTACAATGTTGCCAATCTGCTGGCTGAAGTTGGGCGTATTTGTTACAGAGTTTCTTAAACTGCCTGCTCAGAGGCCTGCAGGCGGGAACGCTGGTTTCCTCCGTCACTGAGGCAACCAAGCCTCATGTTAGTTTCAAGCTGCCTGGCTGCCGGCCGCCATCTTGGCTGACAGTTAATTTGCATATCTCGCTGATTAGCCAATGAAAAGGGTATCGGTCGTACGCCAATTACCATGTTTCTCTTTTATTAGATAGGATATGTAATATAATAGTAATATGATTTATGTAATGTATAATGTACATGCAATATATAATTATATATGTAACATATAATCCTATATAATAAAGAGCTAATATGCAAATAGTCATTGCCCTGTCGCACCATGGCCAGGGGACCTGAGGCCACGCCGGGGAACCTGAGGCCGTGCCCCCCATCCGGCGCCAGGCTGGGGGACCTGAGGCTGCGCCCCCCGCCTGGCGTGGCTTGACAGGGGTGGGGCCAGCTGGGTCTGGGTCTCATGCAATTTCGAGGTGTGCGCAGTTGGGTGGGGACTTGACTCTGGGTCCTGTGGCGTGCCCCAAACTCTGACAGGAGGGAGGTTGTCATATACATTTTACTAATTTTCCTTCATCTCTGACACTTGTATTATAGAGAAAGGGCAAATAGCAATATTAAAATATTTCCTCTAATTAATTCCCTTTTAATGTGCATGAATTTTGTGCACCAGGCCACTAGTATATTATAATAGTATTTTGCTATGAAAGTTAACAGATGAATCATTAAATTTTATTCAAGATGGTTGTCCAATTATATATGCTAATATATATACACACACACACACACACAACAGATATAAATATTGGAATATAAATAATTTTTTCACATACACACATATATATGCATCTATATGCATATGTGACTACACTTTAGGTTAAAATATAGTTTTAAGATTAGAAAAATAGGTTAAAATATAGTTTTAAAATTAGAAAAATATAAACCTAAGGGTAGCAACTTCTTTACTGAACTAACTGGATTGTAATAGAACAAATGATTCTACATATAATAAATATGTTCAAAAATTGATTATTGTGCCTGACCGGTGTGACTCAGTGGTTGAGCTTCAACCCATGAACCAAGAGGTCATGGGTTTGATTCTCAGTCAGGGCACACGCTCAGGTTGTGGGCTCGATCCCCAATAGGGAGTGTTTCTCTTTCATCAATGTCTCTATCACTCTATCCCCCTCCCTTCCTCTCTCTCTAAAAATCAATAAAAACGTATTTTAAAAAATTGATATTGCTATAAACATTTTTTGAGATGCATTAACCTAGTGCCCAGGAAATGGTAAATATAGAATATCTATCCTTGAGCATCTGAGTGGCATTCTTGTCATCTTCTTTTTCTGGAGCTGCTGTGAGGCTCATTCATATACACACATATATATCAAAATGCTTTTCAAGCCCTAAAGTACTACATACATTTCAAGTATTATTCTTTTCTTTCAATAAATTAGACAGACTTACATTTGGACAAGCTAGTCAAGCCCAGTGCTGAGTTAATCCATTTTTGTAGTTTCAATGGAGCAAAAGCTATTTAAATATTATATTCGAAGTATCAGTATAATAAAACAACAGGAACAAGAACCCCTGTTAGCACGTCCCAGTGTATGTGAAGTGAACAGGAACGTGATGGAGTACTGACATCCATTTCACTCCAAATTAAACACAGCATCGCCACAAACCTCAAGAGATGATATGAGGTTTTGTGTTTGGTTAATACTGGGAATTCTACAGGCATGGGTTGAATTATATTTGGTTGGCAAAAAGTCAATCAAACATCACACTTGTCATAGAAGTAGGTTTTCAAAGACCCCATTCTTGTCATTGAAGCTGTTGGCTACAGTTGTTTACACTATCTGGATCGCAACATCTTTTGTCATTCATTTTGAGGATAAAATATTAAGAAATGAGACAAAATGAGGGCTAATGAAAAAGATGTTAAGTTGGAATTGACCTTGGGGAAAAAATAGAGCACATCAAATAAAAACAAAGAATAGGGTTTTTCAAGTGGCACTGTCAGACAGATACAGTCTTTGATTTTATGTCTTCAGGACAGATGGACTCAGCAACCAAGGTAAGAGGGAGATGCATTCACAGCCTTTTCTCTGTTCTTAAAATACACGCTGTAAATTTTCTAAAGGTCATAGTACATATTTCAAAAGAAGCCTTCACTTTTGCTGGAAGTGTGTGCTCTTTCATATGTCTGGCTTTGTGTAATCCTATATACTAAAGAGCTAATATGCTAATTAGACCGAATAGCAGAACGACTGTCCAGACGACCTTCCGAACAACCTTCCGGATGAAGCCAGGGCTGTGAGGGGCTGCGAGGGTCGGCCGAGGCACCTGGGGCTGCAAGGGCCAAGCCCCTTGCACGAGTTTCGTGTATCGGGCCTCTAGACTATATATATATACCTAAGCGACCGTCCGACCATTCTCCTGGTGGCTATGACGTGGTGCAATGACCACCAGGGGCAGACACTCTGACCAGTAGAAGAGGGAGACCGATTCACTGTGGGTTAGGTTGCCGCTGGGGCACTGTTGGCCCTAAATCTGCTTCACCCGTACCCTGGACCTAGAGATCGGTTTCGGCCTGATCCCCGCAGGCCAGGCCAAGGGACCCCACTGGTACACAAATCTGTATAAGTACCGCGCGCTAACCGATTGTGCCACTGGAGCTCCTGGTACACAAATCTGTGCACCAGGCCTCTAGCAGTATATAATGGCTCTCTAATAAATTTAACCACGAAAAAAATTTTTTTAATGTGCCTGCATTCTGCTAATTTATAAAAAAACAGGATGCTGTCAGATAAAATTTCATGAAAATGATCTACAAACCAGACTGTCAAAAGTGAAAGGTACTCAGGCACTACTTAGGGGCAAGGCGTGTAAGGAAACCACTGGACAGGTTTCCCATGACTATGGGGAAACAATGCACTGGAACGGAGCTCACATTACCCTGATTTGCAAGTTACTGTGAGGTCACAGGAAATCCTGAAATGTTTTCCACATTTTCTTTTATACATTTTATGTCAAATTTCCTGCAATTGAAATCATAAACCCTCCTACTGCTGGAATCTCCTCTGGAGGAAAGGGGATCTTGTGACATTCCCCCATGAACACCTAATAACTCAACTCCTACCAGGGTAACAAGAAACTGAAAGACAGAATTGAAAATGGACTCTGATAAGGCTGAAATGTCAGATGCCCTAACTCTTTCGAAATGAAAACCAAACTGATGTTCTTAGGACAACTCTCAAAGTGCATTTAATCTAGTGATGGTGGACTTTTCTTTAGAATAAGAGATAACAGAAGAAATGATAGACTATCCCAAAGACATAAGCCCACCATTTCCCCAAATCTCTCATCCAAGATGTCTTTGTGGATTTATGCTCTAATTTTAAAATGGAATTTTCTATGTGGCTATTCTTAACGTGATTCACGCTCCTGACAGCGGTACTTTATTGTCCCCACTATGTTTATGAAAGGATCAGTCAGATTTAAGTAAAAGGCCCGCATTTAAAATATTCTCTCAGGATTTATGACAACTGTGGAATTTAAAAATAGCTTTTAAATGGTCAAATGCTCCAATTTAATGTAAATCCAAGCCAAACGACTCAGGTTCCTTCATGAATAGAATTTCTTTTTAAGGTCTGTTGAATCATGAGTTATGAGGACACATTACCTCTCCTGACATGTCAGGGGCCATCGGGACAGCGGGCCACAGAGATGAGTAGATTCCAAAGAACACCACCCAGAGTGCGATGCTGCCCCAGATCGCCACGTGGCTGAACTGCGGAGGAAAGAGGATCCGAGTCAAAGACCTTTAGGTAGCGGGAGTACACAAGCACTAACCAAGCCCTCAAAAATTCCCCTATTGACTTCTTATTACATCCATGAGATAGTGTCTCTGGGCATTTCTAAATGTGTGTGTGTGTGTGTGTGTGTGTGTGTGTGTGTTTTAACTGGATCTTCTGTTAACTGCTAATCTTTTCTCACAACAATTATGATGTCTGTGGTTCCTGGCATTTGGAACTGTTCTTTCTCTACCTCCTTTGTGGGACTCTCCTCTTAGTCTTTTTTATTTTTTTATTTTTAGAGAGAAAGGAAGTAAGGGGGGGGGGGAGGGGAGAGAGAGAGAGAGAGAGAGAGAGAGAGAGAGAGAGAGACAGACATGGACGGGCTGCCTCTTGCATGCCCCCTACCGGGGATTGAGTCCAAAACCCGGTCATATGCCCTGACTGGGAATCGAACTGGCAACGCTTTGGCGCACGGGACAATGCCCAACCGAGCCACACCGGCCAGGGCACTCTTATTTTTTTTTTAAATCCCCTACCATTTTTAAGCTTCCTTGATTTTTCTCTCTGCATGCTCTCACTGAAAGATGTTAGACATTTGTGTGAATACTATTTTTTTTTTTGTCCATGAGAATCAAATCCAAATTTCTTATGCCAATCTTTCCCCTGAGCATCAAACTTAAATTTTTTTCTTCTTTTTTTACTAAATCTGTCTACCTGGATGTGACTATGCTTCAAAACGAAGGTACCTAAAATGGAACTTGTTTTATCCATACTGGATATTTACAAATGTCTGAGGACAAATCTTTTGCTAATATTATTAGCCTTCAGAATCATTTTGCATTAGGTTTTCTGCCAAACGCCAGTCTTGTGACACAGTCTACTGAGAAACAAGTCCTTGTCTGTAAGTTTAAAAGCCTCCCCTATTCCTGGGATATTCACAATATACAATTATACATTGAAGGCTCTGAGAAGTCTTGTGGTAAATAAACTTGTTTTACTCAATATTTCCAAACAAGAATCCCTGGTTCTCTCTCCTCCATCCCTGACCCCCCACAATTAACAACCTGTAGAAGGAACTAGGGCTAAAGGATACATAAAGTCAGAATGAAAAACTACAAAAAAAGTGGCAATAACACATAAGTAAACGTGACATTTCTTGGTTGAGATAAGAGATACTCTTACCCATGTCCAATATGATGTCTCCAATCCAGCTTTCAAACACACAGTTATCACCACAAACTAAAACGCAAGGGAAAATGTTATTTTTAAAATAAATACTATAGTTCATAGAATGATTGAAAGTGAGATATATAAAGAACAAGTATCTCTGAATTAGATGATGGAACTACATTATTCCCAGGCCTTTACATCTAACAAGAATCAAGTGAATTGGCTGTTGGCTGAACATTACGACCAGAACCGTCCGTCAGCATTGCACCCCTGCCTCCTCCACAGCCTTACAGTCCATCCACAAGGCCCCTGAGCACGTGTCTGCCTGCTTCTTGTGCACTTCATGAATAGTGATGGAGGCTATGTCTGCAGTTACTTGGGTTTTAAAGCCTGCTTTAATTTTACTTTATATCATTTTTAATGCATAGGGCCCCCTACTTTCTGAATTTTAAAGATCATTCTAAAAGTACTATAAATGGATATTTAGAAATCTAAACACTTTACTTTGTAACCTAACTTACAGTAAAACTCTGCAGAGCAGGATATAAGAGCTTGTTATATGCTGTAAATACCACCCCTCATCGTCGGTGACTATGCTACTAATTCTGAAGTAAGGGAACGAGGTTTAATGAACCGCCCTGTGTTTTCCATGGGATCACACAATGGTTACATGGACTTGGCCTGGAGTCAGACCATGTGTGCTCAAGACTCCATCATTTATTAGCTGTTTCAGTTAAAAAACAAGGCAAGTTCCTTGACATCTCTGTCTCTCAACTCCTTCATCTGTGAACTGGGACTGATAAAACTTACCTACCTTATTGGGATTTGAGTATAAAACACTAAGAACTGTGCTTAGCACTGCACTTGATCAATGATTGTATATTTATAATTAATACAATTTTATACATCGTCAGTAGTCAAGGGAAGTCTACAGTGATGAAAGTGTGATGTTGGTGAAATGTCCCCAAAGAGTGGAGATTTCTCTCCCATCATAGTTATCATGAGACTCTAGAATAATCACTGCTTACACACCCAAGAATAGTAAAAGCAAAAACATTAACAAGGACAGTAAAATAAAACTGAGGAAAAAGGGATAAGGAAGAGAACAAGGGCAAATGGGGGGAGGAATAAGAGTAAAGAGGGAATGTTGAAAATAATAGCAACCAAAGTACTATAAAGTCAGTGAACCTAGATGACATTTTAATAACCTAATGTGGAACCATCTTTTACTAATCAAAACATCTCATTTCATTCTTAAAGGGAAGTGCAACGAACCCTTAAATCCAGAAATGCAGGCATTTAAATTTGAAAATAAAATGAGCACATATGAAAGGGTTCCCTTTTACATGCAAACCAGGCAAACGTCCTGCACTCACCGTGTAAACAAAGTTGCCCAACAGCAGATAGTCGGAGGTTTTCCCATTCCCAAACACAGTACCTACATGAAAAGAGGAGAAGCTTGTTAGAAAAGAAAAGAAAATAAACAAGGTCCTTTCAGAATCCATTCGAAGATAAATCAACTCAGAAGTGGCGAGCAAAAGAATGGTAACCAAGGGCCACACAATGGAGCTAGAAATAAGGCTAAAAAGTGTACCGACGGAGTCTCACAAAGTTGCTATGAATATGGGTCACAAATTGAAAACACATTTCCATGAGCCAATATGAAGGAAACCTGACTTGCTAACCAATTCTCAGGGTCCATGAGATTAAAAAAAAAATCAAACTAATTGTTCAAGCAAAGCTTAATGCTGTGAGCACTGAGACAGGAGGAGGCCTCTGAACCCTTAAGAGAGAACTTTGATAACAATATAGATGAGGGTTTAGGAAGCCTTCAAGGGTATTCTTAAAATTAAACCGACTTTTTGGGTTACTATGAATGTTTTTATTGATTTTTAGAGAGAGAGGAAGAGAGAGGGAGAGAGGGATCAAACCTGCAGCCCGGGCACGTGACCTGCCCAGGTATAGAGCTGGTGACCTTTTGGTGCAGGGGAGGGTGCTCAACCAACTGAGCAACACTAGCCAGGGCTTGACAGCTTTTTCAATGCGGGTGCATGACAATGAGAAATGTAATGACTGCTAGTGCAGTGACATCTCTATTGTGCCAAGGTACCAGCAGTTTTACCCGCCACTGCTTTTGTATCAGCGGTGAAAAAGATAAACCATGTCTTGATAATATTACAAAATATTTGAAACTGAAATTTTGACCTCTTGGACCTAATGGACCACTAAAAAGAGATAGGTATTCTCAGATGTCTGTAGACCACACTTTGAGAACTGCTGAAGTAAGGGAATAAGTAAGTTTATTTGAAAAAGTAAACTTTGACTGGAGAGCTTGTCTAAGATCAAGGCATTCCGAATTGTACGCTGGATTTCAATATCCCATGGCTCCAAAAAGTAGAAGTAATTCAAATATCCATCAACTGATAAATGGATAACAGAATGTGGTATAGACAGACAATGGAATAGTTTTTGGTCAAAAAGAGGAATGAAATACTGAGTTATGCTGCAACAAGGATAAACCAAGGTCACATATGACATGATTCCACAGAGACAAAATCCACAGAGATGAAAATTTGTGGACACTGGGGGCTTCGAGGAAGGTGGAGAGGAATGGGAAGTGACTGCTAATGGGGATGGATCTCCGTTATGGAGTGATGGAATGTTCTGGCATTCCATCTGTGGTGACATTTGCATTATTCTGTGACTATACTAAAAACCACTGAATTGTGTAATTTAAAAAGGTGAATTTTATGGTATGTGAATTATATCTTAAAAAAAAAAAATTCCCAGTGTGCTTCCCTAGTCTAAATCTACTTTAATTAGATTTCTCACCACACTCATTTTCGTGGCCTAGAAAATGAGAAGTATTTACTGCAGCACTGGCAAAGCAATTCATAAAGACACGAGATCAAAATCTCTGACTAGAGCATGAAACCGCTGCCTTCTCATAACACTCACCCACCCCATTCATGCTGCAGGCCCTTGTTAATACGCTGACAATGCACTGAGTGCCTACAATGAGCCAGGCTCTGTTCTAAGTACTGCACATACAACAGTGAACTAAGCGAACAATTCCCTCATCTTCTGGAGCTTTGATTCCAGCAGAGGAGAAAGACAATAAAGAATAAGCAAAAATGTCACACCTCCATGGACAAGTACCATGAAGAAGAAACAAGACGACAATGGGATAGTGACAGGGGCAGTGGGGGCAGGGGTGGCTCTTTCAGATGAAGGTGATCTGAGAGGGCCTCTCTGAGCATGAACCTGGGGAGTGAAGGAGAGAGCCGGCAGGAACGTCTGGGTGAAGAAAGGATGTGCAAAGAGGCATGGGGAGAAGGGAAGTGGGGGAGGAAATCAGAGGAAGGTTGGGGCTGTGGATTATGCCCTGAGTGTGACAGAAGTCTGTGGGTTTTGAGAAAGGGACGCTGGGTCTGATGTACATATTGCAAGGACCACTCTGGCTGCCGGGGGAGAACAGACTGTGGGTGAGCAAGGACCCATGGCCAGCCCTCTTCCGTGGGCAGTCATTAACTCGCAGTCAGCGAGGCATGGCCTGTACCTCCAAGAGACTGACAACCCCCTGGGTAGAGTTTAAATGGCTAGTTTGGGGGCACAGGCACCGGATGGCCGGCTGTCTTCCTCAGGGTCCCAAGGCAGCTCCAGCTTAAGCAACGCCGAGATCTCTTTTCTACAGCGGCCACTTCATCATTTTTATGCGTATAGGAAATTCACCATGATCCCATTTCTCAAAGCTGACAGAGTCACTCCACTTCCTCCACACAAGCAGAGAAAAAGCTTACACTCCACACTGAACGCAAAAACAGATTAAAACTCTCATTCAAGACATCGGCTCAAGTCTACTTGGAAATACTAGCATGTCTGATTAGGCACAGCACCAAGAGCTTGATACAAGCCTCGTAGGTATAATAAACAGACTACATAAAATATTAGCACCATTGTCTTCAAACAATGCATCAACAGAGGACAAAAAGAGCCCTAAAATTTAATTCTCTGCAAGTTGGGAAAACATGAGAAGTAGAGAAGAAAGGCTTTGCATATATTAAATCACTTTCTCCCAAAGGAATAATAAAACTCTTAAGAGTGTGTACGACTTTTGGATGCATGTATTTTAGGTTAAGGAAGACCATATAATGAAACTGCGATGAGTTTTAACATATACTGACAATGAGCTAGTTTTCTAAAAAAAAAGTAAAAAGTCATCTATTAGCATTCGTACCCTTTCTACTTACCATACTGAAGGGCTTTTAGTGGAAACCAAAACAGAATGACGGAGTGGAAGAGGCCATTTAAACAATGAACCCAGAAAACCTGGGGGAAAACAAAAATCCATGAGAACCATTTGCGATAAACTAGCTCTGTGAACTCTGACCTCTCTTTTTATCTGTGGGCTAGATTCACAGAACGTGGCTCTGTCGGGCCACCGCTGTGAATTAATAGAACTGACAGACACTTTCTGCCTCTTAGACCTTCATGGGTCATTTATTTATTGTTATGTTTCGCAAAATGTTTTTGCAGCTTCACTGAAATTTCTCGTACCTTTTAAAACCAAGCATTAAAAGTTTAAATTTCTGCCTGAAAAAGAAAAGAAAATTTAAAATAATGCAGAGCCTGAAATTCTTTTAAGGAGGACCATATTCCTAATTGCAGAAGAAGAGAGTTTTGAAAAGATCGTAATTTGGTCAAATCCTTACTTTCTCTTTCCCATGTGAAATAAAAATGTAAACTTTTCAATGGTAGGGATATGATGCATTCATATTCTCTCTCGGTCTCTCTCCATATATAGGTATTTTATACATATACACACATATTATATACTAAAACTAGCAGGTATTACATTTAAATTGTGTAATTCCTTAGAGTAAAGCATTGTCAGTATAACTGAATTTATAAAAAGCTTTTCACAATTTTTAATACCTGTCAACATCAAACTTTCTACAGTTACAATATCATTTAACAGTTTATTAGTTTGTACATCGATTGTATTTTAAGAAGAACAAGAGAGCCAGTATCACTGGTATGCTCTTTGTAACATGGCTAGGAAAGATTAAATTCTAGAAAAACTGTTTAGCATTCTTACGGCCCTTTGAACAATCGCAGTTTGTCATTTAAAAAGTGATTCTTGCATGCCAGACTTATGCTAAATAAATTGTCGTGTATTAATAGTTTTAAGCTGTTCAAACAACAGAAATTAAGTTGCCTGCCTCCCAAAATTTTCCACTGTGATTTCAATCCCCTTTGTTAGTTCACGCAGCCACGCTGGATTGTATGATCCAATTTACGCTCCAATACGTTACACATTTGAACTTGTGTTCCTCATTAACCTTTGTCTCCTCTCCTCACTATGTCATCACCACACGTTTTCATTTGACAGAAAGCACAGGTGGGTGCAAGAAAAATTAGTTCTACTTTTCCATTTTCCTGACCGCTACTTATTGTCACATGCTAATCCTTTAACCCCTGTCCTGACCTCAGAACCTCCGACCCTTTTTACCATAACAAACGTAATCACCGTCCTTCAGGGCAACAATGCTGCTACACTGGGGGCCCACGGCAACCGCTGTGTACACAAGTAGGCATTTTGTGGCCATTTGCCCCTGAATTTTAAAACACGTCTATGGGGTTTAATCAAAGCATCTTCACTGAAATCATTAGAAAAACCCATCAACCCTCCCTATAAAAAATGGTGGGCAGTTCATGTGTGTAAACATTCTCAAATGGATACAGAAGTTCAGGGATGGCAAAAGTAGGTTTACAGTTGTTCATAGGGAAGAAGACAAATAATAAAATAATATTACAAGAATGAACTCTTTCATGTCCTCACAACTGGAGACCTACTTTTGCCCGCCCCTGTTTAATCTATTTGGGTTGATCTGATGCCTTTTTGAAATGCATGGGCTCTGCAGACAATGAAATACTTTGTAAACAACCAAAAA
Source organism: Myotis daubentonii (assembly GCF_963259705.1). Classification (NCBI taxonomy): domain Eukaryota; kingdom Metazoa; phylum Chordata; class Mammalia; order Chiroptera; family Vespertilionidae; genus Myotis; species Myotis daubentonii. The sequence goes on along the minus strand of NC_081840.1, from coordinate 207,167,486 downwards.
AAAAAAAAAATGGTCAAGTTTGCAAGGAAGGATGCATCCACATTAAAAGTATACCACCCGGTACAGCTTATCCCAGGCCACAAAAACGCGACGGTGCAAAGGGCATGCGAGGACGTGGCTGTCCAGGAGTGGCACTGGGTGATCCTGTGGAATCTATGTTTATAGGCAACAGAACCATGGCCCAGTGTGTGGCTGAGGAGTTCACTCTGGAGGGAGCACTGTGGTGCCTGAGCCTCGGTTGTTTGGGGGCCTGTGGCTGAGGTTGATACAAGAGTCTAGGTCGCTAAGAATTATTGTCCATATGTCAGTATTCTGAACATGCCGAGCTCTCAGATCAATTTTTCAGGGAAATAAGAGCTCGCAGAGTACTGTGGCCGCCTACCTGAAAATACCCACCATAGGTAACGAACGTTCCAGCAAGGTGGTGGAGTTGAAGACAAACTGGATATCATAAATAAGTTTTAAAAAATCCAAAAACAATTCATTCAAAAGTAAAGGCATAGACATTTCATATCACAAATTGGAATAGTTTCAAGAGACTACTAAAAATACTTTCCAGAACTAATGGTCTTAAGCCCAAGAACTCTCATTTTTTTTTAAAAGAAAACTTAACCATATTCAGTTACTTAAAATAATGCCATCAAGTTGTATGTACGTGTACACCTGGCCATGCGTGCACAGTGCATCCATGAAGACCTCATCTCAGAAGATGAATAACGTCCTGGCTATAAACTCAACACCAACATTTATGGTGTGAGGTTAGAGACGCTGAAACACCTGTTTCATTTTATTTTCTTGGTATACTCAGAAGAAATGTCATTTGAGAGCTTCAAAAATATTTAAGATTTCCTACACTAACTGTCCTGAATTCAAAACACCCAATCTAGGTTACATCTCATTATCAAGTAACATGCTAACAGACATGTACTCTATTAAATGAGAACAATTCTGTTACTTTTATTATAGTTTCAAAATGACATCCATCTTGACTGTTAGAAAATTAAAAAAAAAAAATTCTGCCTCACACTAAACCAAAACTAGAATTCCTAGAAAATAGTTTAGAACATATACTTGCAGGGAAGGAAACTGCAGAAAATGAGCTATTTTTGTGGTTGGGGTGAATAAATACCAGGGAGCACAAGAGATGACAATAGTCCATGCCATGTTATGCAGGATAAAAACCCAGAATATGATTTTAGATAAAATGCTGGCTATTTTATCTTGTATTTTAATTTTTATGGCTTGGAAATACTGAGTGTTATGACTGAGGTTTTTTCCCCCAGAGACTATAATTTGTAATGCTCGATACAAACAATATAATACTCTGCAGAGGACAAAGTTAGTTCATAAACAGGTAACGAGTAGAGAATGCTCCACCGCCCCTCACCACCTCACACATGTAAAGAAGTCTCGCTCAGTCTTGGGTGACCGACCTCCATGAAGGGCAAGGCTGCCGAGACCGGCAGTCAGGGGGCCAAAGGGACCCTCACGTCTGTCTGTCTGCCAGACCCAGTTCCCTGCTGCCTGGCAAGTCCCAGTGAATCACAGTTACATTTTAATTTTATAACACAAACAAAAACCTTGTCAGTCCATATCAGAGCCTTAGGTAAGCCTGACTCACCACGGTCGACACCCTGGAGTTGTTTCCCTGGTTCTGGGAGACCAGATGCCCCAAGTAATTAAAGCAGCAAAGCAACCCCCCTACCCTCCTCTACCCCCCACCCCCCCGAATGTGTGGCAGGACGTCATATCCTACCTTGGTGTTGAAGTCCAGGGCGTTCTGAGACGTTTTGTATAATTCAGGATACTTCAACATATTCTCTTTCCTGCATGATCTCTCAAATATGCCCAGTGTTAAGGGAGGCATTGCTGTAAACATCTGAAGTACACAAACGGGTCATTACACCGGGCAGCCAAAGGCAGGTGAACCTTTATCTCAAAGTATTCAACGAAACAGGAAAAACCAAATGTTTCAGACTTACCACGTTATAAAGACCTATACACCATCTCTCAAAGAGGATCTGTCCAGAAAAGCCATTAACAAAGGCAAACCAGATCTAGAAAGAAAACAAAATCCCGCAAATTAGGACCCACAAAAATAAGTGCATTGTGCAGAATCTGTTGTGTACTCGACCACTGCTCAATAGCATAATATTTTCATGACTCTCTTGAAAATGGTGTTTCTTTGCTTTACTTTATAATTTGAAGGAATGTTTTCACAAGGGACCTGTTATTTAAGTCAAAGTTGGTTTCTCTTGTTGAAAAAAATAAAACTCCACAATTTTGTATCAACAGACAATCACAGATTTTAAAAAAATTAAATGTAATATTTTCTAAAAGGCACTTCAAGGAATATATTTTATGCCATTACACTTTTAGAACTTTATTTCCCTTTTAAAATATCTCCTGATAGTTATTTAAAGATTATTATTGTTTTTATTATAAAAGAGCACATGTTTATTTAGAAGGTGAAAAAATTTCCTATAATAATACCATCACCATTTATTTTCTTCTGTGTTAATTGCATTCATATATTTCATTTATATACATTCATAAATTTACCTTGCAGGAAACCTACTGCATATAGATAGTATCATGTCCTGCTCCTCTCCCTCTTCTCCTCATGTAATATGCATTTTCTTAAGTTGTTACATATCCTTTAAAATGATGTTAATGGATATATAACCTCTAAGGGTGGCTATAACTATTATTTAGCGTGCTTCCAGATTTATCTATCTGTATATATGAAAGCCTAAATGACTAAATGACCAGACGACCAGTAGCTATGATGCACACTGACCACCAGGGGGCAGACGCTTAACGCAGGAGCTGCCTCTGGTGGTCAGTGAGCTCCCACAGAGGGAGCACCACTCAGCTGACTGACGGGTGCCAGATGCCAGGCTGGCAAGTGCAGCTGCGGCAGCGTGAGCCTCTCCCGCCTCCACAACAGCACTACCGAGCAGCAGATGCGGCAGGCACAGCAGGGAGGGATGGTGCGGCACCTGGCCTGAGCTCGGGCTCCTCTCTGGCTGCCTGCCACTTTGCGCACTACTACATCCCTCAGGGGATGTCAGACTGCCTGGCATGCGAGGATCGGGCAGTCCGACATCCCCCAAGGGGTCCCAGGTTGTGAGAGAGTGCAGGCCAGACTGAAGAACCATACCAGTGCATGAATCTGTGCACCGGGCCGCTAGTCCTATCTAATAAAGAGGGAATATGCTAATTCACCCTCATGCTGTTGCAGAGATGGAGGCACCCACAGCCAATAAGGAGGGAATATGCTAATAGACTGCCATGTCCTCAAAGATGGCGGTGCCCACAGTCACAAGATGGTGGCACCTGCCTCTGGAGTCCCCCAGTCCCCTCAGCCCCCCAGGGCTGGCCTGAGGCGCAGGCAAGCCTTGGATGTTGGCTGCTCAACCGCCCAGGACCAGCCCGAGGTGCAGGCAAGCCTCAGATGGCGGCTGCCTGAGGCTCAGGTAACCAGGGCCAATCAAGGCTTGTGCTGCCTGTAGTGGTGAAAAAATTTCACTCCCTTTGCAGCAGAGGTGTGATGGGGCGTTGCCTTCCTGCCTCTGAGGGCTCCCAGATTGTTTAGGGGGCAGGCCAGGCTGAGGGACTCCCCCTCCAGTGCATGAATTTTCATGCACTGGGCCTCTAGTTATATATAATTCTGAACTGAATGTTCTTACACAGAAGTCCCACATGTTTCTATATCTTTAGAATAAACTCTCTTTTTTTTTTTTTTTGGTAAAAGGCAGCTTTATTGAAATATAATTGCTTATACCAAAAAACTGCATACATCTAATGCATTCAATTTGGTGAGTTTGAATATATGTACACCCATGAAACCATCACCACAATCAAGCCAACAGACTAACACACCTCCAAAAATTTCCTGTGCCTCTTTGCTTTTCTTTCTTTTTTTTCCAGGATGAATTTTTATAAGTGGAATTAGTAGGTCAAACTATATACACTTTTAAAATAGTTTTTGATAATTACAGCCATCAGAATATGAAATCCAAATTTATATATTAAGATATTTTATAACTTAAGTTTATGCTTTGATAAAATAAATCTTTAATTAACAGAGCTAATGTCCTTCCGTATTTTGCAATTCTCTTAAAAATAGAAACCTTAATTGTTGGCTATAAAATTAAGGGGCAATAGAGAAAAATTTTATCCAACATGTGTAAGACAAATAATAACGTAGAGTGATATTAGTAAATCAATAATTCCTACGTTATTTAAAATGTAATTAGAATCATGTTGATCTGGAAGAGTGAAACGTCTGGCCCAGCAACGAGATGACACAAACACAAACACAAAAGCAAACACAACAACAAAAACCTGTTCAGAGGAAAGCAGGCTTGGTATGCCCGGCAAACGAATTTTTGAATCGGAGGTGCTGGGACTTTGCTCCACTTCACGTTTCATTTAACATCATTATGGAAGCATGAACTGCTACAGATTCACCACTTATCAGTATGTACCCAGGCCGACCCCCGCAATGAACACTTTCTGTACCCACACTGATCTTTTTCCTGTTTATAGTGGGAAGGAGTGGAAAAATAAATGTTTGCTTCAGGAGATGAAAAAGAAAACAAAAGTAGTAATAGCGTGTGACAAATAAGTCCAAATTGTGTCAGGGTTATACACACATTAACAACAACAAGAGCATAGAAATTGGAGTCAAATCTGAAAGTATTGCTTGCTTTGCCAAAGGTATTTACAGAAAAAAATTGAACATCTGTCCTAAACAAGGAGCCGGAGCATTCATTTGTGCATGCAAACTTTAAAAAAACTTATTAGCATCTTCATGTGAATGGAAGTTTATTCCTTAGGGTGGTGCTGCTGACTTCACCTTTTTATTTTTTTATTTTTCAAGTGTTAAGTATACACAAATCGGCAAGACAGACTTCAACGCTTGCTATTGTGTTTTCATATTTGATCTCTGTGAGATGTGGATTATGTGAATACATATTTGTGATACTCTGGGTGATGGTAATGTCCTCTCTGAAGGTGACTGTGATCTACTGTGATATTACATACAAACAAGCTCTTTCAGGATTCCAAGGGTATAATGGAAATATAAGAAATTATTAAACCCAAACCTTCAATTATGGCCTTGCTAGTCTATGAAGACGCAGTCTAATCTTCTTTGGTCTAAAGAAAGCCTAAGCGACATGCATACCAAATTTGTGTAATGGATATGAATCATCTCAAAGGTTATGGTTATAAATGCACCTGCAATCATTATCACTGAATAATACAAGAAATGTATATGAATAAATTTATTGTGTGTGAGTAAACATTTGTAAATGTGTCTAGTCTTCTAGTTTAGTTTCTTTGTACAAAACATGAGATGCTGATTCAAATGTTCTAGTATAAGCTTGAAATTTAAGAACCTCCCTTAATCTAGGAAGAGTTTTACGTTCCAAATAATATGCAAATAAACCAACATATCTGGATTCAAAGTTTATTTTTAAAATGCATGAATTTACTGCTTTATGATGGAAATTTTTAAATGGATAGGTATGAATACATTTTTACCTTTTTATTTTTCCTACTGAAAGATGTAAAGAAGGTTTTAGAAATTCTCTCCCTGCATTTAAAAAAGTTAGTATTCTAATTCCTTTTTTTAAAAAGGAGAAATGACTAGATAAGAGAATAACCTTCCAACGGGGTTCCCTATATACCTTCACAGAAATATTTGGGCATTCAAAGAGAAAGAGAAGTCTACCAGAAGGCTCATGTCAAGTTAGCGAGATTTGTAGTTACACGATACATTGGAAACATAGCTCACATTATAGATACATAAAAGTCCCTCCTTTGACTCAACCCAAACCAGGTGCAGAAAGCAAACATCGGTTCCTCTGGAGAGGCATCTAAATTATTTAAATTCACAGGAAAGCCACATCCCAGCACAACATGCAGGGAAAATATCACCTCACTGACTTGACTCAAAGCTTCCGGAAATCAGAAACACTACAATGTTTTGGGATCTTACCAGAAAACCTGGATGCAACCAATGGTTTGAAAGAAAAGGTCTTATCTTGGTAGGAAGGAGCCAGATGTCTCAAAGAAATTTTACAAAATTCTCTTTAGAAAAGATCCAGTAATTTCAGTGAACACCTAGGCTGCTGCAAGTGGCCACCATCAGTAAGTGCTGCAGACCGCCACCTGCCAAATCTGCGTTTATTTGTTTGGCTGAAGTTTATGGCAATGGAGAGGCTAGAGAGAGGCATTCCTGCACTGCAGCAGTGGGAAGGGCAGTTTTTGCAGATAATCTATAAAACCCATAGAGCTCCAAACTATTCCTTCATTAGCAAAGAAACTCCAGACCTGCCTCTCCTGGTATTCTTTTCTAAGTTCCACGTCCCAGCAGAGGCGTGGCAGTTGAAGCCGCACAGACCTTTTCCCCACGGAGCATTTTTGCATATTAAACAGCAGCTTACAAACAGTCAATGAGTCCTCTGCTCCCACGCCTGATCAGCACAAAACACTGAAAGGAGAGAGTCGAGACTGGCAGTTGTCCTCACTAGAGACATTCAATGATGTGTTTTCTGTCTATTCATTCACAGTATTGGCATGAGCCATTAACATCTGCAGAACTTGTTTTAGCTGGCAAAAGTTTGGTATCTGGGAATTGATTGAAAAGGTCAATTTGTTTCCAAGATAGTTGAATTATATTCAAAATACATTTCCATAACATGCTCAAAGAAAAATAACTTAAATGAGATTTCCAGTAAAGTTTAGGACTTACTTCCTTTTTTTAAAAAAAAATTGAATTTATTGGGGTTACACTGGTTAGTAAAATTATATAGGTTTAAGGTATATAATTCTATAATACACTGTATTGTGTAGTTCAACACCCCAAGTCAAGATTTACTTCCTGTTCGATATTGAAAGAATTTGGTCAGTGCTAAATATCTCATGAGGAGGCTTTAAATTAAAAGCCAAGTGAAATTTAGGGCTAATCAAACACAATTCATGTAACTCTGGATGGAACAGAAATTACAGATTTAGTTTTCCATTTGAGTTTAATATATTTTATTTCCCCCTATTAGTACATAAGTTTTACCCACTTCACTGCTGATTGTCAAATGATCTAGATTTTAAAAAAAATAAGAAATTTTTAAAGCAGATTTCTTGCTACCAATGGCTTTAAACTCCTAGTATCTTCAAAAATATATGTAAGTAAACTATGTAAATTGATATTATTCTGAATGAGAAAAGTATAATTAGAAAAGCTAGTAACTATAGTAATTATTTTAGAAAAAAATCACAAATTTATATATACAATAACAATATAGTTTTTGGATCTCATAAGCGATTTTAGAGGTGTGTTTTGCTTCAAAACACAGACTACTATAGACCAAATCAACAGAAATGAGCAATAAGGAAGTTCACAGATTATCCTGTTTGTTTCCAAGTATTTGCTTATTTTACCAAATGCGTTATAACCTAAGTATAGATTTTTAGTGACCAATAAATAAAATTGCCTGCACACTTGAAAACTAAGTTTCAATTTTAGCAGCTAACTTATATTAAGAAATATGTTAAGTCAACATTTTAATAAGGAGACAAGCATTCTTACAAAGGCATAAAGAACAGCTGAACCAAATACACAACAGTTCCCAGCTAACCTGCCATTAGGGTCAGTGTGAAATCTAGATTTGTTTTGTTGACAGTGTTACTTCTCTGGTGTAAAGCATGGGATATTATCTTACCTAATAACAGACAAACATGTACATTTACCATGCCTTCGCTACGCTAACCAGCCAATTAGGAGAGTATGCAAATTAACCCAACAAAGATGGCGGTTAATTTGCATACATAGGCGGGAAGCAGTGTAGCGAAGACCGAAGGCGGCTCCCGCCCGGAGCCAAGGCCTGGGTCCCGGGTGCCGGAGGAAAACCAGTGCCGGCAGTCGGGAAGGGAAAGCCTGTTGCACGAATCTCTTCGTGCAACAGGCCTCTAGTATATATATATATTTAAAAAATATATCTTTATTGATTTCAGAGAGGAAGGGGGAAGGAGAGGGAGATAGAAACATCAATGATGAGAGAGAATCACTGATTGGCTGCCTCCTGCACACGCCCCACACTGGTTGGGGTGCTAGGCTGTGTATCATCTGACAGCTGTGGAGGAACAGCCAGCAAGTTAGAGGTCAAAGTGGCATAAACAAACATCTGTAAGGAAGCTCTGGGCATATTTATGAGGGTGAAGGTGGATCTCCTCACAGGAGGGGCAGATAGAGGGTTTTCTTAACAAGCTACGGAGAGCTTATCTTCATGCTCTGCGAAGCTGCAAGAGGGGCAAGAAACTGATAAGATTTAGAGTGTGTTTTACAAATATAGCTTCTGAGGATAAAATGGCCATAGGTGAATGAAAGGTACATGATTTATCTATCACTTCCCGATTGACCGTTCAGTTCACTTATTCATGCACTGGTGTTTTGCTGTCCACTATGGTAGCCACTGATAGATCAACACCCGAATTTGAAGACTTAGTATGAAAAAAGAATGTAAAATATCACATTAAAAATTTTTAAGGTGATTATACGTTGAAATGGTAATACTGCATATACTGACTTAAATAAAATATCATTTAAAAGTTAATGTAGGCTTTAATGTTTACTTGTTGCTCATGTGGCTTCCAGAATTGCATGGGTGGCTGGCATTATTATTTCTGTTGCCCAGCTCCTGGATGGAGGACAGCAAGAACAATGGGGCCTGGCATCCAGTGGGTGCTGTGAAACTGTTTGTAGGACAACATACTACCCTTTAGAAGTGATATTCCCAACTCAGGTTAAGTTTTCATTTAAAAAATGATTTTACAGACTAAATGTTTGTGTCCCCCAAGACTCCCCCCAAAATGATGTTATATTTGATATATGAAAAGGAATTTGGAATTTCTCGCTGTCCAGGCACAGGAACTAAATATTCTGATAGCTTTTAGACTCATTCCTCATTATCTAAACTCCTGCTACCAACCAAACTCAGAAACCAAAACAGATCTGGGTAGCAAGGGATACTTGTATATAAGTGTCTAAGTTTGAAACATAATAAGAACTACAGGATGACCAATATTAGCGAAACTGCCTACGTATCCTGCCTGCTTCTGCTTCTTTAACCACCACCCCCAGCAGAACTGCTATCCTCAGTTTTATGTCTATCATTCCCTTCACTGTCTTTTAAAATACAGTTTCCATGTGTATATCCCTAAATAGTGTACTGGTTTCTTTTGTATGTTTTTGAACTTCATAAAAAATTCTATAGTTTGTAGTCTTTTTAAAACTGAAAACATTATTTCATTAGCAATTCAAATTCAACATTTCTTACCCAAGCAATATAACTTTTTTAGCCAGAATTTAAACATGAATTATTCTCCAGGGCTGACAAACTTTTTGTTTTAGCATGTTTAGCAGTTATACAAGGTAGGCAAATGGAATAATTAAAATGAGAACATGTCTTCATAAAGAAAATGTCTTTACATATCTATGCAAGTGACAAGGATTTAAAACTTAACTGGTGATTACCTCGATAATATAGAGGACTATATTCTTGTAGAAGCAGTACAAAATGCACTTGGAGACTCTGTTATAGTTCCAGGCACCGTGAACCATCAATAAATTCTTCAAATACTTGAACTAAAAATAAGAGTGGGGAAAAAAATTAGTATTTCCCTTTTCCTAGTGTCAGCTGAGATGAAGGGTGTGACTGCAGAAATGATCTTTACCTGCGCGATGGAGTAATCAGAAGAATTAGCTGCCTGAAGGCCTTCATTCCCGCTTATACCCACGCCGACATGTGCTGTCTGGATCATGCTGACATCATTGGCTCCATCACCAATTGCAAGTGTTATGACTTTGACTTGCTTCTTAACCATCTCAACGACTTCAGATTTTTGAAGGGGAGAAACCCTTAAATTAGAACAAATGATCAATTAGCTCTGTTTTCTGGAAAATAAAAAAGAATTTTAAAATGCCAATTGTCTTAAAGAATAAGAACAAGTGAGTATGTAGTTCTAGGAAAAACCATTCCAGAAAAGTCTTAGGTTTGCAAATATTTGGTTCTCTGTTAACCTGGTTGCCAACTCAAGGGAAAAAAGAAAACGAAAATCTTGGAAGCAAATCTCTAGGAGATAAACAGAAGCTATGACACCTTGTTAAGCACTAGTTTACCAGTTTACCAGAACTAGTTTATTTCTCTAACAAGTGTCCATTAACTTGTTAAAGAAATAACATCTGAGTTCAGAAATGCCATTACTTCCTAACAAATAACATCAGCATTTCTAAGTTTTCACTTGTGAATGAAAAGGTCAGAAAGGCTATTAAACTATAGTCCAAATACTTATTAGAACCTGTACTATTTCTGGAGAACAAAAGTTTTGAGCCACCGAAAGGTGAACTTAGACAATGTAATATACATTTAAAACAACTTAAAACTCTACTTAAATTAACAGTAGGGCATTGGCTAATCTCTCGACCTGTTCTCAGACACCAGGGTGAATCAACCAAAGTAAATGCCAAGCACTTGGTTGCACAGCTCCTGTGCCTCAGTTTTCTTCCAAAGCTACTGACGAATGGCCAAGGAGACTCAAGCAACCTGCGTAACTGTAGGGTCAGGGCAGAGGACGGCAGCGCCCAACTAAAACCCTTTTTGGTATTAACTACGGATCATCTTATTACAGACTTTTAAAAGCCACTTAAGAAATAAACCCCACAACAATTACAGCAGGGCTCAAAGACAGAATGCGTCAGTGTAAAGAACTTAATATATTACGAATACTGTCTTGGCGATTAAGAAGAAAGGAAAACTAAACAGTGAACTGGCTCAGTAAACAGTGAAGACTGTGATTCAATGCTAACAACTATCACACAATGTTGGACAAGAAAAACAACTCACAGCTAAATTCTTTATTAAGGTTAAGTGGAGGAGGCGCCTCCTAATATCTGCTGGAACATCTGGTAAATCATTTATTATTCCATCTAAAAATGAAGATCATTACTCTGAAAGACTCAACATCTTGCACATTTTCCTGATGATTTCTTTAGGAAACATTCCTAGCAGTGGATCCTCGGCACCAACATGTACTTTCAGGAGGCCCACTGCCCTTCAGAAAGGCTTCATCCAGCCAGAGCCGCGTGGGTTTTATTTCAAGTGTGAGAATCATTGCATCAGGCTGGGAGTTGCTTGCAGAGTGAACCTGTCTCCTCGCCTTTGTATTCCTAGTGCTGATCCCAGATAGGTCCTCAGTAAAAGGTTGCTATATGAAAGACTTATTTTTAACTCTTTCTTTAAATCTCCTTTCAGAGTCTAGCAATTGTACAAAACGACACAACTGTGAATACCAGGCAACGGAGGAGCCTCAGGCCATTAATGAGCTTTTGCATGCGAGCCCCCTTAGCTCACTTTGAAGCAATTTTCATGTCATTTTTGAAGTTTATTTAATTTTTTCTTAATAGGCGAATATAAACCGAAGTCCACTAGCTCTAGGCCAATGTTTTAGGCGGAGACTACAGCTGACATTTAGTGTCACAAAAGAATGCTCAGCAAGAAATGGACTAAAAAGCAAATGGGAAATGGGCACAAAAAGAGAGAAATATTTGAAAACATTGATCAAATTCTCTTCACGATTTAACAGTCTTACAGTGTAAACACATGTGAAGTCACACCATGGTACATCAATGGAGCTAGAAAACAGTGGTACCTTTTTTCATAAGTCAATGTGTCCTAAAGGAGACATATCTGCATAGCAGCTAATGTTAGTGATTTAAAGAAGGTTCTGAAAAGAGCCAGGTTAAACTTTGTTTTCTTCTTTTATTTTTAATCCTAACCCGAGGACATACTTAGAGAGAGGAAAGGTGGGAGGGAGAGAGAAACATCGATGTGAGAAAGAAACAGATTGGTTGCCTTCCATAAGCGCCCCAACCAGGGATTGAACCCGAAACCCAGGTGGTATGTGTCCTGACTGAGAACGGAACCGGCAACCTTTTCGTGTACAGGATGATACTTAACCAACGGAGCCACTCCGGCCGGGCAGAACTTGGTTGTCTAACTTCAGGGCTACTGCAACCAACCACTGCTTTCTCTGCTTCACACTGCGATTTTCAATACCCCCAGATTAGAACTGGCTTCGAATTTACACCAGCCTGGTGGGTGTGGTTAACTCAGGTGTTAAAGACAGAATACAAATCCCCTTGGCAAGGACAACACCCATTTAAAAAAATATCTGATGATGTAGTCACAGACATTCCCCACATCACACTGCCGCTGTGACTGGCTAAGGCATCTGCTTCTATTATCAAGCGAAAAGCAGACAACTGGTTTGGAAGAAGATTCAAGAAACAGTGGAAGCCCTCCTAACTGAAGGGTTTGAAATAGCAGCTGGTTGCTAAAGAAAGATGTCAAATTTAAGTGGGGACTCATAAAAAATAAAATATACTTACTTAAAACATCTAACTCAAAAGAGAAATGTACAAACTTGTGACGCAGGGCAAAGAACCTCACTTGGCATCGGGGTCAGCCGCCTAAAATTCTGCGTACTTTGGTTGCAGAAGCCTCCCTCACCAGGCACAATCCACGGTTGGTTTCATTAATGTGAAGACTAGAATGTAATGATGCCCTTCACCCAAGTTTATTATATGACCCACCCCCAATTCAACAAGCAAAGTTTTTAGCAACTCAAAAAAGTCTCTCGAGAGCATTCTACCTGGTTTTCTTTGGACTAGATTGTTATTTCTAAGACCTATGACGTGCTTAATTAAAGGATGATTACTTTAAGAAGTAGCAGAGGAATAAAGATTAGGGACCAAGCACCCACTGATTAGAGGTAAACACCACGCACAACCATGGAAGCAAAGGCAGGGGTGCACCACAGAGGGTCCTCCCAGCTCCAGGCATGATGTGCTGTGGGCACCTGCCAGCTGTCTTAGGGAGGAAATGTCGTTTAAGGGGTGAGAGGACTCGGGTTACTCACACTATATTCAGTTTAAAAGATCTATGTTTTTAAAGCATCCATTTAAAAAATTGTTCCTTGCTACGAAGGGGTTACAAGATAGCAAAACAAACGACAAGACAATAAAAGTGAGTGTAGCACAAAGCTTTTGACAGATTACCAGTACTTGATAATTTCAGAGGATGTAGAAACTAGCTTGGCTGCAAGAGGCTTGCTTGATGAGTTCGAACTTGACAAGGAAAGCTCATGGCAGGTAAAAGCAGCAGCAGCACATATTAAAAATTATCCACAATATATTCCCTCCTACGGTTTTATTTCTACTTCATAAAAGGCCACCTACTTCACTCATTAGAGTTTATTTTCTCGACTTTTGTACACTTGCGTCTACGTGTGTACAGTGTCCACAATAGTCTAGAATGGTGATTTTCAACATTTTTCATATCATGGCACCCATACACGAATTACTAAAAATTCTGCGGCACACCAAAAAATATATCTTTTGTCTATCTGGCAAAAAAGGGTATAATTTAGATTCATGCACACCAATGGCTAATGTTGTGTTGGCTGCTATTTTTTGGGGTGGCGGGGGGAATCTAAGGCAAAGGAGGTCAGTGCCCCTGACTAAATAGTCAGGCACTGCATGTTTTAAAAATTCCTGTGGCACATCAGTTGAAAACTGGTGGTCTAGAACAACCTCGCCGCACAAGTTAATTCTTCCAAATGTCTGTCAAAACCCACACAGCCATGGTTGAACACATCTAAAACCTTAACTTTACCAATACCAATAGTGTCCCAATGTAGAATCCAGAAACATCATAAAAGCACTGTGTTCTGCCCTAGATATATACATATTTTTTACCACCTATGGGTCTGTATCAGGATTTAAATTATTCACAGTTCTCCTCTGCTGTTGCTCTTTATTCTTCAGGAGAAGAGCCTCGACAGAAAAAGACTCCACAGTCAGTGTGTGCATAGGGTCCGGAGTTCTTCCCTGTGGCTCCACAAACAGAGGGTGGTCCTGTGCGATACGCCCTAACAGTGCACTGAGTGCAATATGCTTTTCAGATATTATTTTGGCTGTAGTTTCTGCACATGTTATTCATTACCTTCCTTACTGGCTATGTAGTAATTCTCACAGCCCTGTGAACATGAGATCGTGGTAGTGGAAATTTTTTTTTTACCATTTAAGCTAGAAAGTATATAGAGTGGCTCAAATTATATTTTGCACTCCTTTCATAGGATTAGCTAAATGAGTCACTTTTAAAAAAATATGTTTTTATTGATTTAGAGGAAGAGGAAGGGAGAGGGAGAGAAAGATAGAAACATTGATGTGAGAGAGACACATTGATTGGCTGCCTCCTGCAGGCCCCCTGCTGGGGTCCGAGCCCCAAACCCGGGCATATGCCCTGACAGGGAATTGAATCAGTGACCCCTTGATGTGTGAGATGAGCCACACTGGCCGGGCAATGAAGTCACCTTTTTTTTTTTTTTAAAAAAAAATGTTTTATTGATTTTTTACAGAGAGGAAGGGAGAGGGATAGAGAGTTAGAAACATCGATGAGAGAGAAACATCGATCAGCTGCCTCCTGCACACTCCCTACTGGGGATGTGCCCACAACCAAGGTACATGCCCTTGACTGGATTCGATCCTGGGACCCTTGAATCCGCAGGCTGATGCTCTATCCACTGAGCCAAACCGGTTAGGACTGAAGTCACCTTTTTTTTTTTTTTTTTTTTTTTTTTTTTTTTTTAAAATATATTTTATTGATTTTTTACAGAGAGGAAGGGAGAGAGATAGAGAGTCAGAAACATCGATGAGAGAGAAACATCGATCAGCTGCCTTCTGCACATCTCCCACTGGGGATGTGCCCGCAACCCAGGTACATGCCCTTGACCGGAATCGAACCTGGGACCTTTCAGTCCACAGGCCGACGCTCTATCCACTGAGCCAAACCGGTTTTGGCTGAAGTCACCTTTTTGAGTGAAATATGGATAAAGATGAAATGTGCAGGTATACACATAGACACATAATAAAGAATATTTTAAGGGACTTTCTACAGGTAGACAAAAGGGGTACAATAATGTAGCTTACTGTATTGTGTTTTAGTTTAATAACCTTAAAATACCTTATGCAGCAAAAATTACACTGGTAATACAATATGATCTCAAAAACTTATACTGTAAACTTAAAGGTTACTATAAAGTTGCCTTCAGAAAGTGAATTGAGAAAAAAAAATAGAACATGTAGGAATACAGGGTAACGTGTGGTATCCTGAAGTGCTTTATACAGCGCCCGCCCGGTGCTGACAGAGCCCTGCATTCACTAAGCTGGCGGGCGGCTCCTGGGACTCTTTAGGGATCAGGATCATTAGTGCCGGGAGCTGCTGTACTTCCCTTTGCAACACACTTCCTAAGATTTCTCCTTGGGAGTATCAGCCTATCCCCCATGGAGTCATGTTCTGCTGACTAATAAAGAAATTACAAAAGGAGAGGAAAACCTAAGAGAAAAACTTATGAGATCTTACTTGGTTCCTTTTTGAATTATAATTTGCTAGGCTCTTAAAAAGTTTTAAGTAGAGGAAAAATTAAAATCTGGCAAAACAAGGTCTGTGTTACATGCACCAAAAATTACACAAGTGTCATAACACTTCCGGAAACTCACCGCCAGTTTGTTAGTGGAATGAAAACAGCCACTTATAAAGCTAATCCTAAAAACGATACTTAGCATGCAGCACATAATGAAACATTCAACCACTTCTAGGCAAGAGAACTCTGTTATTCAAATGATTGGAGAGTGGGCGCTTTCCTCACCTCCAAAGGCAGTATCTGTGGGTATACTGTGCAACGGGCCTTATAATACAGGGATTGCTTCTACAGAAATAAAATACAGCAACGAAAAAAGGAAAGTAACTTTAAAAAAGATTTCCCTTTGCAATGCATTTTAAATGCAAAACTCCTCTCTCTGGAATTTCAGTTGCTGTAGGTAAACTACTACTGTTTTCAGGTTATATGGTTCAGAGAATATTTTAACTAGAGACTAATCATATTGACAGTGTATGTCTGAATATGCATGTGTGTGTGTGTGTGCACTTGCGCATAGGCACCCGCCCCAATAGCTAAATGGCAAAGAGACCTTACCGTAAAAAAGGTACTAAAAAACACAAAAAACCACACAACCTCCGAGTCCGGCCAGTGTGGCTTAGTGGCTGAGTGTCAACCTATAAACCAGGAGGTCACGATTTCATTCCCCATCAGGGCACGTGCTCGGGTTGCAGGCTTCATCCCCAGTGTGGAGCATGCAGGAGGTAGCCAATCAATGATTCTCTGTTATCATTGATGTTTCTATCTCCCCCTCTCCCTTCCTCTCTTTCTAAGAATAATTAAAAACATATTTAAAAATACGTTGGAAATATATGGGTAGAAGCAATTGGAAAATAAGTCATACAAAAATGTAATTGAAGCAATTAGAAAATAAGTCATACAAAAATGTAACTGCTAAAAGAAAGAAACCAGTAGTACACTGAATAGTAAATATGACAGTGCTCGAAAGTGCAATTCAATTAAATAAACTGTCCCAAAAGACAGCAGGAAATTAAAGAAAATATTGTAAGAAAAATGCAAAGAAACTAAGGAATACAGGTGGGTACATATATATATAATGGAACTCCAAGAAGAGAATAAAAAGGGACAGAATGAAAAAGAATGATTAATAATTTTCCAGAATTAAAGAAAGATAAGTCCTTAGATTCAAAGGTCTCATACAGTGCCAAAAAGAAATTCAAGAAAAAGGTACTTACCCCTAGACATATTATGCTTAAATTAAGAAAATGGTTAAACATTAAGAAAAATTTCTAAAAGCTTCTAGAGAGAAAACAAAGATTACTTACAAAGAAACAAAGATCTGACACTGGATGTACACACAAAATTACTTCAGTATCTTTGGGAGGTGGGGTAGGGAAAGGCAGACATACTAACATAAATAATAAGCACAAATATGGTTATCAAAAACTTAGAAATAACCACATATAGATTAGACACAAATTATAAATCAGCAGCAGAAATCTGATTTAGATGGTGGAAAGGAGAGGGAGGAAAAAACAACAAAAAGCATAATAAATGGAAAACACAAAATAAGACAGGAGAAACAAGGCCTAAAATAGCAATAATTACAATAAATATACATGGGTTAAATTCATTGATTGAAAGACAGATTCTTAGGTTGAATTAAAACAAACAAACAAAAAAATCCAGCAAAATGGTGTCTAAAACAGACATATTTATAATAATAGCTAATATAGGAGAACACTTATTTGATCACTATGTTTTAAGTTCTTTATTTGTTTTAACTCATTCAATTCCCAGAAGAACCTTATGTGAGATGGGTCATTATTATTGCCATTTTACAAACGAGGGTACTGCGGAACAGAAAGATTAAATCACTTAGGTAAAACAGCAGGTAAGTGGTAAAGTCAGGGTTCAACGTTAAGCAGTGTGGATTTAGAGACAGCATCCGTAGTCACTATATTATACAGAAAGATTGAATATAAGGGTTTAGGGGAAAAAAAGACAAGGCCCACATGAAACAAAGGAATGCCAAGTTAGCCATTTTAATACTAGACAAAATAGAATTTAGGACACAGGAAAGGCCTAATACTCAGAGACAAATCTTTATGTTATGATAGTGTTCCTCTTGCCAGAACTATTCAAGTAGGCCATATAAAAAATGTGATCACATTTCTAAGAGTAACATAATTTTTAATAATGGCTGCCAATGCACTGAATATATATATTAACCCATTCATTAGTCACAACCCTATGATAACAATGGCTTTTACCTTTATTTCAAAGATGAAGAAGTTATGCAACATGCTACTCAGCTAATAAGAGGCGAAGCCTGTGCTCAGATTCTGGAAAGTCTGGTCTCAGAGCCCGAGTGCTGGAGCACGTGCATCACCAAGCAGAAGGAATGGGGGCATCGTGTCTACTAGTAAGTGGCACTGGGAGAACGTGCTCACCAGGTAGAAATGAAAAACACTCGATCTCTTCTCCTTCATAAGACAGACAAAAAGAAACCTCGTACGAATTAGAGACCTACATGGAAAACAGAAAGCTGCGCAGTTAACAGAAGAAAACGCAGGAGAATAACTTTGTGAGTGGGAAGTTCTCACTATCCAAAAAGCACAAGCCATGAAGGGAAAGATGAATGAAATTTGACTCCCTCAAGGTCAATGATTTTTGTTCAAGGAAGAACAGCACGGGCAGAATTAAGAAGGCAGCCAGACTAGAAGATTTTTGCCATGTCTATAATCAACAAAGAATCAATATCCAGAACACACAAGGAATTCTTGCATATAAGCAGAAAAGTAAGTTAGGAAACCCAACATGAAGTTCAGTGTCCTTATCCCTCTTCAGTGTGTTACCTTTCTTCATAGCAACTGTTACCATTGACTTCATATAAATCTGTCTTATCTATATTATAAAAGGCCAGTGGCCATAACGCCGTTAATGACCAAACGACCAGTCACCAGGAGGTTCATGGACGGGTCTCGGGGCGGCGAGTCTGGGTCTCACACGATCTCACGTGCTGGGCCTCTAGTATGTAATAAATTCATTGTGAACACACAGCAATGGCTGCCTTTTGAATGTACATGTATTTGTTTTTATTAAACAACAGGTATAATGTGAAGGCAGGAACTATTTTTTCCTGTTGTTCACTGCTCTATTTATAGTACTTATTAAGGTACCTGACACATAGTGGGTGCTCAAAAAACATTTGTTGAACGAATGGGAGAATGAATGAAAGAATGATCTTCTAAAGTAGAAATTTAGAGAGGTAAACAGTTTAATGAGGAAATGCTCATTCTCCCTAGTCATCAGATGAATGAGAATCAAACAATAAGGTGCCACTTTTCAACCATCAAGTTGGCAAAGATGAATCCAGGAGTGCTAATTTTGAGGGAAAGGCAGGGAATAGCAACCGTCCTACGTGGATCTGGAGGACACACCAGTGCAGCTGTTGGGAGCAACGCGGCAATTCCGATTGGAGTGAAATACGCACACCGCTCACAGCCAAACACGCCCATTCCTAAGTGCATATGCTAGGAAAACACTTGCATGGGTGCACAGAGAGGACACTCATTTCAGCACTTTCCATGGCAGCGAAGATTTAGAGGCAACCTCTGTGGCCATCGTTATGGTAACAGATAAATAAAATGCTGTACATTCATTACTGCAATAGTAGTACTGAAAATAAATGAACTTGTTCTACATCTAGTATCATGGATAGGTCTTAAAATTATAAAAAAATTAAAAAGGCAAAAGATTTATGTCGAAATATTATAAACATATCTATCTTAACATGGGCACAAAAATATTATATATTTTTCATAGCGACACAGATCTCTAAATATAGTATGGTAGCTGGATGGGAACCTACGAAATATCTGAGATTGTTTTCCCAGGGCGGAGTGAAGAGAAAGGGAATGAAGGGCAAAAGTGAAATAATGTATAGAAATCAAAGAAAAACTTGTTTTTGTTTGAGACTAGCTGCCTGCAACCTTGGGAGAAGGCTGATTTGAGCATCTTCCCCTCTGACCCTTCTCTGGCATGACCTCTAGCACCTTCTGGCACTTCCAGAACCCAGGGAAGTCGTTTTGGTGACAGAGCAAGATCTGATGTTTGTGGTCCTGGGTTCCTCACATTTCTCTTGTTGAGATATACACTAGTAAGTATTCACTGACATCTCATTTAAAAACAAACTGTCTTCTGGGAATATCCACATTTTAAGGGGTTATCTTGAATCCCAGGGCACAGAGAAATTGGACGGCATCTCCAGACTGTGCTGCTGCCACCCCAGGGAGGGCCAGTCCTTTCTGAGGAATCCCAGAGAAAGGGAAACATGCCAGGTGAGATGGGAATATGTCTCCATTTTCAAGAAAAGAAAGAGTCTGGAAATGACAGGCTAAGGAGCCTGGAGTGAGCTCCATCAATATTCTCGGGAAGTTCTGTCAGAACCAACTCCCTCTGCTGTTGACTCATTAGCCACACACACTCCAGAGCAGGGCTGGCTGGCTGACAACGGCCCCAGGGCCGGGCCCGGCAGCAGCCTGTTTTTTACATCAGCTCATGCTCCAACTGCAGAGTTGAGTAGCTGTGACAGACACTCTGTAGCTTAGAAAGCCTAACACATTTATTATCTATCCCTTTACAAGCTTTCCCGCCTCTTCTCTATGAAACACTGCCATGCTCTGGGAGAATGCTACCTGGAACGACCTCCTCTTTCACCCTGAACTTGAAGCTTGTTGTTTTATGTCCATTTCTTGTCTTTCTGTCTGATCCCTTGGTAATCTGCCTTTTGTTTTCCAAGGCCATCTTCCCCCTGGGATGCTGTCTGTCCTTTCCTTTGCCTCTATGCCCTACAGCTACTAGAAAGTCATGGCCTACATCCTACCTGGCCTTGACTTCTGGAACTCTAGCCTGGCTCCGAGCACTAAGCTTTAACTTACTCCAGGTGGAGATGGCTCAGACAGGTTTATTAAGAAGACGGCAATCACTGGAAACCATCATGAGTTTAAGGAGAATCAGAAATGCCAGACAAATTCTGCTTCCCTTCCCTCCCCATCGGGTCAGTAGACTGGCAGAGGGGAGAAATGTTGCAGGTTCCATGTGCCATGCCCTCACCAAACCAGAAAATGAAGTGCTTTCATTCTAGCGCCGCAGAACTGAAGGAGAACTGTGAGCCCTCTCTGAGGTGGGCCTGCATCTGCCTGAGGCATATCTTAGGGTGCTGATGTATTGATTTATGTGACGCTTCAGGGAGGCCTTTCCTGGAAAGCTGCAGAGTTCTGTGTTAAAATGGTTGAACAGGAAGAAATCGTCAAGAATTTGAATGCAGTTACAGAAGATACATACACTTATTCCAAGCGCGTAAGACACAAAACAGAGAGAGACCAAAATGAATAGGACATCGTTTAAGAGGGATGGCGATGGAAATAAAGACAGCAGCTACCCTTGGGAGATCGTAGACCTGAAGGGAACATAAGGGGGTTCCTGGGGTGTCATGTTTGGGTGCTTGATGCAGGAGTGTGTTCACTGTGTGAAAACTCACTGAGTTGCACACTTATACTTTATAATACAGGTTAACTCTGTTTTATCGGAATATTTATATAATCTGCAGTTCTAATGTGTGTGTGTGTGTGTGTGAGTGTGTGTGTGTGTGTGTGTGTGTGTGATCGTGTGTTGGTCATGGTGCCTTATCTTACTTGAGTCACATCTAAAAGTACATAGTACCAAATTACAGTGAGATTCTACAGCATTTAGCTCTCTCATCTAATTTAGATATTTTACTGTTAAATATGAACTTCCCTGATGGGGTACATCATAACTGGCTACCAGGCTGTCCATATGGCCATTCAGTTCCTTTAACATTACCCAGTACAGGTAGAATAGCAAATGAGATAGACAGGGCTGTACACCCTATTGTTATATTATGTTAAAGCAAAATACGGTCATTTTATGAAATGATAAAATTTATTCACTATGTTCTCTTTTAGCCATACATGTCTGAAAGAAACATCCTCTCACCATTTCCAACATTTATTCATATTATCTTGGAAGCAAATAGGGGGTTGACATCCATTAACAGTTTGTAAGTTTTCTCAGAGCCAAACATCTGCTTTGGCATCCAACGATGCTCACAAACTTTTTTTCTTGAAAGGAATGTCTGTTGAGCACTTATTAACTTTATTTGTGCTTTATGACTACCCTTTAAGTAGAACACTTAGAGAAATTCTTGAAGTTTAAGACAATCCTAAAGATTCAAGACTTAGACTCAAGAAGTAAATAAATCCTTTCTTTAACGCACTCCAGCTATGACAGAAAGTATGCAGAGTGTCCCTTTAGACTTCTCCTTGGAGGGTCCCCTGATGGGACGAAGGTGAGAGGGCTTGCCTGGAATGCCACTCCCGAGTGGCGACACACACTGAGGTCAAGTGTTTTTCTATGCCCTGCGGGGAAATCGCCTGAAAGGGGGTTAAAACTTTGATTGGAGATGTTGCAAGTCGAGAAAAATGCTTACTTCAATTTAACTTCTGCTTTTCAGAAGACTTGAGTACATAAATTATGTAGAAGAATGGTGATTACTAGACAGTCTAAAAGCTGGAGGCTCTAGGCCAATTTTCAACCAACTGTCACAGAACATAAGTTTCAATATCTGTTTAAACTAAACTGACAACTACAGAAAAAATGTAAAGTTCTTTGAAAGGCTGGGTTATGTGAACTGACGAGGATCTCAGAAACCACACGCCATTTAACGCACGGCAGTACTTCCCCGCACGTTCCAGCCACTCTCGTCTGGGGGGAATATTCACGGAGGTGGAACAGATGCTTCCCCAAATTAAGCTAATGCAAGCAGTAGGCAGAGTCTTCCCAGGACAGAGTGGCCAACACAAACACGGTTCATCCAAAAAAAAAAAAAAGAAAAAAGAAAAAAGAAAAAGAAAAGGGCTCGGAGCAATCTTGTGGCCCAGGAGCTCTGGAGCTGGAAGGAGCTGAGCCACAAGTGTGTGTGTGTGTGTGTGTGTGTGTGTGCACGGCTTTCCAGCCGTCCAAGCCAGAGGACCTCCGCTCTTTGCCGCTTTAGACACCAGTCTCCCTGGAGGACTAGCGTGACTGCCACATGCCAAGCTCCACAGGTCACAAAAGCAAGGCCGGAGAGATGCTATTCGGTATCCGCAGTGCCAGAGAGGTAGCATTCGAACAAGAAGTGTGTGCGTCCCCAGCTGAAACGCCATTATACCAATAATGCAAGCCGTAAGACTTTAGGGAGTAAAGTATTGGAAACTGAGATGAGGAATTATTTTCTGACACAGCTACTTTGCAGAATAGCTCTTGATGTCGCCTCTAGACACACATCTTCATGACTCTTGGAGCAAGTCCCTTTCCTCTATACCTGTCCAAGGAGTTTCGGGGAGCCTGTGCAAGCCCTACAATAGCGCATTAAATTTGACAGGTCTGTGTGTATTTTGGAGGAGCTGGTCCATCGCTTTCATGCTGTTCTTCAAGAGTCCTGTGATCACCCAGAACAGTAAGCACCGGTGTGCTTGAGCAAGGGAACCGAAGGGGAGAGGGCCACAAAGGCATAGTGATGTTCAGCACCAGGAAAACTGGTCGGAAACTGCCCTAACACGAGAGGCATGTTTCCCATTAAGCCGCTCAGGTTACACAGGTACATGTGCACGGAGGTAAAAATGAGAGCTGCGCGGTGCTCATGAAAATACAGTGCTTCGTAGACTGATAAAAACAGATTTCATTTTACGTCTTGGAGTTTACAAACTCAAAAAAATACCCGAGGAATGACATGCAACCTTCCCTTGTAAACCAAAACCGGGACTCCAAAGCCCTGAATGATTTGGGGGCCAGGGGACCCTTTCTGTCCCCCTCAGAAAACGGGGTAAGAGACCTGATGCCCACGGACAGAGAACAACCACTTCTTTCAATTCCGCTGTAGACTCTTTGGGGAAAACGCTCATCTTTCATAACTGTGTCAATTAGGCAAACACTGAGAACTGCCTCCTGCCCTTTAAGCTGATGGTGTCTGGGAAGAGAGAGGCTGACGTAATCCTGAAGATGCAGCTAATATGGGATTATTATCCATTATGGGATGCCTTTCCCTCCACTTTCCCTCCAACCGAGAGGGAGAGAGGGCTGCAGACGCAGGGCAGGACCTGAATATCTTCCTGTGCAGACTGACAAGAAATAGATCGTTGAGGGGAAAACCCATAGAGCTTGGGTTATGTGAACTGACGAGGATTTGGGAAACAGTCCTGCACTGTATTTTGAAATAAGGTTCAGTATTTATCGGGAGCATCTCCTATAATGAAGTAAAATAGGGAATTTCCTGAGGCTGGGAGAGTATCATCATCTAAAAAAAAACAGGAGTGACACTGGGGTTTCGGGTGAAGACTGATCCACAGAGCTTCTCACCTGTGCCTCCCCAGTGAGAGGAGCATGTCAGGGAAATTGGAAACTACTGACAGGAAGATGGTCTGTGCCAAGAGGCACCAGGCCAAGAAGGTGCAGAGACATAAATCGGGCAGTGGCACTGATGTAATTATGGGCTTAGAGGAATTCTCAAAGCCAGACCGGAAGTCGAACCACAGTCCTTATGGGAAAAGAGAGAGTATGAAGATAATTAGAAGAAAAGGGGCAAGGGAAGATATTTTACTTAAAAACACAAGACACACACACACACACACACACACACACACACAGCAAGCCCACAACTCTAAATAAAACTCAGTGTCTGCACAGGGACATGCGTACGGCAGGACGGAGGGAGGCAGGGGCCACACACAGCTTTATAAGCGCGGCTGCAGAGCTGGGCTGCACGTGCACGGCTGGGTGGGATTCCCTCCCCGGGGCCTGGAGGAGCCCTGAGGTCCATGTGACTTGCGAGCGTCCAGAACAAGGATCTCGGGAGGGAATTTCACAAGCACAGAACATATTTTTCCTCTCCCTCGACACTGCTTTCTAGTTTTTCTCTCCCTCTGCTATTGTTTAATTTGTGGTTCAACTTTTTGAAGAATGGTGGGAGGTACCGTGTTAGGCAATGCTGTAAGAATGAGGCTCAGCTGCTAGGACTGCATTTTGAAAACTGGCCTCCCACATCTTTCAAACCAATTGTGATTCTACTTAACACAGAAAGGAAAGAGAGATGCAGGGAGGAGAGCGGGCGGGAGTCTTATTCATCCTCCTGCGCACACCATCTACGTCCAGCACACAGTAGGCGCAGGACAGATGCTGCTGACTCATGGGAACTGGTCATTTTTATCTAAAGAGCCCTGGTTCTGTTTTGTTTCCACATAGGAGCCAAGAGTTGTATCACTTAATGTGTTTTTGAGAAAACTTGACTTGATCCCTGTGACCCAATTAGTGACAATGATTGAACAACCAAATCTGGCACAGTATTATCCTGATGAAGGGTGTCAGGAGCCAGGAAAAGTTACTGAAAATGCATTTTTTAAAAAGCATGAGGACACCAAAGTGCAAGTGACACAGTCAAGATAACAAAATTGCCAATTCTTTCTTCAAGGTTAAGCAAAGAGCCTGATTATTACTAATATTAATGATTTGTGCACTATTTTATCCACGAGCTTTATAGTAATAATATTTATTAATAGATGCCACTGAGAAGAATAAGTAACTTAATTCTTTAAATATGACACACTTTTATAGTTAAAGTGAAGCTTATAAAGGGTACCTATTAAGTACAATTTAAATCATATTTCCACAAAGTGTATTTCAATTGAAATTTAGGAAACCTCTACATGGCATGGCTAATAAGTTTGGAGACAATATTATATACAGGATATTTAAGTGACTAAGGCTGGACCAAAAAAATAAAAAGGTTTAAAACGCGTAACATTCTTAAAAAAATACATACATTTTAAAGAAAATAATAAAAGCAAACAGTACAGTCTTAAAGAAAAAATTAAAAGCACTGATTCTAGGAAATTCTTCAGAAGCCCTGCTAACACTTCACTCCCAGGAAGAGAAACAACTTGAGAAACGGCTACCCTGGACCCAGAGTGACCAGCTGGTAAGATTCAGTAAGTGAGATGTGAAGAGAGAAATCCTTAGGTTTCATGGTGGCCAGAAGGGAAGAGGCTGGGCACAGTCATGAATATACTTTAAGTTTTAGGAAGACATAGTTTAAACAGTTTAGACAAAGAGATGGGGAAGAGACTTGGACAAGAAACTCAGGAAGGATGGGATGGTTTATACAATTCGATGGGTGGGGACTTGATAACTGAAAACAGATTTTATTTTAGGATATAGGCAATATTATACTATTTTAGGATATAGGCACTATTATACATGAGAGGGTGAAGGACGGTACAGTCAATAAATATTTTCCCAGTAGCTGAGCTTCAGGAAAATGTTCCGCTCTCTGGAAGATGATTTAATTAGTGCCTCCCATCCTGCCATTCCCCCAAATAAATGCTGACAGCAGGATCAGAGATTTAAGTGTAGAAGACAATGCTAGTTATTACAGAAATAATGCTAGTTGGAAATGCAGGTAAACGATTGATTTTAAAATGTTTTTTTACAAAAATGTATATTTATTGAGTTTTTTTACAGAGAGGAAGGGAGAGGGATAGAGAGTTAGAAATAATCGATGAGAGAGAAACATCGATGAGAGAGAAACATCGATCAGCCGCCTCCTGCACACCCCCCACTAGAGATGTGCCCTCAACCAAGGTACATACCCAACCGGAATCGAACCCGAGACCCCACAGTCCACAGGCCAACGCTCTATCCACTGAGCCAAACCGGCTAGGGCAATGATTGATCTTATACGCAGAAAATGGCAAGACGCCTGTTAATTCTGATTGTGAACAATAACTACTAGGGATTTTTTAGGACTCACTTTCAAAACCTCTGCTAATAAAGTCTATCCCCGTCTGTGAGCCTTAAGTTAATAAATAACCTAACATTTACAATTTCTGGAGAGAATAACTTTAAGGAGCTTTAAAAACCAGGGAACTTGGGATAAAGTCGCTCTTTGCTGAAATCCGACAATCTTAAGGAGAACTCACCTGCAGCAAATAACAGCTTTGCACGACAAAGCTAGGTCCAGGAAGTAGTGGCGCACTCCGAAAGTTAAGGCGTACTTGAGGGTCTTCCCATCAATTATAAGCGCAAAATCATTCTCCTTCCGAAGAGCATCGCCAAGCGTGGTGCAGTGACGGCTGAGAGTTTCCCTCGTCCCCTGTAAAAGTGAACAAAGAAACAACATGCTCATTTGTTCTACCTTAAGGATGTTCAGCAACGACAGTTAGCTATTTCTAGTGCTTGAGGCTTTCAGGTACCTCCATTCATTTGATTCTCACAAAAGCCCCTCGAAGGAGATGGGACAAACATTATCAGGAGAAATAAGTTGCTTGCTTGAAGTCACACGTGTGTTCCTGGCAGGGATGGGACTAGATTACATATCACCCAATCCCCTGCGATCTTTGCTCATTACTCTAACCACACAACCATGATCCCACAAAAACATGTTCAGCAAATTATCTTATTAAAAGACAACACTGGCCTAATTTATGAGCTAGTCAAAACTGCTTAGCCATAAGTCAAGGAGGAAAGTTGGAGAACGTCATTTAAATAATCTACGGGCTTTCTTTCAGAAGTACTCGATGCTACTGAAATGTAATTCCCAGTAACCAACAGGAGAAAATGCAATATCTATCATCTCTTGCCTCTTCACGAATTGGCTCCTGTAACTTGATCATCGTTTCATGATGCTGCATTCTAGTTGGGGATGGTGACATATGGCTTGGTAATCTTGACGGATCAAACAAAAGAACCCCTTCCATCAATGAAGAGTTCACGTTCAGGTACAATAAAAACCTTTGGTGTCAAGGAGAGCTTTGTTCACCTCAGCTAGACAGAGACTGCCTGCCCAGCTCTTCAAAGGCAAAACGTTTCAGGATATTTAATTTTTCTCCCCAAATCCTGTCGATTCTTCCTGAAAGCTAATGAGACCCGTTTCCTGTTTCATAAGAGCCCTAACGTTGTGAAGAAACAGGATCCTGGCTCCGCACAGGGAAAAAAGAAGGAGCAATTCCCTCCTATTAGAGCTTTGCTCTGAGTGCTAATATCTGAGCCTGCAGTTATTTATATAATAAATGCAAATATACATTTATGTAATAAAATAGACCTACAATGAAAATACTCATAATAATTTTTTTATTATATTCGTGGGAGATAGAAGTATTGTTCCAATAAAGAATGTGGTACAGTCATTTCAAAGTTATTTTCACAAAGAGGGAGCAAAGGCATAGGTGATTAAACTTTTATATTGGGGATTCGGGGAGGTGTTTCTGCAATCACATTCAAGCGTGGCTCACGCCAGGTTCTGGAATTTCAGAATCCACTGACCGAAATAATGGAACCAGATTGTACTGTAAAGCACGCGGCCCCGTTTCCCCAGCACCCCCTTACTGAACACCCCTGCTCCCTGTCACACACCGGCGCCAAGAACCACCACAAAGCAGCAATCTTTGCTCAATTTTCTGTTCACACTTTACATTGAGGGGAAGTAGTTATTTTATTTTATAAGCATCACCCTCTTATTTCCTGCTGGAAATGTTTGGCCCAAGAGGAATTAAGAAAAGGAGGCCCTCCCCCGCCCCCCTGCCCCCCCCACCCCCCCAAAATCAGCAAAATTCTGCAAGCAAAATTTACCAATGACAATCTAGAGTAGATTAGCCTGGATTGTTTTAAAACTGCCTTCACATAGAGTAAATGAACAAACAAGTGAATTAATGAATTGATAATACAAATGAAGTGAGACAGTATTTAGCATGTACCACACACTAGGCGTGGTTCTAAGGGCTACACATACAGATGTAACATTTCAGTGAAACGTATGCCAACCCTACCCAGAAGGCCTCCTGTTATTCCCATTCTTTAGATGAGTAACGTTGAGACAGAGTTCAAGTTCCCTGCCCACGAACACATGGCTACTAAGTCGTGAAACGAAACTGAGAATTAAGTCTCTGTGTGAGCTTGTCTTTGCACAACCCAGCAAAACAAACCCAACTTCAGCCAGGACCAGGCCTAGCAAATTACACATGGAATGCCCACGCATTCCCTCTACTGACTCCCTAGAGCCCCATCATCTGTCTCCCATCTCTCTACCGCCAACAGAGACTTCTCTTTATGAAACAAATTTAAAACACAGATCATGTTTCTGCTTGTTCTTTTTTCTATGGCTTCCTACTGTCTACACAGTATATTCCAAACACCTTAAAATGGTATTGAATGTTTTCCGTAACTGAAGCCCAATTAACCTCCATTCTACTTCCCTTTCCCATCTCCGCCCCTTCATGTCCTCTCTCTGGAACAAATGCCTTTCCCTGCAGAGGCTGGTCTACCACCTTCTAAAACAAGCTCACCTACCAAGCCCTCTCAGACTCATTCCTGCGGCCAGCTGTAACTCACTCCATGCTAGCAAGGCCCTCAGTTCCTGGGGGACAGACCACCCTTCACCTGCTTTCCAGCAACAAACCCAGTTGGCCTGCAAGTACAGATGCTTGGGAAATAAAAGTTATTGAATGAGAGCACTGATCAATTCTGATTTCATCCTATTGGCAGCATTCCATTTTCCCTTCTATTATCACTTCTGATTTGACAGAGAGAGAGAGAGAGAGAGAGAGAGAGAGAGAGAGAGAGAGAGAGAGAGGAGGGAAGGGGAGAGCAGTATTCTCTTGCCTGCTCCTTACTTTTCTAGAGGAATAATCTATTACTTCAACAGATTTTCAAGTCAACGCATTGCTCACTAAAATGCCACTGTATTTTTCAAAGGGTTTACCCAAGAGTCTCTTGAGCTGAAAACCCAAGTGAAACCTGAGACGGCTCTTGGAAGAACTTCACATTTCTTTAAAGTTCGGCCACAGAGTGAGACTGAAAGTCCAGTCAACCCCTGAGCTGGGCAAGTTCCCTCATACCCCCATGTGGGACACGGTCTCGGGCCCACTCCCTCTGTTGGAAGGTGTTCTATAAAGCCTTAACCTTTGCTGAGAATTCTCTCATTTGTGGCATGAGCACCCTGGGTTTCCTTGGTGATTATCACAGAGCTTCAGCAAATCCAAAGGTGTTGGGAGACGTAACTGAGATAAAATATCTGAAGGTGAGTCAAAAACTTCTCACAGTGAGTTCTCCGGCCCAGCCCACCTAAGGTGCAAGGTAACAACAACAAAAATCCTGCAAACGTGTTCTTATTTTAGTTCATGGTTTTCTTTTGCAAGTAGCTCTGGTGTTGGCTGTGTGCTGCCGGTTATAAGTTATATTTTACCCGTATTTAGACTGCCAGGAGTATTTTAAAATTCCTTTATTTATAAAAGTTTATTGCTTCTCCCTTAAGCCTGGGAGCCATACTTTATGGCCACATTGCATTGAAGCTTATCTCCTGGTAGCTAGAAATAAATTTATTACTATATTAGCTGTTGCTTTGTTTTCATTTTGGCTACCGAAGGGGGGAAATGTTTAAACATTTAAACTTAGTGACATGTGAAAGTGAAAATATATACATGAGAAGCTAAATCAGAGAAAGAATAAAAGACCACATAGTACAACCAAATAAAGGCTCTGTAGCTCCTCCTTCTACAGTTTTCTTGATGGGCTGGAAGAAAAGGAGCAACTGTTGCTATCATCAGGGAGAGTCAGTGGTAACGGCAACCTGGGGAGACAGATAGGCGAGGGGCAAGGCTGGGGTTCAGGCGCCATACCCGGAGCGATCTAGGCCAGGGAGGGAGCCAGGGACAGCGGGACTTGCTTGTACCTCCCATAACCTGCATCCCGTGTGGACACTTCAGTCAGTCATTCAACTCTATTCTCTCAACCCACAGCCAAGAGCTCACTGGAGTCCTTGGCCCTGGACCTTCTACCCACCTGCCAGCCTTGTCAACTCACAACTTAGGCCACAACCAACCTTCTCCTTGGTTCTCAGTCTTAACCACAAAGAAGGGAAACAGCACCGCCCACAAGGGCAGGCTCTCCTCCACCGTCTCCTCTCCTAGGGGAGCTCATTGCTACCGATGCAGACTGCCCTCCGTGGCCCCTGGATTCCATTGTCCCCAGAGGCTACTCCAGAACTTTCCTTCTTAAGATTCCAAATTTGGCCCCTGTCACTTCTGCAAACATCTACCTGCTTTACTGGGAGCATTTATACCCGAAAGAATTCCCTCAACTGTCCTCTCTTCACCTAAACACTTCCCTCTCTTTAGGTGATCCTCCCTAACTCTTAAGCCAGGGGTTAGAGCCCTCTTCTCCTCACCTCTGTTCCACTCATTTCCTTCTTGCATCTTCCCTTCCCAATGCTATTATTTTTCCCCCTTCAAGACTGCATACTAAAAGCAATGAACAAATAAATAAACCAAGAAATGGTCCCTTGATCCAACTTTTACTGAGTCCTCTAAGGTGCCATAAATACTTCCACCTTTTGGATTCTTCAAAGACTTTGTTTGTACTTATGTAATGTAGCATGATGTATAATAGCTTATTTGTTTATATCTCTTTTTTACCTTCAGACTGAGGCCTTTGAAAAAGATGAAATAAAATGAATAAAAGAATAATGAAATTATTAATGAATGGAGAATACTTTTTGGGAAGTTACAATGGTTTTTCTTGTGTGACCATTTTGAGGATTGTTTTCTGCTGCCTATAAACTCATGCATAATATTGGATACTCTTAATTAGAACAATAAGTAAAACAGTAATATGCTTATTATAGAAAAAATAGAGAATAAAGTGGATATTATGACCCACGGATTACTTCTGTCTCAAATACTATAAATTGTCAAATGAATACAACAAATTGAACATCTTGACTAGCTACTCAGAGATAAGGTCAGGTTGTGTAACAGTGGGCAAAAAAGAAGAATCTCTTACCCTTTGAGACAGCATGGAGGGACCTGAGAGTATTATGCTAAGCGAAATAAAGTATTGCATGAAAAAGACAAGTATCACATGATCTCACTCATATATGGAATCTAATGAACAAAATAGATCCAGAGACATTGAAGCATAGAACAGACTGACATATTTCAGAGGAAAGGGGGGTAGGGTGGGAAGAGATTAACCAATGAACTTACATGCTTTATATGATAATCCACAAACAGACCATAAGTGCGGGGAAGGCCTGGGGAGAAGATGGGAGTGGGGTGGAGGTGGTCAATGGGGGGTAAAAAGGGGATACTGGTAATACTTTCAATAACAAAGATAAATTTTAAAAAAAGAAAAGTAAACAATATACATTTAGTTTATAAGACACATACTTAGAAAAGAGAAAGATACTTGGCAGACAATTAGGTCAAGCAGAATTCCTCACAAAGACAACTCCAATCAGAAGGCCTTGAAAAAGTTCCATTGGAATCTTTAGGGTGCAGCCTGGTAAAATAGATGAACATGTTCACAGAACAACAACAATCTTAAAGAAAGCGGAGACTGGCAGTTTTGTGGCAATCTTCTTCATTACTTTTACATGGCCTTTGCCAAGGAAACCCTTGGTAAGAATCACAGAGGAGACGGAGACCATGGCATCTGGCAGTTTTACAGTGAGACGAGGTGAAAGCCCTGACTTGTCTGGGAAGATTCACAGTGTGCAAGATGTCCTTTTCATTTTGGCACAAACTCTGCTTCATCTAAGGAACCCAGAGGCCAGATGTGCAATGAGCCTGCTAGGTCACCTCAGCACTGTTTTTGATGGCCCTAACTGCAATGTTGCACAGAGCACCTGCATAAAAATGGCCCTTTTCAGCTCCTAGCCTTTTTTTTTCCTTCCTGATTCTTTTCGGAAGTTTACAGGACAGTCTTACCTAGGAAGATAGCCAAGGAACACCCTAGTAGAGGATGTGGAAATATCCCCGAGGAAAGGAAAACAAAAGCCTCTAACCTCTGACTAGAAGGTAGGTTAGCCACGTGTAACCAGAAGGTTAGAGAGAAATAGTCCAACACGCACACCTAAGGGCTGTGGCTTCCGCTCCCTGCTCTGGGCCGCAGTTACTTGCAGTGGCAGTAAAGGACGTGCAGTCACTACGCCCCAGAGGGTGTCCTCGGCCAGGCTCAGCCCAGTCAGCAGAAGTTAAAAGAAGAAAGTCTCCTTATACATATTTAGTCCAAAGTGCGGGTTGGTGTCTGGGTCTTAATACAGTGGGGCCTTGACTTACGAGTTTAATTCCTTCCGAGACCGAGCTCGTTAAGGAGCTTGTTAAGGAGCTCGTTAACTCAAATTACTCTGTCAACTCAATGCAAAAAATCGGCCAAGAGACAGCTGGTATCTCAAAAAACTCGTTAGTAGGGACACTCGTAAGTCAAGGCCCCACTGTACAAATAAGTACATACTTGGCATTTACATTTGTTCCTGGGGATCTGATATAGGTGTGCAGGTCCAATGATAAACTTAAAAGGAGGATTCGGTTCCCAGGAAGAAAAAAGATAACATATCACAATTCTAAAGTGCACTTTGACTTTGGACACGATATTTAACAATGTAAATTCATTGTTATTGTCCTTCACAAGTTCAGCACCAGAGAAGGGAAATCAGCCTACAATTGGGCTAATGATGACTCGCTTTTGGGAGCCATGCAACTGTCACCCTTGTCAGAATGAACTTAAGTTTATGAAGCCTGTACTTCTATTTTTTAAAAAAAAAATTTTATTGATTTTTCTTTTCTTTTTCTTTTTTTTTTTTTTTTTTTTACAGAGAGGAAAGGAGAGGGATAGAGAGTTAGAAATATCGATCAGCTGCCTCCTACACACCCCCTACTGGGTATGTGCCCGCAACCAAGGTACATGCCCTTGACCGGAATCGAACCTGGGACCCTTAAGTCCGCAGGCTGACGCTCTATCCACCGAGCCAAACCGGTTAGGTCTGAAGACAGTACTTCTTACTTTAGTATCCACACCACAGGTTTCTGTTTTCATTTGCTCTCCATAAAAAGGGCAAAATGCAACAGAATGTTACAGAACCCCGGCAGGAATCTTGGGGAACAAAGATGGTGTCTTTGCTCAAACAGAGACCACCTGGAGGCTGAGCCACTGGGAAGTAGCTCTTTAGCTCTTTCTCTACACATGTCACATCTGTGTAGAGAAAACCACTGCCCACCTGTAATGTTCAAATGTGCAGCCATAATGAAGTGGGGTGTTAGAAAGTCGGGGCTGGCCAGGAGGGCTCACAAAATGCTAAAGCCACACTGTAAAGAATTCACAGTTCCAGCAGCCAAACACACCCCATGGCTGAGCTGTCACGCTTTCCTCGACTTCAGGTGGGTGTAGAATGTGAAAAAATGTTTAGTTTGCTAAAGGTCTGCCTTTAAAAACCTGTTATCAGTGTATTTCAAATGCTAAAGAAGAGGATATCTATAAGAATCTTAAACCAACACATATTTTATTAACTGTTTTGGTGGTTTGTGGTCCCACCTCATCATCCCTTAAGACATGAGGTATTTACAAATTTTTGACCACAGAATGTTTCATTCTTTCTCTATTTTCACACTCTCCAAATGTTCACACCCTAAAATTACAAATTAACAGAACATTCCAAGGATAATCTTCATAACACATTATGACCATATGAAGTATGGACAATGTTAGCACATTCTTAATGAGTGAATTATGACTCTCATAATAGCAATCAGAATAAACCACTGGGTGTTACCTATTTTTCAACAACATGTTACTGATTCAGTGGAACACTAGATATTCCATATACCCCAGGTAATATATATATATACCTACTACCCCTATAGCTACTGTAGGCTATAATTAGTGGTGAAGAGCTACCTGAGAGCAGAGAGAAACTACATATATATATATATATATATATATATATATATATATATATATATATACATGCGGTCCATTTAGTACTCTCTCAGGCATAGTTTTTGATCAAAAAGCTTTGGTGTTTCTGAACTCCCAGACTATACATATTAGAAAGTAACCTTTAAAAACATATCCTCCTAGAACCAAACCAACATAAAGCAACCTTTCCAAAATGGGTGAGGAAAGACAGAGGTGAAGTCATTAAAAACCTATGGTCAAAGGCCTCCTCCGAATCAGCTTAGTGGAGACAGCCAAGCAAGTGCATTTAATCAATACATGTTGCTAAACACGTAGAGGGAAAGACACAAAAAATTCCCATGCTTTGCTGATACACACACATAGGATTCCTGGGGTGGGGGTAGGTATAAAACACTGTAATTGAGGAAATGGTCCAATATCCCTGTGGGGTCATGCCATCTGAAAAAGGTCGAGGGTTACAACATGGAAGGGTGAGAAGAGGAAGCAGTAGTGCTGGGTAAATTGTCTTGGCCCCTGGGCAGGGGTTTGGGTTTAGGGATGGTGATAGGTTCCATCAGGCAAATACCTCCTCGTCTCACTGTGGGTTCGCTGGAGAGAGAGAGAGAGAGAGAGAGAGAGAGAGAGAGAGAGAGAGAGAGAAAGTGTCGAGTCCGGGTCCAAGTTTATGTTTCAGTGTTGGGTGGGGCACAGAGCAAACAGAGACACAGCCAGGGAAAAGAAGGAAGAGTGAGGTAGGGGATATAATTATATCCTTTAAATAGTTTTGTGGATAAAGGCTTTCACCAAGGCCCTTATGGTAATTATTTTAAACCACCACTGAAAGGCCCCTAAACACTTACACGGAGCTGGGTATTAAATATTCTCCGGAGGCGGCGGAAGGAAGCCTCCGGAGGAACCCCTCCGGGCGGCAGACAGCCAGTCTCTCCCGCTGCCTCCAATGCAGCCGGGAGAGGCGGCTCAGAATACACAACTGACTTTTTGAAAATAAGCAAATGACCAATTCAACGGTTTTGGAGACAGTAACAACCGGGGCCTGTGAGAACCTGTCCCCCAGACCCACAAAGAAAGCTAATGCTGGGCCCATTTTCATAATGGTTTGCATTAATTAGCCATTATATTCCTAATCTTATGTAGGGATACAGAAGAATCTGCTCTGTTTACTCCGTGCAAATGCACGTCATTTCTACTATTTCGTATGTGCACGCGATACAATCGTAGGGTCAATTGTATCAGTAAAACAAAATAGAGGGTCTTTCCTGAATTCCATAAACGCCTTTGCCCCAGGCACACCATTTTCCGGGAGGACACCCCTCTTTCAGCGGCACTGGAGTCCCGGTGATGAGCCGGGGAAGGAGGTAGGGACAAGTTAGAAAACATGGGGTTGCCTCCCAGATTGCTTCCTTCTTTGAATGAGTGCCTGCCGCCAATGGGTATTCAAAAACTGAAAGAACCAACAGTTTTGGACTTAGCGCAATCTAGGTTGAAATTCAGGGTCCTGCACTGGCTGGCTATGTGAACTCACAGCCTTTATCCGAGATTGAGCAAACACCAGCGCCCCCCGCCCCCCCCCCCCTCGGGAAGAAACTAACCTATGCAGACACCCCTGGCACACGCTGGGCTTCCTATAAACTCATCAACAGATAAGGGTGGCAGAGATGCAAAAAAGTCACAAGGCTTGGCTGCTCCCCTCAGAAATGTCAGTAGGCCGTGGGGCAGCAGCCAGGGACACACTGGTTAGAAAGTATTTGTCTGGAGTTCAAGGTCTCAGGGAGCTCTAGGAAGAGTTCAGATGCTTAGCCAATAGCAAAAGAGATAAAGAATATTCAGACTTGGGGGAGGGAACGTCTCCAAACAGAAACACTATGAATTCGTGAACAACTTCACTTAAGGTTTTGCCCACAAGCCAAGATGACTGGATTTTGTTTAAGAAAAGGGGACACATTCAGGTCTTAGGAGACCAAACAATGGGCTTGATGGAACTTTTACGACCACATACTTGGGCTTGTGGCTGACACCGTCTTAAATTAGAGGAGAAGAGAGCAGATTATTTGCTCAGATGTTATTTTCATTTTTGGTACTGTTTACATTTTTTCACTAACCCATTTCTTTCAAACGTAATTCTTGCAACAGGACGGAGCTTTGCTTCTGGCAGGGATACATTAGCCACTTAAAAGTTAAACTAAGATCTTAAAACGTAGCCACAAAGGCCGAAACAGCTTTGTTAGTAACAGTAAGAGAAAGCCCCAAATGCTGGCGGTGGAGGGAAATTCAGTGTGGTTTCAAACCTGCCTAGACTACTTTTCAAAGCAACACAAAATGCACTGGATTGGACTCATGGGACATATGGAGACAAAACCTGAAGTAGCCCGAGTTCTGTTTCCCCCCCTTTTCTGGAGTCGAGTCAATTACGTGCTTATTCTGGATTCCTTTCAGAGGCCGCTCAACGGTGGCTGGTCCCCAAACGGCGAGGTCTGTCTGCATAATACATATACGTCGAACTTAAAAGGGTACAGATGACAACTTCACCATTCATGTCAAGAATGTTCTGTAAGTTATATTTGAAGCTTACATGGTGTTAGAAAATCAAGTTCGGCTAGGAAAAAAGTGAACAATCCTGTAAAGGCTTCCTTTTACCATGGCGTTGAAAAATATATATTCTTATGCTTGCTAATATGAAATGTGGCTAACAATTCATTTTCTGTAAAAGGTATCAGTGGGGGGGAGGGGGAAACATTGGCATCCATAAGCAAACCTGGGCTGGCTTCGGGTTCTAGTCTCCAATTAAGGAGAAAATTTAAGGAGTGAAAAGACGGCTGTTTAAAAGCACCTCTTAAAGCAGATGGCATTAAGGTACTCTCACTCTTGCCCTCTTGGAATAATAAAGCTAAAATAAAAATAAAAATGATGAGCATGATAATGGTCGGTATTTCTTAAGTGCTTACCAAATGCCAGGCATTGTTTCTAAGTATTTAAAATGGGTTGCTCTGTTTGATCACCACAACACCCTAAAGAAAATGTTATTATTCTTGTTTTAGAAGAGTAGCTGGTGGCTGAGGCCAAGGCATATCTATTTGCTTAGTCTCTGGAGTCCGATGACCTAGATACATCCTCAGTGACACTTAGCATAGAGGCCATAACAGGATCTGCTCACTAATGTTTCCAGTGGAAATGTGATTGTCCCTGTCAAGGCCTCAGTTCAGTACCCAGTACAAATATTAAGTATTTCATAAATGTAAGCTAGTGTTTGTTTGTTTTTTAATTATTTTAATTTTTATGATGCTAACCGCAATGTGTAGAACCCTGCAGGGGTGTGGGGTTTCCTTTTCACAGGAAGCCAGAGACCTGCATTTTCCTTTGGGATCCATACATTGCTTCCCAGGATGAGGTGCTGGATCCTACGCAGGCTGAGTGTGCATGTCAGCAGCAGCAGAGACTGTGCCCAGGTGACCCAGAGAGGTGGGCAAGGCCTTCTCAGGAGTTAACCTTGGCAGCACTGGAAGCTCTGACTTTCAGGGGAGGAAATGTGTTTCTCCAAGCTCTCTACATACATATGTAACCATCATTCCTGTGGATTCAATAATTATCCTATATAATAAAAGGGAAATATGCAAATTGACCCTACAGGCAGAATGAGAATGACCGGTCCCTATGACACGCACTGACCACCAGGGGACAGACACTCAATGCAGAAGCTGACCCCTGGTGGTCAGTGTGCTCCCACCAGGAGAACTCCACTCAGCCACAAACCAGGCTGACAGCTGCGGGGAGCGGGCCTAAGCCAGCAAGTGGGCATCCTCCTGTAGGGTCCGGGACTGCGAGAGGGTGAAGGCCAGGCTGAGGGACCCTCCCCTCCCCACACTAGTGCAAAAATTTTCATGCACCGGGCCTCTAGTATGGTAAATAATTGTCCTTTTCCTGGTTTCCATGAAGCTAGACAGTAGAAAGGAGAAGGTAAAAATGGGGAGAATGGATTTAAGAGCCAGCACTAGCACACAGGGCAGATCCCACAACGGTCCATAGGAAAGAGATGCTAGAGGAAGGAGACCGAGCATATAAGACTCAAGAAAGGCCATCCTGGCACTTAAAGAGTTAGCAGCTTAAGATATGATGGTCCTTCCCACCCATCCCAGACTCACCAGATGAGGACAGTAAAATCCGGAGCTATCTCAATGAATCAGTTCTCCCCAAACTAATATTTTGAGTCACCTGAGAGTATTAACAGAGATTTACAGAGCTGGGATGCTACGGGGATTTGAATACTAAATATAATCGTAGTCCTTAATGCAACATAAACCCAATCCTGACAGAACTGTTTTAGAACATTTTGAAAGGCACTAAGTAGGCACTGGGAGGTAAAGACAGGTCACATGAGATTCCCTCGTTCCTAGTTCACATTTCTAGATATTTCCAGTTTTAACAGACTCTAAGCAAATTTGTTTGAACAAATTACTGTATGACAACCCAAAGCCATAAAATAGATGCTGGAACAATCTCCTGGATCCAGTCATTAAGTGGAAGGGGTTTCTGAGAAATGCCTGGTGGAGTTAGGGAAGAAGTACATGTACCCATTCAAGCCACTACTCTGACCTTCCTGCCATTTTAGACCCTTAAGGAAATCTTCTTATATCAAGAAAATAACCAGAACCCGCCCCTCCCACCCATAAAGTGGTTCAAAGTAGCATGACAAAAAATTATACAAATTACCTAAATTATCTATGTATTACCAGAGGCCCGATACACGAAATTCACGCAAGAGTAGGCCTTCCTTCCCCCGGCTGCCGGCACCGGCTTCCCTCCGGCACCCGGGACCCAGGCTTCCCTCGCAGCCCTGGCTTCGTCCAGAAGGTCATCCGAAAGAATGTCCAGAAGGACGTCCAGTCTAATTAGCATATTACGCTTTTATTATTATAGATTATTATAGATAAGTATCTAACAGATTTTGATTAACTTTAGATGATTCTTAATGATGCTTCATAAAATTTTTACTTTCTAAAATTAAAAAATTATGATCGACTTTCTAAGAAACACATTTGCTGACTGTGCAACATTTAACGCCAGCCTTGCAGGTAACGGGGCGAGGACACCCAGCTTTGCTCCTGGGCCCTGTGCTGCTCTTGCTATGAAAGGAGCCGAATGGGCAGAGGAAAAGGTCAGATTTCCGTATTAGTTCTGTGGACCAAGACTTCCATTCTGTTTATGTTTTCAATGTAGTTTGGGTTTATATTTTTATTTAAAGGCTTTAAAAATTGTTGAACAGCCATTATTTTTCCAAGAAGGATAACCGTATTGAAATTCAAAATGAGAAAGTTAAAAAGCCAAAGGCTTTTTTTTTTTTTTTTTTTTGAGATGAGCTGGATTATGGGAAGACAAAGATTTATTTTTACTATCACCGCCAGGAGAAAGGCTTTTCTATTTGGAAATCTAGGAGGCTTAAAGATGATACTTTATTTGTACAATTTCAAGATAATAAAAGAGATCTAGCTTTAAAATTTTCACAGTACTAGAGATAATATTTTGGTAGAAAATTTGAACAGTTCATTGCAATATGCATCACTTATGCAAAAGCATCTGCATTTATAACCTGCTTTCTTAAGAAAAAATTAAAAGATGGGAAAAGAATATACTTTTCATAATAAAAAGATCATTATGCAAAACAACTTGCAAGCTATTAAAATATGATTTTTCTATAAAGTTTCATAACATCTCGTTTTTATGTGCCACGTCCTGCACTAATCGTGTGCCAAGGGTAACATTATCCTCACTTTACAGGCAGCAAAACGGCTTCAGAGAAGTTATCTGATTTCAACTTGCCCAGGGTCCCCATTCCAGTGAGGGCAGAACAGCGCTCTTAAATATTGTGTTATTTCGTGGAATCACTTGAATACATTCATTGGAACTGTCACTTGACAAAACACACACCCACAATTTACTTCCCATTATATTATTTCCTAAGACATTGCGTGCCTAAGTTTATTACCTAAATGTTAATTATTCTTTTTTGCTGATGGAATGGCAGTCCCATATTTCATTACCATCAGCCCAATGTGCACACATAGGATGCTCTTCTTTTCCATGGCAACGAAAAAATAAATAATGATTAACCCACGGGCATTCTAGCACATCTAATGATTTGCCTGAAAACTCAGCCTCGGATTTTATGGCATCACATCTGAGGGAGCTACGCAAAGTGATGTTTCCTTCCCTGCTGAGAAGCCAATGAGTGCCCCACAGCAGGCCTGACCCTAAACAGCCGGGTTTGTACAGTCCCCACTTAACTCCCTGGGAGAAAAACCTCCCCCAGGCAGCAGAGCTAGAATGCTGGGCAGTCTGCAGCTGGACAAATCAGTGTTAATCCATGCGGCCATAGGGTTTGTCTGTGATCTTCCACCCCAAGTGTCCCTTACATTGCAAAGGACACTGCTAATCACTTTATATTTTAAACTAGAGGCCCAGTGCACAACATTTGTGCATTGGAAGGGGAGGGGGAGTCCCTCAGCCTGGCCTGTACCCTCTTGCAGGGCAGTCAGATATCCCCCAAGGGGTCCTTAGTGCTGCTGTCAGCCGGCTTCTGGCTGAGCAGTGCTCCCCCTGTGGGAGCGCACTGACCACCAGGGGGCAGCTCCTGTGTTGAGTGTCTGCCCCCTAGTGGTCAGGGTGTGTCATAGCGACCGGTTGTTCTGCTGTTCGATTGATTTGCATATTAGGGTTTTATTATATAGGATATCAGACGTGGCTGATTACAACCAAATTTAAACTGGTATACACTTTTTTTTTTTTTAAAGAAGTCCCTAATTAAAATGACTCAGAGACGGACTTCTCCAATATTTATGGAGTACTTACTATGTGCTCGGCAATTTGCTGAGCATTGAGAGAGAATGATAAACCAAACAGACAGACACAGGGTCCCTGCTTTCAGTAAAACTGAGTATTCCCGGGAGACTCCCATCTCTGCCTCCTCCAGGAGAAAAAGGTAGTGCAGATACCTGTGAGGTGGCTATGACTTTTGAGTTACCTTCTTGGAAACTTCAAAATAAAAATAAAGGCCACTGTCTTAACAACACATGATGCGGTACATGGAATATTTTTGGCGTTTCACTTTTTCCCCCTGAGACTACTCTTTACCTGATACTCAGAACACTTAACGAACATGTCTACCTAAGAGTTGAAGAAAAAGGATGAAACGGCTGAAAACAAAAGAAGCAAGGTTACCATGTTCTGCAAAGGTGAGAGCCTAAGGCCAGCCAACAGGAACCACGTGTCCAGTCAGGTGTGGCTCGTCATGCCTTTGCCTCCGCGTCACAGGGCCCGCCTCTGACTTCCTTCAAGTGTCAGAAACACCGTGTCCCGAGTATGACCCATGGAGCTGACCAAGGCCCAACCGTCTCCAGGTCCGTGGGAACGCTCCCACTGAGGTTTTCAGAAAGCCCAGCTCTGGAACCACCTGGACGGTTCCTTCTCCAGGGACCGCGTGGGACAGGGGTCCCTGAACTTCCCTCACACCACAGCTGGGCACTGGTGCCCTCATGTCTTCTTTACGAACTCCCATCCTGGTCCTTTGCCTGCACCCTATGCCTCCCCGCCCTTCTAAACTCGATAAAGTTTAGGGTACAATTGCTCACACACATCTTACCTCTTTTAAGAGGCTGATGAAGTTGCCCTCTCACTTATGAGGGCAAATACTCAAACCGGGCCCAGCTCTCCACTCCTGACCTCAGCCGGCCTTTCCGGTTTCAGCTCCCTGTGTCATTTCTTTCCAGGGGCCTTATAAATACTGTGCAGCCATTAAAAAAAGAACTAGGTAGCTTCACACATACTGTTACACAACAATTGCTAAGATATACAGGGTGTCCCCAAAACATGCATACACACCTTAACAGCAGATAACACATAATTTTCCTTTTCAGGTCTAACTGATTTGAAATAATGGGTAAAGCCAGACTAAGCTCTGAACAAAGAAAATTTATCCACTAGACTTTTTTATGGGGATACATACGAGATAAAAGTTTATGGTACAAAACTGGCAACAGGTGACCAATGGAGGGCACAGAAACATCAAACAGAATGATTGTTGATGTTTGCGATTCCATTGCTTTGCTTAATCAGCAGTGCCAGTTTGAAAACAGGTGTTGACAAATTATTTTTGCAGTCTTTTAAATTTTGAAAATGAACTATATGCTAATAAACACTAACTTTATAATCATTCAAAGTATATATACATTTTTGGGGGACACTCACCCAAAAATATGAAAAGCAAAGTAGAAAGCAGTGTGAACAGTACGCTGTAATTTAATAGACGAGGTGCGCACAGGCATACACATAAGGCAGAATACCTCTGCACAAACACACAGGAAACTGGAACTAGTGGCTGTCCCCAGGGAGGACTGGGTACCAGTCTGGAAGATACACTGTTTGTCATCTGTCCTTTTCCCTCTTTTTATAACTTGAACTAGAGGCATGATGCATGAAAATTCATGCAAGAGTAGGCTTTCCTCCCCCGCCCCCTTGCTGGCACTGGCTTCCCTCCGGCACCCGGGACCTGGGATACTTCCCTCCTCCTCCAGCCACCCGCAGGCACCGGGGACCAGGCTGGCTTCCCTTGTGCCCTGGCTTCCTCAGGAAGGATGTCCGGAAGACATCCGGTCTAATTAGCATATTACTCTTTTATTATTATAGAAGATTATGTGCCTATATTTCTTCAAACAAGAACACTTAAGAATTACAATCCTGTAATCAAGTTCAATGTTCTTCTTTCATGCCTCACATATGAACTTAGTTGCAATAGCTTTCTGCTTCAAATACTCCCTCCTTACTGAATGGCTCACCTCTATCTAACTAAATGCCACTTACTTTATCCTTCCCTAAACTTCACAATATTTTCATAGCAAACCACCTATCTCATTTACATACCTATTTTGTACTGTCACGTGTATGCATTTTATTCCCCTTATTATTTATAAGCTTTTGGAAGGCTGGGCTGTTTTAGTCATAATTTTTCACAACATAGTAACTTGGATAAATAAACCAAAATGAACACACATTCAGGGTGGAGACTGGATTTGCTGTAAACTCTAAGGGGCGGTGTCCCCATGTTTTGTATAGTGGTGTGCTCCCAGTGCCTAGCAGGGGGCCAAGTGCATGAAAAAATATGAAGGAAAGTCTTCTAACACCAGGCTGGCTTTTTTTTCTGGTTTGTGTTTTTAAGATTAAAGCTTGGTTCACAAAAAGTACTTCTCCAATAATTAAAGGCATAAGCAACTTTCATGGTTGCAAAAACACATATTATTCCTCAGGCAACAAGTTTTCTCAAAGATCCCTGGCTCGGTAGCTTAGTTGGTTAGAATGTCGTCTTGATGTGCCAAGATTGTGCGTTCTATCCCTGGTCAGGGCACATACAAGCATCAACCAATTAATGCATAAATAAGCAGAACAACAAATAGATGCTTTCTCTCTCTGTCTCTCTCTCTCTCTCTCTCTCTCTCTCTCTCTCTCTCTCTCTCAAATCAATCAATAAAAACATTTTTAAAAGTTTGCTCAAAGATTTCACAAGAAAGAGAAAGACATCACAAGGATTGTTTTGAGAATAAATAAGGAAGAGATAATTATTCCCATGTAAAAATCAGAAGTCAACTCTTTCTGTCACAGTTTCTGTTCTATACCCGAATTCTAAGCATTTTCCTCTTCTCCATCCTTCTCTGTCCTTGGCCTCACAGCTTCACCAACACCTCGGATTTTAAGGTTTTCTCTGTTCTGCTCTCTGTGACATGATGACTATTTCAAGCACTTGTATAACCACCTCTCCTGTTCTGTCTTCCACCTTAAGTTACAAATTGTCACCTTTACTATAAAATACTTAAAGGTCATTTGACCTACATATTTCTTTGTCAACGTCTACTTTACACTGTGCACCTAACAAATCTTTCCTCCTTCCTCAAATACAAATTCAGGGGATCACAGCTGTGAAAAAAGACCTCCATAAAATTTATATTACAGCCCAGAAGATACAACATTAAAAAACCAAACTTTCCTATTAGCAATGGTTATTTTGTGTTTTTCAACAGTGTTCACACTTTTTTTAAAAGCAAAATACAGTAGTGGGCAAAAGTAGGTTTATAGTTGTGAGTACACAAAACACAGTTAATAAAGCTATTGTAATAATAG
The DNA here is from genome assembly GCF_963259705.1 of Myotis daubentonii. Lineage (NCBI taxonomy): Eukaryota > Metazoa > Chordata > Mammalia > Chiroptera > Vespertilionidae > Myotis > Myotis daubentonii. Next base: position 207,122,996 of record NC_081840.1, on the reverse strand, counting down.
TAACTTGCATGCCTTTTTCTATATGAACAACTGTAAACCTACTTCTGGCCATCCCTGTATAAATAGTATCACCAGAAGCTAAAGCAGAATATTATATCAACAATATACAGATAGATATGAACCAGCTGCAATCACTTGGTACCCTCCTCCCATGATGCTTTTGTGAAGCAGTTTCCTGGTCTCACATTAAGCAATTCCTGCAGCTGTCAGACATGAAGTTGCAATCTACCATCAACGTGGTTCAAACAGTGCACATTACATTAAAGCAGAACTGTAGTTATAAGGTATCATTTAACCTCAGGAAGATCAAATATTTTCACAGATATATAAAAAGCCTAAACAACTATCCAATCAGTAGCTATGACTTGCAATGACCACCAGGGGGCAGATGCTCAACACAGGAGTTGCTGAGCTGAGGTGACTTGGCAGCTGGGGTTCTCGGGTGATGCACCTGGAACCAGAGAGGAGGGAGCCCAATTCCGGGGTGTGTCACCCGAGTACCACCCTCTTGCAATCTGAGACCCCTCGGGGGATGTCGGAGAGCCGGTTTCAGCCCAATCCCCACATGCCAGGCTGAGGGACCCCTCTGGTGCATGAATCTGTGCACCGGGCCTCTAGTCTGAATATAAAATACTACAAGATGACTATGTTGTTCAAGAATTTTTTAAAAATAGGATTGTACTTACATCAAGAGAGCCTTCATTTATAACAATCATTCCCATGTTCTTCCTCAGAAGTTTGCAGGAGTGTCCTATGTCCAAACATAAAGTGAATTAATTGATGTAATACATTCCTCTCGAGAGATGTTATGGCAGCTTGAGCTACGAACCTGTTTCCAAAAAATGAATGGAAACTGGCAACCTTCTTATTCCCATCTCAGAAATAACCTTTGGTCAAATAAACAAGCATCAATACACAACCTGCCATAATCCCAATTTCTAGACTTTCACAGATAACTGCGGAAATGTTATCTACACGTGCCAATTGTGGATAAAAAATGGGGGTAGGCAATGATACAAAGGGAAGAAGGGGTATTATGTGGTTACAAGAGCTATGATATATAACCACTGTAATTTTAAAGAGGCACTGGGGCCATAAGTTGATAGATAAGCCCAATAATATAAATACGGACTTCTTAAAGTGTCGAATCTTTCAAATCTTGAAATAACTCTAATTTATCTTCTATAATGTATCAAGCTGTTTAAAAGCATCACATTTAAAGTCTGCACTAGGTGAATTACCAATGTTAATGGCAGTTTCTTGCTTGTCCCCTGTGAGGATCCAGATTTTGATGTCTGCTTTCATGAGCATTTCTATGGTTTCAGGCACTTGATCTTGTAATTTATCCTCAATGGCTGTAGCTCCAAGTAGCTGAAGATTCTGGGAAAATAAGTGGTAAACATTTTAAGAAAACCAGTTTAGATCCTCTAAGAACAAACCACTGAAGTATGCATAAGCTTTTAAAAACAAGATTAATGGTAATTCATGGACTCTGGTGTAAATTCCAACTCGCCCGTTGAGTTCTCTCTCTTAAGGATCCCTAATTTTCATCCAGTGGTTTTGGCATGAGACTGAGGCTAACCCGTCCTACCTTACTTCTCTCTAAGCTAAGAAACAGATTCTGAAAATAATAGCAACAACAAACACACTATAGAAGGGGCAAATCAAGTCAGTTAAAAAAAAAAAAAAAGCAGGCAGCTACTAAAATCACATCCCCCTAAAAGCAATGGGGGATAAAAAGGGGACATCTGTAACATTTTCAACAATAAGATATATTTAAAAAAAACACACAAAAAAACCCAACCCAAATCCAAATGTTATTAAGTATTGCTGTGCTCTAGACCATTTTCTTTTCAATATATTCCAAATAACTTCTACAACTATTAGAAGCACTTGATGCATGACTTCTTAGTATACAAAATATAAGACAGGAAGGTAAATTTCCTCCTTTAAGGAGACAGTATTATTTTGGTATCTTTAATGGAAAACAGATTTGAAATCTATCATAACCTGATGAATAATTATCATCAAGAAGTTTAACAATGAAAAGGAAGGGCAGTTTAGCATCAACTACGCCAACATCACAATGGCTGTTTTTCAATGTTTAGACAATGATTCTATCAATTCTTTTGTGTACTTTCAGGGCATTTGAACCTAAGTCATTCTGGCCTACATCCTAGGGATGATCAGGATATAGCTGAGTTTCAAATGCCACATATTCTATAGAGACGTGATCAGATTTTAAGATGATCATGGGGACAGTTCAGTAATGCAAGCTCTCAAATTTTTCTAAACCAAAAAATCATTTTTGTGTGTGTAATATGTTTCACCAGTAGATACGTAGATAATGTGAGAGCCAAGGTGTGAATACATTCATTAGAAAGATATAAACAAGTATATTTGTCTATTTTCTCGCTCTACTCTAAGGGGATAGATAAATGAGCTCAGGAAGTACACTGGTATTCATCTAATAAAAATAAAATGCACTGAGGAGATGACACTGAAAACATATTTAAAAGAAGAGAAGCACCTGTTTTGCACAGCTAAAAAGAAAGCGATTTTCAAATCAGGCAAAAATAATATAACGGACCAAGGGGGTTGGACCAGCAACGTATATGCTGATTAAAGTTACAAGTTAACCTTGAGGTGTGTTGGTGGCTGCAACGGGAATTTCTAAAAGGTAATGAAATAGTCTGAATATTCACGAAACCGCACTGGGTTCCCTTCGATGCCTATAAAGGAAATACTATGTTCCAACGCCTGTTAATTTCCCCCTTTATCCCACTAGCTCCTCAAGAACAGCACTTACTGCTTTTAGTGAAAGTCTCTCCATCTCCTTTCCTTTGGCCCTGGTGTCCCTTATGGTGAGATTAGGATCTTGAGTGATAGGCTGCTCTGGCTCTGGAAATTCACAGCTTTAGCCCCACAGTGATCATTAGAAAAAAGACGCGAACTTTGTGTGCTTTTCCTGATCATAGCACCGGAGTGTTTAGGCCGTAATCAATTTCATCCCAAACATGTATTACCTTACACAGATGGCCACTAATGGGCACTATGGGAATTACATATTCAGCAAGTGTTGAAACGTGATAAAATTCCCATGGCGTTTATGGAATTAAAAAAAACACACCCAGACACTAATTTTACTTTCAAAATGTCACTCCGCCAAAAGTTATTAAAGTTTCAGGTTGATGACTCCTTGACATAAAATAGATTTAGTTATCACTGAAAAATCATGAAATAATATTTATTCACCTAGTAAAGCCCTAAATAATCTTATTTTCTCTTTCATATGTTCATAATATATGCAGAGTTCTTTAAAAAAAGGGCATATAACTGTAAAATAGCTACCCTAGTGAGTATAAAAACCTTCACAAGCGTACTTAAAAGCTGTATGGTAAAACGTATTAAGATGGGTTTAGATCAGTGATGGCGAACCTATGACACGTGTGTCAGAGGTGACACACGAACTCATTTTTTTCGTTGATTTTTCTTTGTTAAATGGCATTTAAATATATAAAATAAATATCAAAAATATAAGTCTTCGTTTTACTATGGTTGCAAATATCAAAAAATTTCTATATGTGACATGGCACCAGAGTTAAGTTAGGGTTTTTCAAAATGCTGACACGCTGAGCTCAAAAGGTTCGTCATCACTGGTTTAGATAGTATGTTTTTTTCCCAACACATGGATATTTTGTTAAATAACAGAACCTCAAAATGACCTATTTTCATATTAGTAAATATTGTAGCACTTTTTGGTTTTTAAAAAGTTTGTGATATATGCTAAATGAGAAAAAGTGTAATAATGAAACTCATATCAACTTAGGCTTCAGGCTGCAACATGGACAGCATGGCAGAAGTCTCCTTAAAGACAAATGAAGGAATATCAATAAGCAAAGTTTTACCACTGGAATAAAACACTAGTAATAATTGGTAATCTTTTTTTTTCACCATGAAATGAGATTGTGACTAGAAATACGACAAAATTATTTCCTTACTGGAGGAAGTGTACCAGACACCAAGGGCTTCACATTTATTAATCCAGTTAATAGCTTCGGGAAGCTTGAGTACATTATCTAAGGTCAAACAGGCACAGCCGAGCTATGATGGTAAAAACAAAATCCCCAGAACCAATACCTGGCCAAAGGCAGGGCTGGGAAGTGAAACTGAGATTAAATGAAAGTCAGAATTTCATTCAAATCATCCGGCGTTTAGACACGTCCCTGCTCTTCAGTCTTCAGTAGTACTTTCTTGCTACAAATGGGTTTCAGCCTCAGTCCTGAGCCACACCTGCCAGGTGGACCTATTTCCCCGATTCCACCTGCGGGCTCAGGTCACCTTTTGGGACTGGCTCCATCCCAAGCACGCTGCACGCCCGCATTCATTCACTCGCAAATGCACACGCAGGTAGCACAGGGCAATATGGTGGGATCCAACGGTGAGTTCCTTCCTTCATGGAATTTGTATTTCAGAGGCATCATTAGAGATTCTTTGCATCCTCATCTGCTCCCCTCCCTGTTCCCTGATTGCATCCCCTTGCCTTTTATTGGTACCCGTTTCTCCTAGACCCCGCATGCCTGGCTGTAGTTAAGCACACGCTATTAGACGGGTGGTTTTCTGAATCACCTGAAGGGCTGCTTACACAGAGATCGGTGGGCCCTGCCCTCAGACTTTCTCAGTGAGTGGGTCTGAGGTGCGGCCTGTAGGTGTGCAATGGTGGCAATGCTGCTGGCTTGAGAACTGAACTCTGAGAACTGCTCTCTAGAGCAAGTGACCATTCTTTTTTTTTTTTTTTTTTTTTCCTGTAAAGGGACAAATGGTAAATATTTTAGGGGTGGAGGGCCAGACTTTCTCTTCTGCAACTACTCAAATTCTGTCATTTAGCATGAACACAGCCAGAGATAATTTGTAAACCAATGGGCAGGGCTGTGTTCCAGTAAAACTTCATTTGCAAAGATAGGCAGTGGGTGGGTTTGGCCCTTGTGGAGTCTGCAGACCCCCTGATGCAGAATGCTGTGCTAGAGAGGAGCCCATCTCTGCACTGGGCTCCATCCTGACTGGTTGCTATGGAGATTCCCTTGGGCAGGCCCTCCCCTTCCATCCCGGCCTGAGATCCTCTGGGCCCAGTTCTCTTTCCTCTCCTGGCAATCTTAAAGTACAGACAGAGCCTCCTTCCCTGTAACACAGGATTACCACCAGAGAGAAACCGCTCCCCCTAAAAATAATCACAGTGCTGTATGTTACACACTCGCTTCAAAGTAAACACAGAATTGTCGGTGTCTACAAAGGATAAACACAGGAAAGAGCATCTCCTTAGTCTGGGTGGCTCGAAAACCCATCCAACACGAGCTAACCCTTGACCTTCAGTCCTAAAGGAAGAGTTGAGTCGGCCAAGCAACCAGGAGAGGTGGGGGAGGGAATTCCAAACAAAGAAATCACATGTGCACAGACAGAGGTGTGCAAAAGCCTATTATGTTTGACAAGTTGCCATCCAGTCAATATGGAAACAATAAGTGAAAGTGAGGCGTGGTGGCGATGTAAGTAACACTGCTTTAAGGGGGTTGCTCTGAGATGCAACGGGGTCAGTCGTGCCAAACTCTTTCTGAGTAGTATGTCAGGAAAAGATGAGGCTGGAGAAGCCGGCAGGGAAGGGAAATGGTAGGGTGTGTGTGTTATGCCCACGACCCCAAGGCAAAGGGCACCTAGGGCAGAATTCTCGAGGGGAGGGACAGAATCAGACGTAGGTTTCAGAAAGTTCGCTGGTGGCCCACTGGGGATGGACTAGGAAGACTGGAGGCCACAAGACCATGTCAGAGGCTACTGAGACCTCTTTAGCTTTAAGATATGGTGACCCTGGAACAGGGATGTGCTGGTGGCTGTGGGATTCGCAGTCAGTTCAGGGCTCCCCTCTGCTCTGCATTCCACCGGGCATCGTTCACCCTTATGCTTTTTCCTCTCAACATCTTTTAGCACAACCACGGGGTCTAATTTAAGAGGAGAGAACCTCATATCGCTTTCCTTTCAGGTTAACCTGGATGGCAGTACATGAGGACTAAGAGCCTTAAAAGTTTGGAATGGCTCATTGGCCATCGGTTACCTGTTTCAAGGCCAAGAAGTAGGTTTTAACTTGGTGCTTTTTGAACCATAGAAATTATATTTGAACTCTCACACAGCTAAGGGTTTTCCAAACAAAGCCAGAATTCACACACCCAGCTGAAAAGAATCAGGATTTGAGAGGCGATTGGGTGTAGCCTGCAAAAACAACACATCCATCTTATCTGAGTTGAGAAGACAGCAATACCCAGGGCGGAAAGTCTACCACGAAGCGTTCCTAGGAGGAAATCTATCAGGCCAGCAGGGAGAAGATGTGATTGGAGTTCTAAGGAAATCTTAAGTACTTCAAACAAGAAGATTCGAGAGACGAGTTGAGAGAAAATTATGAAGAGCATATTTCCAGCTTCGTTTGAAAGGACAGGAGTACATCCCAGGACACGGAGTACACAGGGGCTAGGCTGCCTTACTAAGTGGATGTACCCTGAACTCGACAATGCCCCCCGTCCTCCAAGGCCCACCTAGGGATCACACAGCTACACTTTTGGTCAGGTTCTGTTTTCCATATCTACTCTGCTTTACATACATTCTTGCTTTCTTCTACACCCAGCTGGCAAAATAGCATGGAGTTCAGACAGAGCTGGGATTTGAATCCCTACTCTGCCAACCACTGGTATGTGTCCTTCAGCAAGTAACTTAACTTACCTAAAAACTTCTCCATCAGCAAGGGAAGGCCAATGACACGAATTTAAGAAAGCTGTTTTGAGGATGAAATCAGATCAGTCCTCTCAAAGATTTGTGTGTGTGTGTGTGTGTGGGTGTAACAGTATGCTAGGAAAAAATGTTGAGTACTTATTTATGACACTGCTATATTTTTGTATAACATATTTGTGCTGTTATTAATAAATTATATACTGCATCAAAAATGCAAAAACAGAAATTATAAAAAAAAGATGACATCACACATAAGCAGCAACAGAAGTTGAAACAGAAGTTACAACATTTTCTTGCTCACTCCAGTGGATCGTCTTGTGTATCCGATTCTAGAGGCCCCTGAACTAGACAATCAGGGTAAAGAGCCTAGGACTTGGAGCTTAGTAGATGCTCAAAAAGTTGCAGGTCTTATTAGTAGACGAGCTGACAGACTGCAAATGTTCGTAAGCAAACAGTGAAACAGGAAACTAATGGAATGCTAAACCACCCCATCACCAGTACATCATGCAGATTTTCATCTAGTACATGGCACTTTTTAGTACAAATGAAAGTGATATTTGCAGCTACTTAGAAGTGGTACTTTTATCTGAAGAAGCATTCCATTCTAATACAGAAGTTACTGTGGACTTGGCAGTCATAAATGTTCAAGAAAGTCCTGTTTTCCATTAAGTTTTAGATTTCTTTAGGAATCCTCTAAACCACGGGCTGCCGCGTGTTGCAAAGGGCACTAAACTGTTGTATTTAGTCACGCTGAGCGTAATGGTTGATCTATCTTCTGCCACATCAAGGCAGTCTTGGAAAAAAAAAAATCCCAGAAGTGTTGACCATATTTTGGGGAGGAGTAAAGGAAAGAATGTAAAAAAGATCACGACCTCAATGCCCAATCTCAGTGCCCAGGGCGCTAAGCCCCGTCGGAAAGTATATTTTCAGCATATAAGTGTAGACCTATCTCCCACCATGAGGGTTTTTCTTTTTCCCCTGCTGTGCCCCAGGGCCCAGAACGGAACCTGACATGCATTTGGCCATTTGTTGAATCTTTCTTACTATATGCTTCTCACATTCACATATGGCATAACGAGAGGGACAGGTTTTTTAAATGATCGAGTCTAAATTTCTATAGAATGCATTCTTGAAAATTATTAGATCCTTTTCAAATACATCTCTACATTTTGAATGTTTTTTAAAAAATATATTTGTATTGATTCCAGAGAGAGAGAGGAAGGGACAAGGGAGGGAGAGAGAGTTACATCAATCGGTTGCCTTCCGTATGTGCCCCAATCAGGAACCGGAACCACAACCCAAGTATATGCCCTGACCAGGAATAGAACCTGCAACCATTTGGTGCACAGGGTGATGCTCAACCAACCAAGCCACGCCAGCCAGGCTAACATATCCCTAAATTAATCCTTAGTGACAACACATTGATACCAACATCCTTGATGTACAGAAAGCATGAACTACATTAGTAACAGGAATCAGGCTTCCATTAAGCAAGCACCTACTAAATAAATATAGCTTCTGAATAAATCATTTACCTGAATCACTCATTTATCTGTCTAATATTTATTCAGTGATTAACAGAGGCCAGAGAAGCAGGCACTAACGATACAGAAATGAATACCATAAAGACATGCCCTCCCTCATGAAGCTTCATTCTAGTGGAGGACACACATTAACTATAAATTTAAAAAATGTGTGTAAAACACAATATTGCTATCTGATTCAAAGGACAGCTAGATGATGCCAAGAATACAGCCTTCTGATTACAGGCATACCATGGAGACATTGCAGGGGAGGGTGCAGACCACCACAATAAAGTGAATGCTCCAATACAGCGAGCCACATGATTTCTTTGGTTTCCTAGTGCATATAGAAGTTCTGTTCACACTATATTGCAGTCTATTAAGTGTGCAATAAAGCATTATGTCCGAAAAGACAATGTACATACCTTAATGAAAAAGTACTTTATTGTTAAAAATAGCTGAACATCATCTGAGCCTTCGGGGAATCGTAATATTTTTGCTGGTGGAGGGACTTGCCTCAGTGTTGAAGGCTGCTGACTGATCAGGGTGGTGGTTCCTGGAGGTTGGGGTGGCTGTGGCCATTTCTTAAAATGAGAAAACGAGGAAGTCTGCTGAATAGATTCAACCTTCCTCTCACTTGAACACGTAAGGGCCACTATAGGGTTATTGATTGGCCTAATTTTAATATTGTTGTGTCGCAGGCAATAGGGAGGCCGAAGGACAGAGAGAGAGAGAGAGAGAGAGAGAGAGAGATGGGGACAGCTGGTCAGGGGAGCAGTCAGAACACAGCAGAAAGGAAAGAAGAACTTTATCTGAGGAAATACTGCTTTAGTCACTGCCCAATCTAGGCAGGTCTAGTATCTCATTCTCTGCTCTGTCATGCTCAAGACAAATAATTTGCTTTCATAAACATGAGAAGTGATTAATTTGTAATTTGTGCAATGCTAAAAATATAATCGAATTTGTCTATTGAAGCAAATAAATATAACAAAATTTTCAAAGACTATATTAACCACGAAGGCATACCTTCGCATTTCAACCAACAGTTTAATTATGGTATCTTCCCTGATAAGGAAGATCACTGCCTTCTGTACCATTAATTTTCAAAGGAACCCAGCAGTACAAGTATGGGGGGGGGGGAAATCTACATGTCTTAGAAATATGTTGGAATAAAGGTAAAATGGCAGATCAAAGAAGGTGAGAAATTACAGAGAAGCCACTGGTATTGAAGCAAGAAGCTTCATAATTATTCGGTTACTTATTTGATATTATTCCTGACCAAAACCAAGTAAATGAATGCTTAATTTAATTTCAAAAAAAAAAAATCTGAGTTTTAAAAATATGGACCAACACAATAGCGGTTTCATAATCTAAAGTTACAAGTCCAAACACATTAATTATCTTTCAAAAGAATAAGGTTAAAGAAGGAAAACAGCTCAAGTGTGCTGTGGGGAAGCATGAGACAACTGTAAATTCTCTCAAGCTGTGACTGAGAGAGACAAAGAGGTGTTACCGTCCACACACCCAGGGGGATGCGACAATTCTCCTAAAATGGGGCCAGGACGCCTCAAGTACCTGATACGACGACGCTAATAACCTGTTTTGCATTTTAACGATATTCTTGTTCTTGAATAATTTTGCCTTCCTGGTAATACAGGTCACCACTTGGCCTGTATTCAGTAACAGAAACAAGATGGTTTGGTACCATCTTGAAATAATCTATAGCATGAGGATTCTTTTTTAAATTCAGAAAAGTTTACCATCAAAATGTGCCCAGATTGTCCCACCTTGTAGCAGAGATGAAGTTTTATAGATGAATGTGAAAGTCCTAAGTCTTCTCATCTAACAGTGACCGTCAATAGGGATAACAATATCCGAGGACTCCCCCTCCCCCAAGTCCTTTTTCCTCAATGCATTGTAGTGCTTGCAAGCGACAAAGCACTGAACCAAGGGACAAATGTCAGTATCTTCTCAGATGTTTTTGGCCTATTTGCATTTTTCCCAGCTATGGGAAGTTATAGATCCCAAGGCTGTTTTTTTAAAAACTGAATTACTGCCCGACCGGTTTGGCTCAGTGGATAGAGCGTTGGCCTGAGGACCCAAGGGTCCCAGGTTCGATTCCGGTCAAGGGCATGTACCTTCGTTGCAGGCACATCCCCAGTGGGGGGGGGGGGGGGCGTGCAGGAGGCAGCTGATGGATATTTCTAACTCTCTATCCCTCTCCCTTCCTCTCTGTAAAAAAAAAATCAATAAAATATATTTTAAAAAAATAAAAATAAAAACTGAATTACTTGTTTGAACACACATCGAAGGGATAAGACAGACAGCAGGGTTTAAAAGTACAACCTTAGTCACATTACAAAATTTTCACTTCTTTTTTTACATGTGAAAAATATTCCTGTTTTCAGGAAAAGCTCTACAAATCTTTCACATTTTGAATGTCTTTATTATGACATTCCATGAACAAGTCAATGGCAATCTACATTATTCATTCAAATAGGCTCAGAAACACCCCGTATTTCTGACTTTTGCTGAAAAGTGAGGGAAGATGTCCACAGTCATTTTGAGAAGCACATGTTCTACACACTTCCCACAGACGGGAAAGTATTAGGTTTGTAAGCTCTGCTCAGTGGAGCCCCAGGGTTGTGCTCATGACCACGATGAGGGCAAGGTGGAGGCGGAAGGGAGAACAGGTGGGCTTCTCTGCGCCTCCCTGCTCTTTAAGCAGAACAGCCTTACTTTTAGCTGTTACATACCAGGTGTGCTGGTTAATAATGGCGGATTTTGTAATCAAAGAAAACACGGTAATTTCAAGAGAAACATCAAAAGTGCTTTATTCAAAGTAATGTCCGTCACTAGCTACACATTTCCCCATCTTTCAGGTAATTTGTGGATACTGTCCCAATAGAACTTTCCTTGTTTTGAGGAAAACCATTCAGAGACCCAGTTTTCCACTTCTTTGTATGTTTCAAAGTGTTGCTCAGAAAGTGCGTGTGCCATCGACAGGAACAAGTGGGAATCTGAAGGAGTAAGGTCTGGTGAACACGGCCGGAGGGTTAATACTTCCCAGGCAAGATCTTTTAACGTGTCTTTAACTGGGTTTGAAGTGTGTGGTGGTGCGTCATCATGAAGCAAAATTACTTTGCTGTGTCTTCTGGAACATTCTGGTCATTTCACGATCAGAGCATGGTTCAAATTGATTATTTGTTGTCAGCAGCAATCAGTATTAACGGTTTCACCTGGTTTTAGAAGCGCATAACACACCACACCTTCCTGATCCCAGAGCATTGTCTTCTTTCCAACGCGATTTGGCCTTGCAGTCCATGTTGATGGTTGACCTGGATCAACCCATGATTTTGTGCATTTGGGATTCTCAAAATAAATCCACTTTTCATCGTCAGTCACAATTCGATGCAAAAAAGACTTTCTTTTGTGCCGTTGAAGCAACATTTTACTGATGACTTTTCGGTTTTCCATTTGTCTTTCGTTCAGTTGATGTGGCACCCATTTTCTTTCCTTTAAGATCTTTCCCATTGCTTGTAAACAATCAGAAATTGTTTGCTGAGCAATGTTTAATCTTTCTGCAAGTTGTTTTGAGTTTGACACGCATCTTCATCCAATAATGCTTGTAATTGTTGGTCTTCAAACTTTTTCGGTTGACCTGGACGTTTTTTGTCTTTCACATCGAAATCATCATTTTTAAAGCGTTTAAACCAGTGTTCACAACTATCTTGAGATGGAGCATGTTCACCATAAGCTTCCCAAAGTATACGATAACTTTTTCTTCAAAATAATGAATTAAAACTTCCTGCAAATGCTTTTTTTGGCATGAAATTCGACATTTTAAAAAAATATATTTTATTGATTTTTTACAGAGAGGAAGGGAGAGGGCTAGAGAGTTAGAAACATCGATGAGAGAGAAACATCGATCAGCTGCCTTCTGCACACCCCCTACTGGGGATGTGCCCGCAACCAAGGTACATGCCCTTGACTGGAACCGAACCTGGGACCCTTCAGTCCACAGGCTGACACTCTATCCACTGCGCCAAACCAGTTAGGATGAAATTTGACATTTTTAAGTGTAAACATATCTATGATGTTAACACCTTCAGCAAATTTGACATAAGAAGTTTTTAAGCTTGTTGTCAATACAACAAAATAGCATACATATCAAATCATATATATATCGACATATATGTAACTCCATCTATTGAAAAAAATCCACATTATTAACTGGTACACCTAGTATATATATGACCATTCGACTGGTAGCTATGACATGCACTGACCACCAGGGGGGCATATGCTCAATGCGTAGGCATGGAAACATGGAACAGATTAATGAATCTCAGAGGGAAGGGGGGAGGGTGGGAAGAGATTAACTAAAGATTTTATATGCATACTAGAGGCCTGGTGCATGGATTCATGCACTGGTGTGTGTATCTGTGTGTGTGTGCGTGTGTGTGTGTGTATATATATATATACACACACACACACGCACACACACACACTAGTGTGTGTATATATATATATATATATATATATATATATATATATATATATAATGATACAGGCAATATTTTGTTTGGAAAATGGGATGAGAGAGAGAGATTTGCAAACCACTCTCAGTTTAAAATTTACTGTCTAATGTGGTAAGGCCACTGTTATGTTCTACATAAAGAATCGATTCCAATCATATTTAAAAAGATTACATAATCAACAAGTCTCCATTAAAAGAGCCAAGGAAGGAGCCAGTGGATGAATGGTAAGACTGAGAGCTACGGTAAGCCAGGGTGATGCAGCAGCAGGGTCTGTGGTCTGAGGTTGAGGCCTGCCTCCCTGGGTGGCTTTGGTGGTAGTCCCCACCCCGTGAGCCCACTGAATGTGAAGCCCGGCTGGTTTTAACAAAACACGGGAGCTCAGGCTAATGAAGACATTATCACCTGGCTCTAGAGGTACCAACGCGATCAGGGTCGGGAAAAGCACTTTTCAGAAAACCAGCTCTCGGTTGCAAAGACTTCCCTCCTTGTCACTGTGCCTATTCTTTCTCCTAAAAGGACCTCTGCTCCCCTTTAACTGGTAAAATAATCTTTTGAGGCTCATTTCAAAAGCTGCCACCTGTCTGAAAGTTTCCTTTGGATCAAGTGTGCGAGTCACGCCTCCCCGCTTCAGACACCCTTAGGAAGCTGCTGAGAGGGCCATGCTGCGTATTGCTCATTTGCGTGTGCATCCCTGGTAACTAACACCTATGAACCACCTGATCTGAATAAGTGGATGAAACGATGGTTTCAGGGGTAGGGCTGAATTAGGAAACCAGTCCAAATTTGAAACAAGCTGGCTGAACCAGGCAACCTTAAGCTTTCTGGGTCTTAAATTTTTCCATAAAACTTAGAGACCAGAGCTTATCACGAACTAAAGAGGAATTAGCTATAAATTACCTTTCCCATTTATTTTAGGTAAGAGGCGGTGGTCAGGGAAGCTTCTGTATTTGTAAACTAAAAATACACACACATGTTATGGATTTCCCAGGCAACTTAAATTCCAATGTGACTCACCATCACCATCTGCTGGTAAAAGGTGAAACATCTATTTCATTTAAAGATGGAGATCACAAGACTTCTAATAACAGATATTATACACACATGTACACTCACAAACACACACACACACACACACACACACCACCATGACCAGTGTTTAACCTATATAATCTAATCTAGAAATTCTAGGACATCCAGATTAAAGATTCAATTCCAGAATTTTCTACAGTATGTTGCACATAGAAACACCATTTAATATCTAAAATCCATCTTCAAATGTTTTCTTGTCACTTACTGTTTGTCAATGCTATCTCATTAGCATGTGGGAAAAGGCTGGCTATGTTATGTTCAGGCTGTGTAGAAAAGGAGACAGGAGAATTTCCAAACAGGGTAAAGCTTTATTTCTTTACTTCTTGAAGAGTAAGAAAAGCAAAAGATTACAAATCAATACCATTAGTGCTTTAAGACATGTGGCTTTGGTTGACGAGATTGAAAGAGATTATGGTCATGGCCTCACCAATAAAATATTATTTTATTTCACCACATAATACCCCAAGGCATAATCATATATGAGCGTGTTAGGAAAAAAAAAGAGAAATTCAATAAGCTGATTGGTAACAAGCCTCCTGCTATGTGTGCACATCTACAGTTCAAATACAAGGGAGAAACAAATAAAGTGATCATTATCCACTGAGGAGACAGACAGCAACTGTTTCCAACAGAGAAAACTGCCTGCAGTTGGAGCATGACCGTTCCCAGAGGGGAGGGCACACAGGGAGGGGGGGGGAGGGAAATGCTGGCTTTTACTCACCTGAAAGCAAGATCCAATAAACTGTAACCAACAGGAAACTTGCTTCTATGCAGTACACATGAGTACAGTTGAAGGAATAATGTACTTAGGAAGTTGCTTAATGTAAAGTTAAAGGTTAGAATGAAGATGCTTGTGTGGCTAAGAGCATGAACTCTGGAGCCAGAGTGAGAATTTGTCCTCTTAAGCGCTGTGTAATCTCAGCCAAATTACTTAACCTCTCTGTTGCCTTGATTCCTTCATCTGTAAAGTTGGAATAGTTAATGGTACCTACCTCAAAGCGGTATAGTGAAAATTAATTAAGTAAATAGATTCAAGTGCTACAAATAGCACCCGGCACATAGTAAGTACTATGTAAAAATGTTTGTTGATATTAATTAAGTGCTGGGGTCCAACCCCAGCGGGTCCAGGGGTTCCCAAAAGGTGTGGACGGAGTCGGCGAAGACTATCCACCTTCTTCCTAGCCAGGATCTCCCTGGAACAGGATTCCCCTAAGTAACCCCCCCCCCCCATTGAGAACCCCCACACTCGGGATGGATAGGACTCCACCAGGGTGCTACAGACCCCCCTATAGAGGATAAGTAGGGCAAGAAGGTGGATAGTACAGAACTTAGATTGAGAAGATGTGCCATACTGAGTACAAAGAAAGAAGACTCTGTATTGATCTTTAGATTAAGAAGATGTGCCATACTGAGTCTAAAGAAATAAGACTCTGTATTGATCTTTTAACACATATGCTTGCTAGCATAGGAGTTAAGGTTACTCCCAGTCAGATGGAACATTTTATACAAGAAATACGTCCATGCTTTTCTGAGGAAGGAAAGGTGCCCGGAAAGGTAAATGTAGAGGCATGGGAGAAGGTAGGCCCAAGGAGCCTTATCCTTAACCCCACTGCAGCCTTTGCACCCCGGGAAAGTGCAGGATTGGCAAGCTCTCCCTGGGGTGATAGATCAGGACTCAGGTAATAGCAGAAAGCGCCAATCCTACTCTTAAAATGGATACAAGAGAGCATTTCAGGTTTTTCTTTTTAATGCCTGCTTTTAAAAAATAAAAAAGGGGGAATTTGCCGGGAGCCGGTCCATCCTTGCTGTTTCAAGGGACCTGGCATATATGGCATATGGTTCTTAATATGTTTGCTCACCTTCTTGGCGCTGTGTTTTAACCAAGGTCACCTCTCCGAGAAAGGTTGAATCCCCAGGTAGGGATTTTCCCCTGAAGTTATGGAGGGAATAAAACACCTCAACTAAATGCCAGGCAGGTAATTAATCACTTTAACTATGAACAATCATGCTTAAGCTACATAATCTTTACTCCCTGGAATGGAGATAAGAAACGCCCTAACCTTTGTAATAGAGATTGATAGGATTGAATCAACTGGTATAAATATAGATGTAACAAGACAGCAAGAGACAGAACTTAGAACACAGAACTTAGAACACAGAACCAAGAGAGACAGAACTCAGGAGACAGAATTCAGAAGACAGAACCTACAGACAGAAGAACTTCGCTGGAGAGAACATGGCAAAAGATCCTGGACTGAACCTGACTACAGAAATTGGCAAGAGAACCTGACTAGAACCTGGTGACAGAACCTGGCTGGAGAACCTAGCGAGGGAACATGGCTACATAATCTGGCTGGAGATCCTAAGCAGAACCTCTCTGGAGATCGAGACCAGAACTTGGCTGGAGATCCTGGCTAGGCTGCTGATCAACTGAACGCTGTCTCCGTGTCATTCCATCTTCGCCGACTCCGTCCACACCTTTGGGGACCCCTGGACCTGCTGGGGTTGGACCCCAGCAATTAAGGAAGCAAGATTTCTTGCTATTTGAATAGCATCAATTATAGCGTATCCATCACTTTTGGGCTGAATAGCCTTGGTTGGTTGGATAATAAGATGAGGGTATTTTTAGTTGTGATAGAAATGAAAGTGAACAGTGGATGACACATTCTTTATCATTAGCTACAAAATATTTACTCTGTTATTTTGAATTACATATTATACACATTCATTAACTATATGTACACAAACATGTATATGTCACTTGTGTGCACATGTGCATGCATGTCCGTGTGCGTGGAGTGCGGCATACGTACCTTGGGTGATGCAGAAGCAATGCAATACATACACGGCAAGGCAAGGAATATTGCTAGACTAAACTACCTTTGAGTTTTAGCTCCACAACTGTGTCATGAGTAAAGATCCATACAAAGTCATTCCAGAGACTTTTCAGCAAAAACCTTAACTGGTATTAAGATCTGTCAGTGCTTAGACTAGAGGAGACTCAACAGTAAGTGGGGTGTCAAAGATATTTTGGTTTTTATTTTATTAGCCCCATGAGTGAAGACGGAAGTTTCCTGGAAACCACACGTTCTATATGAACAGAACAGCCTTCCACGCACCTTTTCGATTAACTCGTAGCTCTCCTCGAGCTTGAGCGGCCGGTTCTGCACAGCGGTGGACGCGCGCTCGTAGACTGCTCGCCACTCCTGAAAGTCACTCTCTGAAATCTCAGCCACAGCGAAGCATAAAGTTCTTAACCCTGAAAAAGGGAGCATGCACCTCAACACCAAATAAAATTTTATTCAGGAGTCTGACCCTTCCATTTTTATTTAACAAGGTCTTATTTAGGAAACATTGATTTAATTGCAACATGTTGAAGTCCAATTCAAGAATGACAAACCTTAGTGTAAATGTGTATTAATGTTTCCTTAGCCTTTAAAATTGGCACCCTGATTTTAATTCCCAGCTCCTTCAATCCATCCTCCATGGCTAGAGTAACTTTCTTAAAACCTAATTTTACCAGGTTATGCCTTTGCTTGAAATCTTTCATTCGTTCCCCAGAAAGAACTCCAAACCCTAAAGTTTGGCTCATTCACCCTATAGCAATTGTTTTCAACCCATTCTCCGCCATTCATTTCCTACACACCAGGGTCTTTGCACATGCTCGTCACTTTTTCTGCATCACACCTTCTCCAATTCTCTTCCACTTCCACTGTCTGTTTTGCATCTACTTTAAGACTAATTCTTAAAATCACCTCTTTAAAGCATCTTCCTCTCACCCAGACCGCCCTCTCACCCCAAAGCCTGGTCAGAAACCCCCAAACACTGCTATGGTGCGAATGACAATGTTTCATTATTATTATTATTATTATTTTCTCCTATATTAGCTTAGCACTCCTGGAAAGTAGGGACCTTCTGTATCTATAACTCCAGTTCTGAGCACAGTGGCCAGCTCATCATACTGGCTTCCTAGATTCTTATGAAGTGAGGAAGAGAGACCCCAGTGAGGTCCACTGGGAGAGCCACCTTCCTCTCACTGGGATAGGGTTGTATTTATTATTGCTTTTTACCACTATAAATTTGTAGTTATAAAGAGTCTTAAAAAAAACTGGGCTAGTGACAAAAAAAACCATCGGAAACACCCTGTGGAAAACAGTCAAAGCTGATGTCTGAGGGGACCTGTGCCCAGGGCTCAGTGTCTTTCAATTTCTTAACTCACTTGGAGGCTACCTTCAGCCAGAAAAATGTCCCTGGGTTGAAACAAGGAAGAGGCAAAACGCCTGTCAGCCACGACAAATGCAGTTCACTAGGTTGCCGAAAAGACAAGGCCCTCGCTCAAGTTCACTGACCTCTCAGAAGACTGGGTGCTAGTGATCTCAGGTCAAATCAATCATGGCCGGGGAACATGTCAGAAACAAGAAACAAAGAACACAGGACGTCAAGTGCCCGAGGACTCTGCTGTCCCAGAAAGCAGCAGGGCTGTCTATGGCCCGATCACCGAGAGAGGAACTGAAATCTCTGGGGCCACATTAGGACATGTTTCTCTCTCTCGGAAACCTGACTGGAGACTTGCTGTGGGGAAGCCGCGGAGTCGAAGTGTGTTCAGACCAGGGTGGAGGCGGAGGCCATGCCCATTTGAACTGTCTGGGTGCCGGCATGTCTTTAACATCACAACCAGAGAGGGAAGATGCTCCGCGGACCGGGGGCCTGCGCTGCACGCTGGTAGTTACCCCTGCCGAGCCCTCGGAGGCCGTGCCTTCAGGAATCTGAACGCTATGGACGTGAGTCTCTCCGTGTTCTCGCATTTTTGGAGGAGAATCGGGAGGTTATGTATGTCCTTGCTTTTCAAAGCCTAGTGCTTAGAAACATTCCGATCTTTTCACAGTTCGGATTAAGAGTTAGAAGGATTGGATCCGAGGTCAGGCTTGGTGCCACTGGCATGGGTTCCAGCCCGAGACAACAAGAGTGAAAGTTAGATGGGAGGTTAGATGCAGCTCGGGCCACTGACGTTAAGTTTAGAGTTAAGGCTCTACAGATTCTTGTATCACCGAGCCTGATGTCTGTCGACTCTCCCTTCCTTTCATCTACCCTAGATCAGCTCCCTGAGGATATGCACTGTTCGTCCCAGGGATCACACATTCCCGTAGGATGGAGAAGCAGCATTGAGTATGTTTACCACAGATTCTCAGGCCTCACACAGAGGCTGGTGTGCGGCAGGGGCCTAAGAAAACTCTCGAGTTGAAACTGAATTGAGTAACTATTTTAATAGGTTATACAGGTTTATTTATTTCTTCTATTTTTTATTCAGATTAGAATATCCAGTTCTTTGCCTCTCGTTTCTTTTCCTTCTGCATTGCTTGAGATACAAAGTCAAGTATTTAAACTGTAAATAGTGCCCATTCTCGAAAGTGGACCAATTTATAGGCCCTGTGCCTACTACACCAAGGGGACAAAGTTTCTTAAAATTTTAATAAATACAGGAAAGCAAAATAAAAATAATGGGTGGGAATAGCATATAGCATGATGTAAATAATCAACCTTAATCATTATCTTGCTTCAGGAATCTCTAAGTAAAATAATAACAATGATCCCACAGGATATCAGTAGCCTATGACTTTAAAAACATATTTAATCATTTTTTATTACAATAGTACACTCACCTTCTGTAGCAAACTGCTCTAAATGTTTTAGGGTAATTTCTTTGTATTTTGAAGTCTCTGCCAGTCGGTCATAAATGACGGTGTCCTGGAAAACAAACAGAAGGTATAAACTTAAACTAAGTATTCTGAGTTCAATAAAGTTGTTGTTGGCAACATTATCTGTAGCAAATCCATATAAAAACAACCAATCACTTTCAGCATTGGTGTTTTTTTTTAAAAAAAATATATTTTATTGATTTTTTACAGAGAGGAAGGGAGAGGGATAGAGAACTAGAAACACTGATGAGAGAGACATCAATCAGCTGCCTCCTGCACACCCCCTACTGGGGATGTGCCCACACCTGAGGTACATGCCTTGACTGGAATCGAACCTGGGACCCTTCAGTCCGCAGGCCGACGCTCTATCCACTGAGCCTAACCGGTCAGGGCTCAGCATTGGTTTTAAAGCATAGAAGATTGCCCCTGAATAATACCATTTCCATAATGATAATAACGAATAAGGTTTTAGTCCAATATTTTCATCTTTCTCCTCTGAATAAATGTGTAGTCATTCCAACCTTCAAGATCTCATATTCTATCAACACTTCACCTTCCACATGCTGCAGGCTCCCCCACCTCCCACCCAGTCTCTGAAGGTTGTTCAGAACACGGCAGTGTTCACAGGTGCACAAGAAGAATGGTCCAGCCTCAAAACGTTAAATGCTGAAGAGCCTGCCCTGCTGCAACTTCCCAGGGCCTTTAAAATGCTACTGTGGCCTGACCGGTGTGGCTCAGTGGTTGAGCATCGACCTATGAACCAGGAGGTCAGGACTCGATTCCTGGTGGAGGCACCTGCTGGGTTGCGTTGTGGGCTCAATCCCCAGTGGGGGGCATGCAGGAGGCAGCCCATCAATGATTCTCTCATCACTGAAGTTTCTGGCTCTCTCTCCTTCTCCTTTCCTCTCTGAAATCAATATAAACATATTTTAAAAAATAATAAGATGCTACTGTGTGCGATGCATCTCTAAGGGGACTATATGGCTGTGCCAACTCATTCACTCCTAACCTTTTCGTGGTAACGGCACCTTTGATGGGACTGTGCTGACAGAAGGATTCTGAGAGACACGGGTCTAAATCCACTGAGCGGGCTGGCGGGTAGAGTAGGGAGAATCGTGGACACACCCAGCATCGCCACAGAGCTATGTACTTGCTGGGAGCCGGTCCATCCTTGCTGTTTCAAGGGACCTGGCATATATGGCATATGGTTCTTAATATGTTTGCTCACCTTCTTGGCGCTGTGTTTTAACCAAGGTCACCTCTCCAAGAAAGGTTGAATCCCCAGGTAGGGGTTTTTCCCTGAAGTCAGGGAGGGGATGAAACTCCTTAACTAAGTGCCAGGCGGGTAGTTAATCACTACAAACAATCATGCTTAAGCTACATAATCTTTACTCCCTGGAATGGAGATAAGAAACGCCCTAACCTTTGTAATAGAGATTGATAGGATTGAATCAACTGGTATAAATACAGATGTAACAAGACAGAAAGAGACAGAACTCAGGAGACAGAGCTTAGAACACAGAACTTAGAACACAGAACTTAGGAGACAGGGCTTGGAAGACAGGACCAAGAGAGACAGAGCCTAGGCACAGAACCTACACAGAACGTTCTCTAGAGACAGAAGAACTTCGCTGGAGAGAGCATGCTGGAGGATCCTGGACAGGGACTGGCCTCGGAGCCTGGAGGCGGAGCCTGGCGAGAGAGCATGGCAGGGGATCCTGGACTGAACCTGACTGCAGAGATTGGCAGGAGAGCCTGACTAGAACCTGGTGACTAAACCTGACTGGAGAACCTGGACAGAACCTCTCTGGAGATCCTAAGCAGAACCTCTCTGGAGATCGAGACCAGAACTTGGCTGGAGATCCTGGCTAGGCTGCTGATCAACTGAATGCTGTCTCCGTGTCATTCCCTCTTCGCCGACTCCGTCTACGCCTTTGGGAACCCCTGGACCTGCTGGGGTTGGACCCCGGCATGTACTTCTGACTGTGTCACTTCAGCTGGCAAACTCCATTTCCTCAGTCTGTAAAATCCAATTCCTGGATTCTCTTTAAAGCCCCTTTCTGCTTTAACTTCACGGACCACGTATGTTTCTCCAAGTCTTGCCCCTTTGCAAACTGCCTATTGTGCCTTCAGTTACTCTTTGGCCTGGGTTGAACATTTTAAGAATTTTAGTATTTGGCCTTCCTGGTTTTATTAGGCCAGGAAAAAATAAATCATTTACCTGCAATTACTTTCTCAGTGGTATTCCCCACGCCGGGGCCTCTGGTCTCAGGGCTGCGCTAGAAGCAGACTAATGGACGATGATTTAGAGCCCTTGGGAGCAGCAGAACCCAGTGACCTCAGAGCAGATGGAGTATTCCCGGCCTCAATTAGGAATTTCTTTTCATTTTTCAGTGGCGGGATGGGAAGGGGGGGCAAAGCAAAGGAAACGATAATTTCCCCGCATGGCTCCTTTCTGAGAATGAAAGGTATACCTTAGGAACTTTTTTTTTTTTTTCCAGAGACTAATGACATTTTCAATGAAATTAAAATAGGTCATTTTATTTTTTTTTTGGGGGGGGGGGGAGGAAGGGGGTATCAATTTATTTTATTTTTTCTTTCTACTTTTTTATTTATTTTTTAATTGTTTTATTGCCTAAAGTATTACAAAGAGTAGTACATATGTCTCTCTTTTTTTTTTTTCTCCCCTTGACCTTCTCCCGGCCTCCCATACCCCCCAGTGTCTTGTGTCCATTGGTTATGCTTATATGCATGCATACCAGTCCTTCGGTTGATCTCTTACCCCCCACTCCAACCCTCCCAGGCCATTTTAAAGCTAAGAAAATCTTGCCCTGACTGGTTTGGCTCAGTGGATAGAGCGTTGGCCTGCAGACTCAAGGGTCCCAGGTTCGATTCCGGTCAAGGGCATGTGCCTTGGTTGCGGGCACATCCCCAGTGGGGAGAGTGCAGGAGGCAGCTGATCGATGTTTCTCTCTCATCGATGTTTCTAGCTCTCTGTCCCTCTCCCTTCCTCTCTGTAAAAAATCAATAAAATATATTAAAAAAAATAAAGCTAAGAAAATCTTTTAAATGATTAAAATCATGTAAACAAAAATGATAATAGGGCTGGGGAGAGGAAATTCTGCAAAGCAGCCAAGCATTCTGGTGGGAGAAACTGATGCTCAGAACAGGAGAATTTCCTGCCTTCTTCAAGGCGTGGAGGAAAGCGGGGGACAGAACGTGACTCTCTGCACGAATCGTATGGCATGTCTTTAAGCGACAATCACAGTTGGCCATCCTTACATGTGAAAAGTAAATACGCAGAGATAATGTGTATTTTGTTTTCAGGTTAATTTATCAGTTGATAATTTTGTGTGGTCCCCAGGTGATGCTATAAATATCCAAATGGCCCTTGGCAGAGCAAGGGTTCCCCACCCTGTTCTAGAGGACCTCTTCAGGTGCGATCGTCTAATTCGCTAATTCCACTCCCACCCCTTCGACTCTGTCTAATCTAGAGTTTATTCCATTTACTGACGTTCTTTCTTAAATTTATTTATGGTTTCTAATTTATCTTACAGGTAGCCCATTCTCCCCTCCCCCAATTTATTTTTTAATATAAATAACTAGGAGCCTAGCGTGCGATTCAAAATCATGTGGCCCTGCCCACCCTCCGGTCCGGCCCTGCCTCGCTCTCTGGCCCTTGAAGCAGCTGCAGCCGCTGCTGATCAGGCCCTCCCCAACACAGGCAAGTGGAGGCCCCTGCCGCCCCGCCCCCCCACGCTGCACAGGCAACCTCCTGTCCAGTGCAGAGTCCCGGTTAATTAGTACATTTCTCTATTATATATATATAGATTGAAAATAAAAAATTATAATTTTTTTTATCACGTTGAACTCTAGACATCCTTTGCTAGTCTGGTCCATACAGATATTTCAACTGGAGTAAATTCATGCTCCGGTCTTGCTTTCTCCCTCTCTGCCTATTGGGTCTCTAACCCCCAGCAGAGGTTGGCATGAGCTTTTCTTAGCCTCACTGCATCACTGAGAAGCTCACTGCTGTCTTAAGCTTCAAGGAGTGGAAGTTGGCTCCCATCTGCATTTTACAGAAAGAACTATTTGCCACCTTCGCCCCACAGAAACCAATCTCCAGCCACTCCTTCCTGATTCCAAACCCAGGGCCTAGGACTCCCACCCCACTCAGCTCAAGCTTCATTTCAATGTACGGCTTTGACTTTCTATTCCTATTTGCTTTGAGCCTGATTTTGTCTTTTTTCTCCTCATACTGTTATCCATCACTGCCATGATATTGGAATTGAGGAAATACATCAAAGTATGAACAGACTATCTAGCTTGACTGGGAAATATTAGTGATGGATTCTTAATTGACTTCTATAATAATTAAAGCATAATATGCTAATTAGACCAGATGTCCTTCCAGACGACCTTCTGGACAAAGCCGGGGCGGCCAGAGGGAAGCCCGGGTCCTGGGTACCCGAGGGAAGCCAGTGCTGGCAGCTGGGGGAAGGAAGGCCTACTTTTGCACGAATTTTGTGTATCATGCTGCCGGGGTCCAACCCCAGCGGGTCCAGGGGTCCCCAAAGGTGTGGACGGAGTCGGCGAAGAAGGAATGACATGGAGACAGCGTTCAGTTGATCAGCAACCTAGCCAGGATCTCTAGCCCGGATCTCCAGCGAGGTTCTGTAGCCATGTTCCCTCGCTAGGTTCTCCAGCCAGGTTCTGTCCAGGCTCTCCAGTCAGGTTCAGTGTCCAGGTTCCAGTCAGGTTCTCCTGCCAATCTCTGTAGTCAGGTTCAGTCCAGGATCCCTTGCCATGTTCTCCCGCTAGGCTCTGTCTCTAGGCTCTGAGGCCAGTCCCTCTCCAGGATCCTCCGGCATGCTCTCTCCAGCGAAGTTCTTCTGTCTCTAGTTCTGTGTTCTAAATTCTGTCTGTTGTTGTCTTGTTGCATCTGTATTTATACTAGTTGATTCTAATCCTGTCAATTTCTATTACAAAGGTTAGGGCGTTTCTTATCTCCATTCCAGGGAGAAAAGATTATGTAGTTTAAGCATGATTGTTCGTAGTTAAAGGGGTTAATTACCCGCCTGGCACTTAGTTGAGGGGTTTTATTCCCTCCCTAACTTCAGGGGAAAATCCCTACCTGGGGATTCAACCTTTCTCGGAGAGGTGACCTTGGTTAAAACACAGCGCCAAGAAGGTGAGCAAGCATATTAAGAACCGTATGCCATATATGCCAGGTCCCTTGAAACAGCAAGGATGGACCGGCTCCCGGCAATCATGCCTCTTTAGTTTATTACTAAAGTACTATGTTGCACCTGTCACTGTTGATTATTCACTCTACCAAGGAATCATCTCCTCCAAATTTCAGTCCCCGCCCCCCACCCCATATCCTCTGAGTTTCACCTTTAGTCCTGCTCTCTTTTCATGTGATATTTTCTTCCTGTGAGTTCTCATCCATCTTCTGCTTTTAGTTTCCACCTACACTGTTATCTCCTAAGTCTGTATCAGCACCCCAGTTTTCCTCCCCCAGGAAATCCAGGTTATCTCTGCCTTATGGGCCAGAGGTTGCCCCCAACACTCTATCTTGGAAGTGGTATCAGTTAGTAAACTCAGCCAAGTAGAAATATGACAATAATCCTAGACCATCTCTTTCCTCATCACCCACATGTAATCAGTTACTTAATCCTAAATCTCTGTCCTCTCAGTCCTCTCTGCATCTGACTTGGTTCAGATCCTTATCAACTCTTGCCTGGACTATCATCTAATAGCCTCAATTGGTAACTCCATATACATCTCTTTCTTGTCTTAACTCATCTTCCTAAATGGCATCAGAACAATCTAGAAACAAACATAAAAGTTCTTGGGCATCAAAAAACCTATGAGCTAACTCACCTTTCCAGCCTTACATTCTGCTGTTCTCTGCCAAACTACACGCAGTTCTCAAATGTTCCTTGCTGTTTTATACGCTTATGCCTTTTTAATATTTAACCACATTTCATAGCCAATTTGAAAATGGGGAAAAACAATGCAATGAGCAAGTTAATGTTTGCCAACGATGTCCATGATTATTCAAAAAGGAAATCCAGTGTTTTTATTTTGTATTCAATGCTTTAATTCCCCAAACAAAATTTCTAGGTAGATTACTCAAACCTAAGCAGGACAAAATGTGAGTTGGGTATACTGAACTGGACACTTTTACATCCTCCATTCAAAGTGAGAGGTCTTAAAGGCTCCCTTTATCCCCTCATCATTGAATGTTACTATGGAGATGCAGACGGTCTTTACAATATGCCTTAATATTGTATCCTCATCTTCTCTTTATATATATTTCTCTGACTAGTCTTAAG
Source organism: Myotis daubentonii (assembly GCF_963259705.1). Taxonomy (NCBI): domain Eukaryota; kingdom Metazoa; phylum Chordata; class Mammalia; order Chiroptera; family Vespertilionidae; genus Myotis; species Myotis daubentonii. The sequence goes on along the minus strand of NC_081840.1, from coordinate 207,097,038 downwards.
CTCCTGACAAGTCTTGGGTCTTATCTTCCTACATCCAAATCCATTTCAAAGTCTAGTAGATAAAATGTACACAACAAATAAATGTTAATTGTTTGGATCAACAACCAAAGGAATTCCAAGACTAAACTCATGAGACACCACGAAGTAGTTCTACCAAATGCTTTAAAACCAAGGCATTGAAAAACACTCTCAACAGGAATTAAGTAAGACGCTTGGGCTTCGTAATAAGGTCAATTTCCAAGTTCCATGGAATTTTAAAGTGAGGTTTTTTTATTATATTCAAAATTGCAAAGTTCCAAGTTGGTACGTTACCTGACTAGTCCAAGTAGACTAAGGTATCTGAAAAGGATAATTCAGAAGGAAAATACCAATTTTAAGAACAACAAAAAAGGCTCTGGTCAGAATGACCTATTGCTGTTTCTGGCAATCTAACCTGCCAACATACCAAAGCCAACCAATAGTTAAAAATTCTGTTATAATTTAAAACAATGCAAGACAAATAGCGATCACCAAGTGAAGAAATTATAGCAGTAATTCTGATCCAATCCACATCCCCCCCATTTCAGTGGTCTTTAAAAATTAAAATTCAAATTGGTGTGGATCACTACCTTTCTAATACAATTTAAGAATATTTTCTGTATTTAAGTGTCTCTTATCTTCTTTATGTAATATAAACCTTAAATGCTATGTATCAAAAATCAAATTACATGAATAACCTAGGCCAAATTTTTTTAAAGTACCAAACTGACCCAGAAGGAATTCCACATTGCACCAGAAGAGACCAAACACTATTACTATAAAACACCAACGAAAGTGGACGTCAGCAACTTCATGCTACACATCTGTGTTACATTTCCACAGCAGAATGCTTAACATAGACATTATAAGCCATCATCAATCAAACCTGCAAAAGACAAAAATAAAAACTTACAGCTCCTTTGCAGTAGAGTCGTAACTTCCCGGATGGAGTGCGAACGATCACCGACATTCTTTTCCTGGTGCTGGAAGAAAAGGTTTTCCATAACATGTCATCATCCTGAGAACACGCATCGCTATGTCTGTCATGCCTCATATACTTTAATGGTCACACCGAAAACATCAATGTGACCAAAATGTGGCCACGTATACAAACCATCCCCTGGGTGTGCAGCTGGGTGCCTCGGAAAGTTCCTTTACGTTTTTCAAGGCCGCAGGGTACCATCCGCTGCCCTGGAGGGATAATTTACGAAACAGCTCCCTAGACACCTGCTGGAGTTAGTACCCACCAGGGTAGAGGAGCGCTCTGGTTCAATGTGTTCAGATTAAAGAACAACTACATTTAAGCCAGCATGTTTTAGGATGAACTGTATGTCACTAAAAACAGAAATGACAGTCTCTCCTCGCCACTGCACGGAATGGCTCAATCCAACACCTGCTTTTCAACCTTCCTCTGAGCTGACTTTGCAGCAGTTTCTCACACAGGTGACCAGGATCGCCCCGGAATCATCCTCTTCCGCTGGCTCCGTGCCATTATCCTCTGCTTCTCTAACCACAAAGCAGTCTCATGGCCAATTCCCCCCTTTTTCTAATCAACCCTTAAATTTGGAGTTACTCACGGCTCAATCCTCGGCCTTTCTTGTTTCCCTCATTCTCTATTTTATATCCAGCCGATCCAACTCATCTCCATGGCTTTGGGCACCATTGACAGGCCCACGAATACAGAGTTTCTATTTCGCCCACTGGCTTCTCTTTCATGCTCCTGGCCATCATACCCAGCTGCCTGCCTCGGACACCTCCATTTGTGTATCTCACAGGCATGTACAATTCAAACATGTCACCTGCCACATCTATTCCTATTGCTGTACCTGCCACCTGTGTAAACAGTACCTCTGTCTACCCAGCTATTCATGCCTGAGACTCTAATTCCTTCCTCCTTTCCCCTTCCACATCCAATCCATCCCAAAGTCCCCCTGACACTCCTCAAGGTACCTGGGTTCTATCAATTTCACTTTATTTTCACTACTATCAGCCTAATTTAAACCACCAATGTTTCTCAAGGAGCCTGTTTTAATACCACCTTATTCACCTTTTTCCCTTTCACCCTTACGCCTACCCCCATCACCCTTAAGCATCCCACAAAAGCCTAACCTCCCAACCTTGCTTTCTTTTTCTTCGTGGCACTAACCACTTAGCATAGGGCTTATAAGTGTATGCTAATAAACGAACATATCCACATGCTAATGGATAGGCTATTTATAAATATTTTATAGATATAATACAAGGGAGCGTAGGAAAAACAGCCACTTTGCCCTGTGAATGGCGGTGAAACCTTTAAAGGCCCTTCTGTCTGTAGCTGAAGACTATTTGCCCCAAGAATGTAGGTCAGCTGGGAAACGAACTAGGCATGTGGGAATAAAAAGCCTACAACCCAGATATATCACTGATGATAACAGAAGGCCTTCAGTATTTGACGTTAAGAAATGAAGTGAGTAGAATAATCTCATTGCTTTCTGCTCTTTCCCACTAGATAGTGACTGGGTTGATGCCTAACAGAGACATGGATATGTTTTCCGGAATCCCACAGACGGTTAGGTTTAATGAGCACATAATTAGAGTGGTGGGATCTTGACTCTGATTCATCTTCACTCCACATCAATCTTGGTCCCTCTAAGTACAACACTGTTTCCAGATCATTAGCCGCGAGACTCCTGGTCCTGTACCCCACGGCTGTGATGCAGACAGTCACGCTGAAAAATAGTTTTACACTATCTTCAGGCATCCTATCTTGCAACATTCTGAAGGAGGCTGTTTCTGATTTATTTCCAGCTATGAAAATTAAACACTGCACCAAAGATTTTAATGTAATATTTTGTCTAAATAAGTTCAGTTAAAGAAAATAAAGCACACTTCCTTACTTATTTAAAAAGGGAAAAATAACAATAGACAGACGTTTATCTTATGCACACAAATCACAGAGCAGATGTTTTTACCTGGTGAACTCCAGGACATTGAGCAATTCGTATCTCTCTTCTTGCCCCAGCTATAAAGAAAAGGAGTTTATGATCACATACAGTTGGAAGTTTCTTTGCCTTCTTGGAAATTTAGTCATGAAATTTTAATGTAAGAAATGTCAACACCAACAAATCGTCCCTTTTGAAATATATCATCTTTTATTGAACTTACTGACTTCAGGTTAAGATGGAAGATTGAACACTGCCATTTTTTACTTATTGACAGATTTCAAGAGAGAGAGAGAGAAACGTTAAGTTGTTGTCCCACTTATTTATGTATTCATGGGTTGGTTCTTGTATGTGCCCTGACCATGGATTGAACCTGCAACCTTGGCATATTGGGACGATACTCTACCAGCGGTTCTCAACCTGTGGGTCGCGACGATCGGAAAACACATATAGCATATCAGATATTTACATTATGATTCATAACAGTAGCAAAATTACAGTTATGAAGTAGCAACGAAAATATTTTTGTGGTTGGGGGTCACCACGACATGGGGAACTGTATTAAAGGGTCGCGGCATTAGGAAGGTTGAGAACCACTGCATCTAGCCTGAACATTCACACTTAATTTCCATCCTTCCCAAAGCCCCACTAAAAGGACAGTAAACACTTAAAGAGAAAGACAGGAAAAAAAACAAAAAACACAATAGCAAAAATTTGAAAAGAGCTCAATGAGTGGTATCTTACTTAGCAGAAACAGGAAGGTCAAATGCCACAGTAGCCACAGAAAAGCTGGGAACCAACCTGATTTGTACCACATCATCCTTCAAAGTCTATGGAAATGAAACACCAGACAGCTCTCGGACTATGAGGTAAAAGGAGGGGCCTAAAATAGGGAGGACTAGATAGGAGCTACTTGAAAAGAAGCCCAAACACTGGCCCTTCCTGCACTAGCAGGAGACTGGGGTGAAAGAGGACCTTTCATCTAGAAGTGGACGGGCACAGCTGACGATACGTCATTGTCATCCTGATGCTGGATGCTGGGCCTTAATGCCCCGACTCAGTCAGCTCCCTACACTGTGCAGCCAGATCTTTCCAGGCAGAAATTGGAAGGTGACTCTCTGGAGAATCCAACAAACCGAGAGAAGTCCTAGAGCTACAGCTATCACAATTCCCCAAACTAACCCTACGAGACCACCATACCAGGAGGCTCATTGTTGACAAATACTCTTATGCTCAGAACTGCCACATCAGCTTTCACGTTCCTCATTCTTAACCAAGAGGATCCCAAAGATTCATAGATATCTACAGAAAGCTGTTAACATGGAACAAAGATACCCAAAGGCAAAGGCAACACTGGATGTCGGCCCATGGAGAGCCAGGTTCTGGGTTTCCTGATGGGCATGGGCTGGGGGGGATGGGGAGATGTGAGCAGGTCCTGATGCCTGGTCACTTGGTTTCAATACCAGATGGAAGTGGCTTGACATATGCTTCATAGGTGGCACTTTCTGTTCTGTCATCGAAATTATACTGCAGTGGCTTCCTGATGGCATGAAACTTGTTGCAGTCCTTTATACTCTTGAAAATATTGCTGCCTTAGGCAGTATATGCTTCTTCTTCTTCTTCTTCATATTATTATTATTACTACTAGGAGCTTGGTGCACGAAATTCATGCACAGGTGGGATCCCTAGGCCTGGCCAGCAATCAGGGCCAATCAGGTTCCCCGTCCCAGCCCAGGGCCTGCCAGCTGGGGGAAGGGGCCAACCGCCACTGCGGCAAGTGGGTGGTGGGCTGATTGGGGCCTGCTGGCCGGGGGTGGAGGGTGGGGAGTGGAAGGTTGGCCGGCAGGCTCCATTGATGATTGGGGCCTGCAGGCTGGGGGCAGCTCCTGCATCTGGCCCCTGGTGGTCAGTGCACGTCATAACCACTGGTTGTTCCATCATAATGGTTGCTTAGGCTTTTATATCTATAGATTATTATTATTATTATTATTATTGTTGTTGTTATTATTCCTCACCCAAGAACATTTTTCCATTGAGTTTTTTTAGAGAGAGTGTAAGGGATGGGGAGAGACAGAGAGAAACATTGATGTCAGAGAGACACATCGATTAGTTGCCTCCCACATGCCCCTGATCAAGGCCAAGCCTGCCACCAAGGTATGTGCCCTTGACCAGAATTGAACCTGGGATCTTCAGTACGTGGATGGAGGCTCTATCCACTGAGCCAAACCAGCCAAGGCCAGTATATGCTTTTTAATGGACCCATGAAGACAATGTTTGAAACAGTAAGCTTGCTTGCAACAATTCTTATCTTTTTGTGATTAACATGTATACCCTGTATGCTACTCTTTGGTGGTATAGGAGGAGATTGGCCTTACTGTTCTACATATTACAGCTCTGGCCAAAGAGCTGGTATAGTCTACCATATACCATATATAAGGGATGCTGTAATTAAATGTTGGTCATTTTTCCTAAGTAGAAAATGAGAAATTTTGAAAAATAACATTTGAAAGTCAATGTTTAGTTATTGGTGAAGCATGCTTTCCCCAAAACAATTATCACAGCCAAAAACAACTGCAGTGACAGTTTAAGCATTTACATTCTGGTGAAAACTATTGTTTCATTAAATTGTTATGCATGTAAATTTATTTTTTTATGTCTATTCTTTTTGTGAATTAAATAAAAACTTCAAAGAACTATCATTATTCCTCTCAGAGAAATAACATAAGTATGACATGCATGAAACAAAAACAGCATACTACTAAAAAAGAAATATTGACAGGGCAAAAAAAATTTTTGGAAATCAAAAACATGATAGGGAAAATGAAAAAAAAAAATCAATAGACGGGCAAGAAGACAAAGTTGAGGAAAACTTCCAAGAAGTAGAACAAAAAGGCAAAGGCCTGAAAAGAAATAAAAGATTAGTTCAAGAATTCTAAAGAGAGCAGAGCAAAAAGAAGGAAGGAAAATGAAATCATTCAAGAAAGTTTTTTAGAACTGAGGAATGGCCTATCAATCTACAAATGGAAAAGGGTCCAGTGCTCAGTAAAATGGGTTAAAATGTTCCCACTAAGGCACAGGATCGTGCAATTTCAAAACTCTTAGGACAAAGGAGATCCTACAATCTTCAGAGAGGGGGCGGGGGCAGGGCAAGTGACAAAATATGTGGAATCACGATGGGTTCTGATTTCTCAACTAGGTGTGCTGGAAGCCAGAAGACAGTGAAGCAATCAAAATTCTTAAGGAAAATGATTTCCATCCTGAAATTCTATTTTCAGGCAGACTATCAACTATTAGGCACCATGGTAGGATAAAAAATGTTTAGACTTGAAAGGACTAAAAAAACAAATAATTCCCCTTGTATCGCTTCTCAAGAAACCACTAAAGAATGTGTTCCACAACAAGGAAAGAGTAAACCAAGAACAAGGAGAATGGGCTTTAGGAAACAGGAGATCCAGCACAGACTAAAGGTAAGTAAAGGGAATACAGGACAGTGACCCCAGGGTGGCAACTGTAAGACTGTGAACTGTCAGCCAGGGCATCTGAGAGCCCTGCAAGGCAGGGGCTGGGCTTGCTGAGGGCTATCAGAACTGTGTCATCTCCTTCCGTGACAACTTTTTAACCTGATGAAACTCACAGATCATGTGCCCCATCAAAACAAGGGAGTTCCCTGAGAGAGAAGACTTGAGATATAGGAAAAGTCCTAAACAGGAGAAAAATCTAAAGGAATGTCAAATGCCAGAGAAGCAGCCTTAGAGCTAAACTGGCCCAGACCAAGGAGAATGGAGGACTTCAAGAAGGATGCCTCAAGAATGGATTAGCTAACGGACAGGTTATCTGATAAAGGTGTGCTAAGAAGGTATAGAGACAATCAGCAATAGGTAGAAAGAAAAATAAGCAACTGAAAAATGTAGGCATTTAGCTTTAGGAAATAAAAGGAAACACATTTTCGGGAAACAATTTTAGGTGAAACAAAATTAAAACAAGAAAATATTGACTATAGCAATGGTCAGCTATGAATATCACTACAGGTGTAAAAATATAAACACTAATTGATGAGTTATAATGATATAATTTATATACAATAACGTACATATTCCTTAAATGTATAGTTCAATGAAATTCATATAGTTTGACAAAGGCATACTTGGTGTAATCACCCCCTCAAACAAGATACTGAATATTCTCATCACCCCATAAATTCCTTTGTGCCCTTTTCCAATCTCCTCCCTGACTCCGAGGCAACCACTGATCTGAATTCTATCACCACAAATCACTTCTGCCTGATTTTGAGCTGCATATAAATGAAACTAAAGAGTATGCACTCCTTTGTGCCTGATTTTTTCTCAACGTAATGATTTTGAGATTTATCCATGCTATTGATGAATCATTAATTAATTCCTTTTTATTGTTTAGATATCCTATTGTATTAGCATATCATAATCCGTTTATCCATTGTCCTACTGATGGACATTTGGTTTGTTTCCAGTTTTTGGCTACCATGAATAAAGCTGCGAAGAACATTCCATTAGACATCGTTTTGTGGACATAGCTTTCATTTTTCCTGGGTAACTATGAGAACCAGTTCTGCGTTAGGTGCAAGTTTACTTGTATTAGAAAACTCTAAAAGGTTTTCCAAAGGGATTGCATCATATTGTGAGTCTACTAGCAATATCTGGGTGCTCCACTTCCTCTCTATTCTCATTAACATTTGGTGCAATGGTTTTTATTTTAGCCCTTTTGGTGATATGCAGTGGCATCTCATTGTAATTTTAATTTGCTACTGATCAAGGCCAAGCCTTATCTTATCTTTTTGTGATTAACATGTATACCCTGTATGCTACTCTGTGGTAGTCCCTAATGACTAACAATGCTTTTTCATGGGCCACTGATACATCTTCTTTTGGGAAATGTTTTAAATCTTTTGGCCATTTAATAAACTGGGTCTGATTACTTCTTTAACCAAAAATTGTAATACAAATATAATAATATTGGGAAGATACGGTGAGTCAGAAGAGCTAAATCCTCACTTAACATAATAAAACAGAAAGTCAATAGACATGTATAATATTGAAGAAATTATATTAATCACAGGTATCATTAATCACATACACTCTTTGAAAATATGAGATGTATAAATGCCTGAAGAAAGAGATAAAGTAACAGAAGGTGGTTGCCTCTAGAGTAGGGAACCTCTATTTTAAAACAAGCCGTTTGGTATTATTTTATCTTTAAAGTTATACATGGTTTACTTTGATGAAAAAAAGACTTAAAAATAAATAACTTACTGAATTTATAATCACTGAGTCAGGTGTTCTTCCAGTGAAAACAAAATTCAATTGCTTGGCTGCTCTGACCAAGGCTCCCTCATCTGTTTTGGGAAAATAGGTGAAAGCAAATACATGGTGATATGAAAATTATTCCCAGGACAAGAGAAATACATCACTGTAATATACTTTGCTGTTTAATTTTTTTTAATATATTTTATTGATTTTTTACAGAGAGGAAGGGAGATAGAGAGTTAGAAACATCGATAAGAGAGAAACATCGATCAGCTGCCCCCTGCACATCTCCCACTGGGGATGTGCCCGCAACCCTGGTACATGCCCTTGACCAGAATCGAACCTGGGACCTTTCAGTCCGCAGACCGAGGCTCTATCCACTGAGCCAAACCGGTTTCGGCTGCTGTTTAATTTTTAAAGTAATATATATTGTATTGATTTCAGAGAGGAAGAGAGAGGGGGAGAGAGAGAGAAACATCAATGATGAGAATCATTGATTGGCTGCCTCCTGCACGCCCCACACTGGGGACTGAGTCCACAACATGGGCATGTGCCCTGACCGGGAATCGAACCGTGACCTCCTGGTTCATAAGTTGACGCTCAACCACCGAGCCACCTCGGCTGGGTGCTGTTTAATTTTTAAAGCATTAAAATTCTTCTTATTCTGGCTCCTGTTATGCAATCTATTTACTTTAACATTATATAACAATGCCAAAGGAATGAATATAATAATCTGAGATAAGTATAAACCCAGAGTCCTGTTTTTGGACATTAAGACTCAGTCTTTTTTTATTTATTTATTTATTTTATTTTTTAAAATATATTTTATTGATTTTTTACAGAGAGGAAGGGAGAGGGATAGAGAGTTAGAAACATCGATGAGAGAGAAACATCAATCAGCTGCCTCCTGCACATCTCCCACTGGGGATGTGCCCACAACCCAGGTACATGCCCTTGACCAGAATCGAACCTGGGACCCCTCAGTCCGCAGGCAGATGCTCTATCCACTGAGCCAAACCGGTTTCGGCAAGACTCAGTCTTATTTGTAAACAAGAATGAAAATGTACATGTACCTCTTGGTCTAGCATATTTTCTAGAAAAACCTTTCTCAAAATGAATGACACAAAACTGCCTTCTTACATTTTAAGTTTTTCCTCCTATAACATTGATTGTAGAAAAACTAATGCTACTAATTGAAAATTTGACTTAAATGAATATTAATGAATGGATGCTTGATTTTTTCATATATTAGTTATTGTCATCACCATGCTACCTTAAAACTTCTTGTTGCTGAGGGTAGGGTGTGGGGTAAGAGAATGTTCACGTAGTTTCTATCCCAACAATGTGAGATGTAACATTTCTTACACTTAGAAGGAATTGGGTACACTCTACTAGGTTATAGCTACTGGTTTAGAATACAGTTTAAAATACATTTAACAAAGTTCCCCAAAATGTGTTCCTTCTTTCCCAAAACCTTATAATAATTGGATTGACTATTTACTCAAATTTACATTGGAAATAGGTCTAAAATTAAACTCAAGAATTAACTGTGCTAATACATTATTTTATGGAATCCCTTCAAATGTGTAAATCACCCTCATCCAAATAAATACACAACAATTTATTATCGATTATCATTCCCCAAAGAGGGAAGCAAAGTTGGTGTTCTAAAATGCAGACTATTTAGGCAAACAGATCTTCCTTTTCTGTCTGCTTATGTGCAAAAACAGTTTTTGACTAAGTTTTTTTTTGAAAAGAAGGGAGAATTACTATATGCATATAAAAAAATACTTCCGCTTATTTGAGTTTTGTTATTCAAATTTCTGTATGTTATGTCATCTTACCAAAATGATATAAACAAAGTTTTATATTTTAACATATAGAAATATTTAATTCCAAGAGCCAAGGTTTGCCTAATTAGTCAATGATTTTTTTTTTATCTAAAAAACATAAGTTGGTTATTTTAATTTTTCAAATTAAATTGATTTTTTTCTTGACAATCTCAAATTTCAGAACAGTTTTCCACTGGGAAAAAATACATCACAATTGCGCCATTTGCACCTGGAGATGCTGCCTGGTAAATAAGCTCATCGCCGTCTCGCTCTGGCACTGCTGTGTGACAGACTGCCATCATGGTGAGAAACTCGCAGATCACAGGTGCGGTTGGCTGGAAGGAATAAAGCTACATTAGACCTTCTCACTTAAACACTCTGCCGCTCATGACCGCAATATTCCTTCATGCCCATCTATTAAGAGTGTAGCTATTAAATATCGAAGGTATGAGGTTATAGCTAAGAAGACACCATCACTATGAAGAAAAAATATTTTTAACTAAAATCATTCATTCTTGTACTCTCTCATTCATTTTTAAACATTTATACAAGACAACTCTGTGTTGTCAAATAGAAAGAGTACAGTGAAAAAAGTGGCTATGGTCAAATACTGGGCTTAGAAGACAGAAGGGAAAGTCTAAAATGTTCTTGATCTGGTTCTAACTCCTGACCAGATTTAATTCTTTTTCTTTTTTTTTTTTTTTACAGAGAGAGGAAGGGAGAGGGAGAGAGAGATAGAAACATTGATGAGAGAGAAACATCATCGATCAGCTGCCTCCTGCACGCCCCACACTGGGGATTGATTCCACAACTCAGGCATGTGCCCTGACCGGGAATCGAACCAGAGACCTCTTGGTTCATAGGTCAGTGCTCAACCACTGAGCCACACTGGCCGGGCCCTGACCAGATTTAAATTTTAGGCCTCTCATCTTACTGTGGTTCACTATTTTAGGTTTGGGTGATGATGGCAGGGGATTCCTCTGTAATTCCTTGTCCTCCCTCTCTCCAAAACTGGCAACCTTAACTGACAGTTTTTTCCAAATAAAGAAATGACTGAGCAGTTCCTATGTACAATGGACTCGTGTGACCCAAGGAAGACATGAAAGTGAATCCTTTCTGCAAGGAGCTTCATTTATAGGAGAAAAGAAGCCAGATCTCACATCAAACATCTGCCTGTCTGGCTCTTGATGAAGAAAAATGTCATTCAAATTAATAATAATAAAAAAAAATTCTCTATGCTGTTGGACCAAGAATAAAAGAAAACAGCCCGGCCAGTGTTGCTCAGTGGTTGATCATCCACCCATGCACCAGGAGGTCACTGGTTTGATTCCTGGTCAGGGCACATACTCTGGTTGTGGGCTGGGTCCCCAGCAGGGGGCGTACAGGAGGCAGCCATTGATGTCTTTCTCTCATTGATGTTTCAATCTCTCACCCTCACCTTTCCTCTCTCTCTAAAATCAATAAAAACATATTAAAAAAATAGAAAACAAAAAGTGAAGTGATTGAAAAACTAAATCAAATTATTATTTGAGAAAACTGTGTTCAAGTGACAATAGACAGAAGACACATGGTCCCTGCCCGGTGAAGCTTCGACTTGCGGGGAAAACAGAACACAGATAAACATACATGTGTAACCTATTTATGGAGTGAAAAGGGCTACAAAGAAGAGAGCGTGCAAACACACGTAATGTGATTGGGGTGAGTTTGTGGTTGTTCTGAAGGTAACGCGATATGTAAGCCGGTGAGGTTGTAGCTTCATGAGAAACTGAGCAGAGAGTTTTCCATCAAACAGGAACCTACTATGACTGAAAAGACCCTAAGGAAGGAAATAATGAAGCGTGTTCGAGAACCGAAAGGCAAACTAGCGGGGCCTGGGGAAAAAGAAGGGACGAGCGGCTCCGAGTGAGGGTGGGACAGGCAGGCCCCGCTCATGTAACTCGTTGTCGTTAAGAGGGAAACCAGACAATGGTTTTGCACAGGGAAGCGGTGGGACTGATTTCCGCCTGCATCACGGCAGCTGTCTTGTGCAACCGAAATTGGGAGAAGTGAAAAGGAAACCAAGGAGAATGGTTAGGAGGCATTCCCGTAATTCACACAGGGGATGCTGGAAGTCTGGCCTCAGGGAGTGATCGAGAGAATAAAGACGACATTTGAGACATATTCATAAGTCAGAATTGACAAGGACTCGGTGACTCCATTGATTGGAGATGGAGGGACAAGGAAGTGTCAAAAGCAACCCTAACGTTCCTAGAAAGAAAATTAAGTCAGGTCGTGGTGTAAGTTACTGAACCTGAGGGCACTGGAGGGAAGAGGAGGTCTAGGTCTAGGTTTTGTGGGTCCTGAAGTAATATTCTGTTGCAGGCTCTCTTAAGAAAAAAGGATATAAAAATAGCCATACAAACACATTACAAGAGCTCCATCCGGAGGCACAGGTGGTAGGTTCACCCGTTGTCAGAGGGAGCATGTTGTGCACATATTGAAGCAACTGTGAGAAAAAGTTCTGGGGTTTAAACTCCAGGAAACCCTACCACCTACTCTGATGAAATTTTAGTGCCCATGACTTGATAAAGATGTCCATAGTTCTTAATGTATATATTTGGCACTGGCCTATCATTTTGAGCAGGTAATTCATTCCTACAGATATTTTGAAATTGTTAATAGTGAGTTCTTTCAAACAAAGGGGGTTCTAATATTATTTAACATAAGACATTGTTACAAGATAGAATACTGATAATGATAATAGTAAAACTAAATATCTAATAACCATGTTGGCCAAGTTTAAAAAACTAGCAACAGATTTCAAAATTTATTAAAAATAATCACAGAACTTAATACATAAACAGGGAAGATAATTCAGGAAAATGTTCATTAGTTTTCACTCACTAATTAAAATATAATGATTTTATATCACTTACATGATTATTTTGGAGATTTTCCAGCAACGATGAATCATTAAATGTTTTTTCGTCTCCAAACTGTGAGCTCTGCCTACAGGGGGAAAAGAAGGAGCAGACCTGGTTTAATTATAGCAGCTCACTGAACTATTTGTAACTTTTTAAATAAATAACTATGCCTGCAAACCTTTAATAAATATAATTTAGAGTGCATTAATGAATACGGCATCACAAATTTCATGAATAAGTCAGAAAATATAATCAAGCGTTGTGAAATATGACAGACTTTCGTAGCATAAAGAAAATAGTATTTTATCGTTAATTTTCCTGGAGTGAAATTACATTGTAGCCAGTGATGTTTTAAAATTTTAATTTAAAAAGTGTAACAAAGCTGCTAAAATACCAGGAATTGAATTTCTTCTACTTCTATAATTTTTTTCAAGTTTTAAGAATTCTGAGATAAAGTTATTATTAAAAACAATACTGATGAATACTTTTACCATAGCCTATGAGAAATCTTTATTTGTAGTAATTAACACCACACGATTATCATATGCAATATAAAAATATGAATAAACTACATATTTCATCATCACTAACAAATATCTGACATGCTTCCATACATATCACATGTGTTGTGTAGACTGAGGAGAAAAATCACAAAGGTGTATGGGATTCCTTAGTGCTGGACTATCTTCAGGTCAGCAAACACATGATGCACGTCAGAAGAAACAAACGGAGTCGGAATGGCCTCTGTAATCTAGCTATTATTAATCTTGGCAATGAAATTTAATATAAAACTGTGGAAATTCAAAAGAACAAGGACCATTTAGTTGGGAATGTCAAACCTAAAGGGTATACTTTGCAATGTTCAGTGAAAATATATAGATCTAAGCTTGTGTACACTGAAGAAAATTTCAGAATTAGTTCACTGAGGAAAAAAATATGTTCAATATTAAATGACTATAAACGAGAAAGTTTTAAATCACTATCTTTATAGGTTTCAAAGAGCATTATCTATGTCAATGTGCCAAGTAGCAAGAGTTTCATAATTTTAAAGCCAGCAGTTTAAAAGGGAAAATCACTGGAGAAAAAAGAATTTAAATAACTGAACATATACAATACCCCATGAAACATATTTTTCCCCAAACCAAAAGAGGATGTTAGAACATTTATAATGAAATGCATCTATATTTACATGTAGTATTATTGATCTATTAATTCTCAAAATTATAATACAACTTTATTAACATGTAGTAGGTTAGAATTCTCAAAACATCCCTGGAAAGCAGAATCAACACATTATTATAATTATTATTATTCCTCCTCCTCTAGTTTTAAAGATGGAGAGAAAAATCCAAGAACTTTTAAATGACTTATTAACAGGGAGACAGAAAAATATAACACACATTTCTATTCCAAATAGTATCATTTCTTAAAAATAGTTTATTATTTGGGGTTCCATAAAATCTTCCTATTATTAAACAATTCATGAATTGTTCCTAGTTATACTTTCCCACTTACTTGTTAGATAAATTGAATTGTCAAGGAACATTCACAATAACATCTTGCATATGGAGGTCTACTTTGTTTTCAAAGAATTCCAGACTGAAAGCCTTTGTAAATCTGAAGATTTGTCTTGTTAACCCTTTGTACGCCATGAGCGTCTACGGAGTGTGGGGATGGTTTCCGTTTTGGATGCGTGGCAGTTAACTGGTTAATCTCACTAGTAATTCTTTCATCTTATAAATCACAGCCAACATAACTGATATAACTTTCAAATGTATTTACAACAAATAACACCAGATACGCAATTGAAATATTCACATGGACACATCACGTCTTCCATTCACCAATGAAGGCTTCACCATGGATAATGCTCCATAAGAACTCTTTCAGAAAGTGGCTTCCTTTCCAAGACCATAAAAACATAAACAATTCATCTGCTAATAACATGGCCTGGGTGGGTAATTCACCACCGCTCTCCAAAATCTTACATAGCATTCACTTTTAGTAAACGTAAACAGATAAAACTAAGAAGTGCATGTCACTTCAAAATAATAACCAACTGCATTATAAATACAAGTAGTACTTTAAACAGTAAGTTGACAAAACTACGTGAATTTGCAAACTGCTGACAAATAAAAATGCAAGTCAATATCAACGTTTTGTTAAATTTTTCCATAGAAATTTTCAAGTGGCACTTTTCTCACCAGGAGACAAAGAAATAATGGTGTTTTGCAAGAAGCAATAAGAGAGGGAGTGGAACTCTAAGGTAAGACAACATGAGCAGGTAGCCCACAACATCACATAACTGGTAGCTTCTTGCAGCCTGATTTAAAAGCTATTATACCTTATAAATAATTATTTCCTGTTCATACAAAAATGAAGAGTCCTCAGAGCAATAAAAGTTAACAGAAAACTCAGAAGGCATATGGCTTAATTGGTATTAGCTATTTTCATACATGACAGCATGGATTATGACATTTTTTAAAATTCATGTTGACAAGAAAGTCATCAGAAAAAAAAGAGTTGGATCTACACTTTTCACCTTGAACTAAAATAAACTTCAGATGGATGAAAAATCTAATAAAAGTACCAAAGATGCCCTAACCGGTTTGGCTCAGTGGATAGAGCGTCGGTCTGCAGACTCAAGGGTCCCAAGTTCGATTCCGGTCAAGGGCATGTACCTTGGTTGTGGGCACATCCCCAGTAGGGGGTGTGCAGAAATCGATGTTCCTCTCTTATAGATGTTTCTAACTCTCTATCCCTCTCCCTTCCTCTCTGTAAAAAAATCAATAAAATATATTTTAAAAAAAGTACCAAGGAATGGAATACTTTTTTAAAAAAAAGTAGAAAATGCCTAAGTTCAGAAAACAAAAACAGATAAATCTTACTGCATAAAGCTAAAACATTTCTGCGGAGCAAAAACTACTGCAAAGTCCAAAGCCAAAAACGACAAACTGGGAAAAATTCTTTCCAACTCATGTATGGAAGGCTTATTTTCATAAAATTGAAAGAACTCAGAAATCAATAAGAAAAAGATCAACAATACAATGGAACAATAAGCAAAGGATACAAACACAGTTCATACAGAAGAAGATATAATTGGCTTCAAGTATATTTTAAGTTCAGCCTTTAAATATAATGAGAGAAAAGAAATTTAAATTTGACAGAAATAAAAGTTTGACAACCCCGTGCCATCGTGATTATGGAAAAAGTTAAATCATGTCTCATCGGTGAGAATGGAAATTGGTTCAACTTCAATAAGGCAAATGGGCAATTTCTATCAACATTTAAAATGCATGTACCCTTTGATCTGGTCATTCCAGTTCTGGGAATTTATACTAATAATCTTCCTGGAGCAAAATGTTGCATGTATTCATTTTTTCTTTGCAGCACATTTTTAATAGCAAAGGATTAGAAATAACCCAAGTTCCATCAGGGATTTTGTTTTAAAAAACGTGGTATATCCACATAATAGAATACTATACAAAAAATTGGTAGCTATTCATGGAATATGGACAAATCTCAAGGATGCACAGTCAAAAGAAAAGCTGGTAAAAAACTGTGCAGTATGCCTCACTCTCTATGAAAATATGAGAAAAAAAATACATGCTTGTATAGATCTGGAAGAATACAGCTAAAATTGGTTACACTGGCACCTTCAGGAGGGGAAATGGAGAGCTCCAAGACAGGGAAGGGAGGAAAACCTCTCCCTCATTACACCCTTAGGATTTGTAACATGTTAAAGCATTATGAACTTAAAACATAAATCAAATTTAAATTAAAAAAAAAAACAAGAACAAAATCTATGACAGCCACCTGAAATATATACACAGCCCACATGTAAACTAAATGTGTACATTATACCCCTGCACATATTACACATGTGCACACACAGGAAGACAGAAGGCAGTGTGATTGTAAAGTATTTTTTTTTAAATGGATGTGTACCCCCTGCTTTTGAATGGTGCTATTGGTTCCAAATAAAAAATCCTTAAAAGAAGGTTTAATTTTTAGAAATAAATTTGTTATTCAGAGTCAGGTCCAGTAAAGTTCAAGACTATAAGCAAACAATTGAATCCGATAATATTTTTGCTGGCCATTGGTTTTAACCAAAGTAATGAGGCCTACTTTTCCACGTGACTAGTAGGATTTCTCAAGGCAGTGACAAAAGAGGAGCTCCAAGACATCCTCTGAAACAGCTGCCTCACTGGAATAAATAAATTACCTGTCAAATTGAAGTCTAACACTAACTTGGTTGCATTATACCTCATTATGATGAAGTCACACCCGGGAGAATGTTTCAGTGAGCCTAGCAGAATAAAGCAATACCACTCATCCCAGACATACTTATATACAGAATGAAATGAGGAAATAAAGGAGACCAGACACTACCCCATGATATTATGATAATTCCAAAAATCACAGTGAAATGACTAAGCTTTAAGGTAACTTTTCTGGAGAATTACCCTCACTGGCATTAACTTAAAAATTACCAGAAAGAATTATATGGTGCTGTATTAAATAGTTAAGAAAAAATAAATATGTTATCTGAAATTTACTTCAAAATAATAGTGAGAGAAAGATATAGATTAATTGAAATTGGTAGTGAGTGCTTATTATTGAAGTAAGTAGATGAGTACTTTTTTCCTAAGCTTGAATTTTTCCACAATACGCACTAGAAAAAATGGATATGGGAATATATAGCTTTGGAAAATAGCCATATCTTAGGGTTACATGAATGTTGAGAATAAGCAGATTATTTTTTCCTCCAATGGTAGATTTTTTATAGAAAGAATTAATCTGTAAGGTTATATGATAGCTTATGGTAGTAGGCAATAACAACAAAACCACACTAATTTTGAAGTAAGTGGCTAGTGGTTAGGCAATGATTTTCTCTCTCTAAAGTATTTATATTGATATATTTAAGCAAGCAGAGCTTCAGCCATCATCCAATTATCTTTAATGAAAGGGTTACTACATTCTAGGTTTGCCTTTAAATTCAACTAAATGGAAAATAATCTACACACACTTAAGTGTTAAATATTATGTGTGTTTTTTTAACTAGACATTTTTGTGGTAAATACAGTAGGGCAGTAAAGTGCATACAGACCACAGGTTTTATCCATGGAATTCAATGAGCTTCACATTGAAAAGTGAAGCTGCTGACAGATAGGAATGAACTTTCAGATTCTGGATTTATGCAGTCATCACACTCTAGCTTTCCCCTGCAGACCAGCCATATGAAGACGTGGCCAGGTGCCTGGAGCGCAGGATTCAACCAGGATCACGCTTTTGATATTGGTGTCACTGGCAACATGAAACCAACCGGATGAGGTTGGGGAATGCCAGCTTTATGAATGTGCAGAACTGTTGCCCCCACACTAACTTTTCTGCAGCCAGTTTCATTCCACCTGTTCTTCCTACCTTAACAAAACAAGAAACGAAGAAAAGGTAACATGACAAATAGCAAAGACCTCTTGTGCTCTAGAAACAGTTCTCTTCCAAAGTTGTTTATAGTCTAGAGCAGCGGTTCTCAACCTGTGGGTTGCGACCCCTTTGGGGGTCGAACGACCCTTTCACAGGGGTCGCCTAAGACCATCGGAAAACACATGTATAATTACTTATTGTTTTTGTGATTAATCCCTATGCTTTACGTATGTTCAATTTGTAACAATGAAATTGGGGGTCACCACAACATGAGGAACTGTGTTAAAGGGTCGCGGCATCAGGAAGGTTGAGAACCGCTGGTCTGTAGGATGTAATGTGAGCAGCACCTACTCTGTAACCAGGCTCCCACGTTTGCTGGTTGTATACTTGGGGGCTTCTTTGCCTAAATTTCACCAACTTCAGAAGAGTCATGTCAATCACAGCTCCTCAGACATGTCAGGAGGTTAAATGAGAGACACCAGAGCTAACATTCTCTGTGAGTTCACCATGTCCAAAGATGCTTCTACACCCCTTAAAAACAGAACTCACTTAATCCTTACAACCTCCCGATAAAGTCCACATTCTACCAGATTAGGACAGGCAGGAAGATATATTGTGAAAGTTGTGCAAGGGCACCGATAGGGTCAGGATGTGAACTTGGGTGGTCAGAATTCAGTCTTCATCCTTGACCTTACCCTGCTTAGGACTGAGACACAACATAAGCTCATAAAGTATCTGTTCCTTCATCTTTGCAGGCCTACATCATCTTTGATAGATGGGAAACCCAAGCATATATTTGAAATAAAGCTTATCTATAATAATAAAAGCAAAATATGCTAATTAGACCAGACGTCCTTCCAGATGACCTTCTGGATGAAGCTGGGGCTGCGAAGGAAGCCCGGGTCCCAGGCGCCTGCCGGTGACTGGCAGGAAGCCCAGGTTCTGGGTGCCGGAGGGAAGCCAGTGCCAGCAGCTGGGGGAAGGAAAACTTACTCTTGCATGAATTTCGTGCATCAGGCCTCTAGTTTTATTATAAAAGTAGCAAAAGTCATCCCTAAGTGTTTATTTTAAAAATATTATGACTATATAAATTTATATGTAACTGCAAGTGGAAATGTACAGTTTATGAAAAGGCTGGCATTTTTATTTGGAGCTACCTAGCTTAGAATATCAAGTATCAAATTTTCCAAAAGGATGTTCTACAAAAAGAACCTTTTAAACTAGATAAAATAACATCCTCTCTTTCCAACAGTGATAGAAGTTATGACATAACTTCTATCAAAAATAGGATATTTCAAATGACATGAGTAAACAATCAACAATCTTTAACATCGCCAATCTTAATAAAAATATGGTAAAGGCAAATTCCTTCTTTTATGAACAAATGAGTTATCTTAGAGAAATGTGCCCTAATTCTAATGAACAATGTTTAAAATGAATAGAATGGCCCTGGCCGGTGTTCTCAGTGGTTAGAGCATTGGTCTGAATACCAAAGGGTCTCAGGTTCAATTCCCTGATTTTACTGGTGCCCTTGAACAAGTTTCATGATATCTCTTCCTGCCTGGGTTGCAGGTTTGCTCCCTCCCCATTGGTCTTGGTGATAGGGGCACTTCTAGGAGGCAAGCAATTCATGTGTCTCTTTCAC
The DNA here is from genome assembly GCF_963259705.1 of Myotis daubentonii. Classification (NCBI taxonomy): domain Eukaryota; kingdom Metazoa; phylum Chordata; class Mammalia; order Chiroptera; family Vespertilionidae; genus Myotis; species Myotis daubentonii. The sequence goes on along the minus strand of NC_081840.1, from coordinate 207,077,013 downwards.
ATCGATGTTTCTTTCTCTCTCTCTCTCTCTCTCTCTCTCTCTCTCTCTCTCTCTCTCTCTCTCTCTTTCTCTCCTCCCTGCCTCCCTTCTCTCTGAAAAGCAACAGCAAAAACATCTTTGGCTGAGGATTAACAATAAAAGTAAATCAATAGAATGATTTTTAAAATTTTTATTTATTGATTTGAGAGAGGGAGGGAAGAAGAGAGAGAGAAAAGAGGAAGATCGATTTGTTGTTCCACTTATTTAGATACTTATTGGTTGCTTCTTGTATGTGCCCTGATGGGAGATTGAACCTGTAACCTTGGCATATTGGTATGATATGCCAGGGCCTAACAGAATTATTTGATATTATAGAAAAGCAACAAATAAAAAATATACTCAACATTTTAACTATATTATCAAAATATTAAATAAAAGGGAATATCTACACCATTAAACTTGAATTATCCACTAACAGCAAGATGCTCTGGCATATTTTTAAAAATACTAAAAATTATTCAGTTGTGTGTAGGTGTTCAAATGCGTGACATTCCAAGCAATGAGCTGAAATGAGATGACTCATCAATTACCACATGAACCAAACAGCTGCCTCTGTCATTAATCCCTAGGTCTCACGAGCTTTACTGCAAATCGTTACCAAATCTCTAATGTACTGAAATAAAATCCCAGTTGAAAAATATCAAATGATGCTTTTGGACTTCCATACATATTGGAAACGTGGTTTAATCATAAAAAACATGCACAACCTGAAAATAAAAATGTAACCACTTATAAAGCCGCAATATTTTCCACAATTACCAGCATTAAAGGAAACTGTTTCTTGAAATTTCATTTGCCACCAAATCATGATGATTTATAAAAATATCAACATATCAACTTATACAACTCTAAATAAAAATATAAATTCATGAAGGAGGGATTTTATTTTATTTTTAATTTTACTATTGTTTTTGGGGGAGGGATTTTTAAAGTAAAAAAACAAACAAACACCCACCCAAAATATTGAAATTAAACCTGTAAAATGCCATCTTTAATAATTGTGAAATTAATTACATCCCATTTAATTGTAATCCTTGGTAGCATAGTCTTTCATCATTTATTCCAGAGATTTGATTTTTAAAAAGTCCATTTTCTAGTCCCCAAACAGATTTAATAAATGAATGAAAAGAAATGTAAAGGAAACTTCGCCGGTTGGGTATGTTTCAGTAACATCTCTCTGTAGCTCAGCAGAGTCTGTGCATAGTGGCAGAAGGTGGCAATGCTGAGCTAAAAAACAAAGTTTTTGGAGCTGTAACTGAAATCTTAGGAAGTTCACAGCCCAGGGCCCCAGGTGGGTTATTACAGACTTTATTGCCGATACACAATGTAAAACTTCGACGAGCCTAAGCTTTAAACAAAATGTCTATAAAGTGACTAAAGGTTATTCAGTAGGAAATCAAGGATATGTCATGAATTTCAACAACTACGTACTTTACAGCATGTCACCATACCTGATCAGGAATGCTTTTCTTTCAAAAGTAGTGAAATGTGCCTAACAAAACAATAAAATGCAAGCCTTTTAAAGGAATCAGTGAGACAGAAAGGTCCACGTAGCTTACCATTCATCAGGAGAGCAGCCATAATCCTCAGGCTCAGGGACATGGCTTCAGAAAGCAAGAAGAGGGACAGAAAGAGATGAGGAATAGTCACAGAAAGGCTGACGGATCTTCAAAAAGTTAAGAAAATGAATTTTTAGCTGATTCTGAAAGAATGGCAGTTAGTATAGTTAGTAGAATGATCATTTATGGTAAAGAAGCAGGTTTACAAAGTTATTCTATAACTGGATAGCTACCTTGCCTCTTCAACATGAGATTTACTGATTTTATGCCCAGAATCCAGGATTCAGGAGATATTTAAACTTAGCGGTATAACTACAAAGCCAATGGAAAATCAATCACATACTGTATAATTGGAATCAAGTGTTTTAATGAAACAAACATGCTAATACCTAGGAACAGACAATCACACTGGTAAAATTTACCACATATATTTTAGAAGTAAATCTGACTTTCAGGAGGTGATGGTTCTTTAAGCAGGTAAAATAAAATTAATTACATTTATGTAAGTTAAATGGAACCACATTTTAAGATTAACTGATTTTTTCAAAAATTCCACTTATATCATAATTCAATTATTAAACCATTTATGCTCTTAAACAGGAAGCACGTTCATCAATACTTAATTTCATCCATTAGCTCAGGTGAGCACTAGGAACATGTGATGGATGTATAGCTTTTAATTTAACCAGCCAGTTATACATTCTGTCAAGTGGCCCATAACACATCACAGAACAGAACTTATGTATGCATGCATTTATAAAAATTCTTTTCTATTGTTCATTTTCCCCCAGTTTTACTGAGATATAACTGTGTAAGGTTAAGATGTACAATGTGTTTATTTGATACATTTATATACTGCAAAAACGATTACCACCATAGCCTTAGCTAACATCCCCATCATATGATTATCATCTCCTTTTTGTGGCAAAAACATTAAAGATTTACTCTCTTAGCAACTAGAGCAGATTTTATCTTCCATTTCTTTTGTTATATATGTTCATTCAATATTTTTCCTTTAAATCAAATATATTAGGTATAGGTAGACTTTTTAAAAATGCAGAGTTCAGTACCGATGTAAAACCTTTGTTACTTTTGACAAATGTACAATTAACTTCACTGGGATCCTCTCACTCCCTACGTGACCGCCTCACTCTCTTACCCTTCACCTAAGTGGCCATGACATGGGCCTGTCATTCCAGGGCACCTCTTCCCAGGGCACCTCTTCCACCTCCACAGGGCTGAGCTGCCTCCGTGCAGTACCCACTGCAACCACACGGAGGCAGTCCCTCCTACTCACGCGCCATTCTCTCCTACCGAAGGACTTTTGTGGAGGGTGAGAGTAAGAGCTAACCAATCCTGTCCCGTGTGGGCAGGACTCCCAGAAATAGATACAGAGGCAGAGCAGCATCAAACAGACTGTCAAACTACAGCGGGAAGGCTGGGGAGGGTTGAGGGGCAGGAGGGAGGGTAAGAGATCAACCGAAGGACTTGTATGCATGCATATAAGCATAACCAATGGACACAAGACCCTGTGGGGTAGGGGAGGCCGGGGGAAGGTCAAGGGGGAAAAAATAAAAGGAGACATATGTACTACTCTTTGTAATACTTTAAGCAATAAAACAAAATTTTAAAAAAAGAATAAAAAAAAGGCACTGGCCTACTGCAGTGCTTAAGGCAATCACTTCTGACCAACCTCAATGCTTGGACTCCAGACTATGGGGCAGGGGCAGGGGCAGATAGACTGTATGAGTGCTACCCAAGCAACAACGCTGTGCCAAGGTTCTGTCAAGTTGCACCGGTGTGGCACAGCAGCCCCTGATCTCACACACCTGTCTTGCTTCTCAGGTTAGGCAGCTTAAACACCCCAGCACTCAAGGCTCAGGGTTCCCCTGCTCCCCCTACCCGCTGCCCCGCCCTGGCAGATGCTGAGCACCGTGCAGTGTGATGAGCAGCAGGCCACCCACTCACGGCTATTGATCCTGTCTGCATGAGTTTCCTGTGATCACTGCTCTAGCAGTGCTGATGTGCCTGCACGGTCTGATTACTTCTTTGCCTTTGTTTGCACGTCTGGTCAGTGCTGTTCCATCTGCCTGGTAAGTTCTTCACTTAATCAGACTCAGTCTTAGATCTCAACTCAAGTATCACTTTCTCAGGGAGCAGTCCCTGACCTCCCTGATTAGATCAATCCCCAATCGCAGACTCCCATAGACCTTTGCACTGTGTTCTATTGGTCTGTATGATTACTGAATCAAAGCCATTAACCCCCCAATTAAGACTTCAACTCTAGGGGGCTGATCCGTATAGTCCCATTCTCTAACAGTGCCTCATCCCTAGAAGGAGATTAGCATTCACTGAAGAAGGCAAATAAAGAAATTCATGGTGTTTACCCAGCTTTCACCTATAGTCATGTGAACGGGAAGACACATTTGTTGGTTTTAATCCAGATGGGGGCAAAATTTTTATTTTTCATTGTACAGATATTTTTAATTCATTGACCATCATGAATCCAATTTGGGGCAAAGTTCACATGAAATGAGAAAAAATCAATCAAGAGTAAATTGTGAAGCATTGTTTGAAGTGTTAAATATTATCTTCTAACAAACCAATGGACTATGCAAAACTAGGGAAAGATTACATTAGCAAGAGATTATATAAAGGTTTTATTATCTTGCCCATGAGCCAGATAAAAGCAAGAGAACTGACCTTTGACTCTACCTGGGGTAAGCTGAGGCTCGACCTCACTGCTTAAAAATGCTGAAAAAGCACCAGCTCTGAAACTGAGGCCCCAAAGGCATTTGTTAGTATGTGCAAGTATGTTATCTTCCTTCATTCTGCCACGTCCTGGGGGATAAACACCATGCTTCCTTCTGTGGGAGCTGGAAGTGCACCCAGCTAACAGTTCCCCGTGTTAAGCAAGTGTTACACATGCTGCAGGGCAAGTGGGGTCGTGGAAGCATGTTATTTCCCTGTCTGGACTCTGGTAACCCAAGGCATTCCCACAGAGAGGTGGCTGGCAGTAATTACTTTTTCCTTTGGCGTTTGGTGGACTTAAGTAACGGTTTCTCCAAAGCCTTCAGGTACTAACAACTCTCTACAATGCTGACGTTCCTATTGTCTGTCCATCAGGCTGTTTGGAGGAGAGGATGTTAATAAAAACTCAGTCAGGGTTAAGGATCCTAAAAGCACATACACAACCAATACATGATTATTGGAAGCAGTTTAACAACTGGCCTCACTCAACAAGGCTTTAGGTGTTCTTCAAAGCATGATACAACACCGGAAAAAGAAACACATTTCTGTTAAAGAAACACCTTCTATAAAAATTTCTAAATATGTTAGAATTTTATATTTGGGCAAAAAAACCTTAAAGATCACCTGCTTTCTAATAACTCCAGAACCGAACTCAGATCTGTGGGGGAACAAAAGGGTTTAGAGCAATGGTTCTTAACCTGTGGGTCTCGACCCCTTTGGGGGTCGAACGACCCTTTCACAGGGGTCACCTAAGACCATCGGAAAACACATATATAATTACATATTGTTTTTGTGATTAGTCACTATGCTTTAATTATGTTCAATTTGTAACAATGAAATTGGGGGTCACCACAACATGAGGAACTGTATTAAAGGGTCGTGGCATCAGGAAGGTTGAGAACCACTGGTTTAGAGATATTGTGCTTTTCCTGGGACACCTTTGCTGTCTACAGTCCCCACCCACCTCTTCACCTCACTCATTCTCCCCTCCCTTCGTATCTAAAGCTCCTGAATTTTGAGTTCTTTCAGGATGTATTTGAGAATTACTTTTCCAATTTTCTCAAGCCAGGCCTTAAACCTTAAGCAATAAACCTTTCCTTGCTCCAAACTCGGAAAAAAAATCACCTGACCTGCTCTCACCACCTTCATTTTAAAGGGTTTGGAATATTTGAAAGGAACTGCCCAGGGTCACAGTGAATTAGTAACAAAGGAAAACTAGAACTCATGTCTTGTGAGTTATTTTGATATTGAGAGGTTATTTTCCCGAGAGGAAATTTGTTTCACTGAAAACTTAATCTAAATGAGGATAATTCTGAACTCTAAGACTACTTTAATATTTACCAGTCTCAACCCCACTCTGCCATTATACAGTTAATGACAACATCACCAGCAGACACAGGAAGAACACTGCTCTTTAGAACTACTGCCTGTAAGTCTGAAGGACTTGTTCCAAGAATTAAAAAACAAACAAAAAACCAACCTAATAAAATGCAGAAGAAAGAGTACCTAGAGACCATTCTAGCTTTCTACTCTGAGAAATTCACTATCAATAATTACTAATTTGAGAAACTTGCTTCTTCAATTGGAAACTGGACAAAGTAAAAAGGGATGCCAATTATCAAACAGATAATTCTAATAATCACATTTATGGATAAATGCAGAATTTGTGTGAAAACAAACACCACCATAAATCTATCAGCAAGAATCATACAACAAACTAGAGTTTAGAATGTCAATAGGTCTTTCCTTCTCTCGCCAGGATTACTGTGGGTCTCACATACACAATATCAAAAAGGGTGGCTGCACCTCTCCTGCTTCCACGGCTGACCAAACAGCGAGGCCAGCAGTAAATTCGGGGTTGGGGTGAAGAGAGGCCTTTTGGGCTAAGAGAATTAGCAGGTCTTCAGATAAAGAGGAAAGATGCACAATGGCCTCTAAGCCCAGAAACATAAACGTGCTTCTCAAATTAGCAGCCTGTCTCTATGATGTGAAAAAACCATTCAATCAAACGTCTTTTTAGCTGAACAGCTGGAAGCCTTTCCCAGTCACATTTCCTGCTGACCCAAAGAACAACGACATCTGCTTCCGTCTACTTCTCTTTTTGGACCCTGTGCCTGTATGGGATTAATGATACATGCTTAGAATTTTTTCCTACCCAATGGTTATCTATATAATAAAAGCCTAAGCGACCGTTATGGCTGAAGGACCAGAGCAACCAGTCGCTATTATGCGCACTGACTATCGGGGGCAGACACTTAACACAGGAGCTGCCCCCTGGTGGTCAGTGTGCTCCCACAGGGGGACTGCCGCTCAGCCAGAAGCTGGGCTCAGAGCTGGCGAGTGCAGTGGTGGTGGCGGGAGCCTCTCCCGCCTCCACAGCAGTGCTAAGGAGCAGCAAGCCAAGCGGTAAGGAGCAGCAAGCAGGTGGGCGGTAAGGAGCGGGAGGTCCCAGACTGCGAGAGGGCTCAGGCCAGGCTGAGGGACACCCCCCCCCCAGTGCACAAATTTCATGCACCTGGCCTCTAGTTTACTTATAATTTCAACTAAGGCATTTTCAAAATTCAATACACTATTTTTATACTAGCTTAGTGTCTGGAGACAGAGTGTGAGTGGGGAAGAGTGGGGCGCATGCCAGACAACCCAAAAGCAAGCACCTTGCTTGTATGGTGAAGGGATTGAGATTACCAGTCTCACTTGCGGATAAAGGTTGGAAATTTTGGTAATAGACCAATTCTATCAACCAGGAGGGTGTTTCACTTTTTGATCATGTCTTTTTAGGGAAAGTAAAAATTAATTTCTCACTTTACCCTATAAAGTATTTAAAAGAGAAGGTTTTTTGCCATGGCTGGCGTGGCTCAGTTGGTTGGGTATCGTTCCATACACCCAAAAGGTCGCTGACTTGATTCCTGGTCAGAGCACATGCCCAGGTTGTGGGCTTGATCCCTAGAAGGGGCATGCAGGAGGCAGCCATTAATGCTTTTTTCTCTCTTCCCCTCTCTCTAAAATTCAATTTTAAAAAGCCATATTAAAAAAAAAAAGAAGGCTTTTGAACAGTTCAGGTAGGCACACCTGGATATGAGAAAAAAATGAGTGTTCAACAGCACATGCTAAGAGACATTAATAGCCTGATAAAAGTTTTTGACGATACTCATTAATTCTTCCCTGGATTTAAGAGCTTCATGTCCCTACTTCCTTCCCATCACCAGAAATGTCAATTGTTCTGTGACTGCAAAGAGGAGAGATGATAAAAGAAAATAGCAAATCAAAAGGATAAGTTATCAGAGAAACAAGAATAATGTTTTAACTTGAAAAGTGCCCAAGGCCAGACTGCATGCTCCTACCACATGCCAGCTGTACTCTAACTTAATGACAACGCAGAGGGAGGGGTGTCGGTACCAGGTAGAGACCTTGAATGTAAAAATTAATTCCTACATTCTAGAAATTAACGTAGCTCTAAACACTGAAATGTCACTGGGCAGCCCCCCCTCAGAGGTGCCTCCAAATGAAAGACAACGCCTAAATATAAAACACAACACATACATGTATGTGAAAAGGAAAACAGCTGCTTTCCAGATTAAAAAAATCTCCACTAAAAGAACTCTCAAAATGCGCCAAATTGCTAGCACTAGTTAAATTGTATTTCATATTCTATTTAAAGAGAAAAAACTTACCCATAAGCAACTCCAGCTATGGTGCACTTCTTAAACTGCATTACATTGCACGTCAGAGTTCCAGTTTTGTCAGAAAAGATGTATTTTACCTAAAAAAAAAGTTTAAAATGTCTCACTAAAATTTCAGAAGTCTTTTTATGCCAGTCTCCTACAGAGGGGGGAAAAAATCTTAAATTATTCTTTTTATCAATTTTGTTCTATTGTAGGGGCACAATGGAATGCTAGTAATTGACTTCTTTCAGCATATAAAGGAATATGTTCAAATATACTTGTTTAGTATTTGAACAGTAAACCATTTCCTGTTTGACTATCAAGGTATTAGAGAAACTACGGTCATATAGAAATCTGCCTCAATATGGTATGAATTTCCACCAGAAAGTGCATTTACTGTTACTTAACGTTTATGGGGCACTAAAACATCTACCAGCATTTCTCTACATAATCGCAGAACAGGCAATAGCTTCTGCAATGAACTTCATACAACAGCTGAACTGGTAAGGAAAAGGCTAATTCTGGTCTAAATGCTGTTTGAAAAATAAGAGTTAGCAACTGACAAGGGCACAAGTGGGTTTATATGGAAAACAATATAATAATGAAGAAATAATTATGTAAGAATAAACTCTGTATTTCGTGTACTCACAACTATAAACTTACTTTTGCCCGACCTTGTTTGAATAAATGGATTACAAATATACACATGTGTGAATACTGTATGAATTGTAAATCTGAAATTCCTATTAGACTGCTATTCCTGTTGTTCAACTTACATAACTTCATTGATGAACTTAAGTTTTTCTTCCCTTCTGGTCAAATGCTATGAACAGTTTTTAAACTGCGAGTTTATAACTCAAAAATTGCTAATATTTTGCTACTAGTCAGAGTATATACTGAAGGACACCTCTCAGCACAATGCCTCACTTGAGAGCAAAATATGCTTTAAATGTTTTTACAACTTCATTCACTAAAAATGAAAATTAATGGTTATGCACTAACATGTATTTATGCTGATTATTCAAGTAATAGGACATTAGGAGCTGTCAATTCATACGAAGTTGCCACATACGGCAGAAATTACAGCGAATCTGACTTCCATGTCAACACATAAACGAGAAAGTCCATTTACCTGGCCGAGTTCCTCATTCAGGTTAGATGTCCGAGCCATAGCAGCAGTGTCTGTGGGCTCATAGTGCATGTCGAGGTCCTTTTTAAAAATAAAATAAATCCGTGAATACAACTAGTCATAAGACACTGAGTGAAATTTTATTTTAATTGGTAAGCTATGTACATAATCCCTCACAGCTGTTGCCAACCCGATACCATTTCAGTTGACTTCCCTGAACAGTACTCAATCTAGAATATTATATTCCCCAGTAAAGGCAGAGCAATGTGATGGGTAGAGCATGTCTCTGGATATCAGACTGACTGTAAAGGTTAAACAAGATGATGTACATAAAGTGCTTCCTATGGCGTCTGACACAATGTAAGTGCTTAATGTGAGCTAAAATCACAGCAACTAAATATTGATAAAATAAGTACAACTTCACAACCCTGGGAAAATGACCTCATGGATGCTATCGGTTGTACATTCTTGGCTAAGTTTCTTACACTGTATGTACTTGAAAGCAAAATGAGTCCGTTCTCAAAACCCAAAGAGAAATGTATAGTTTTCACGCCAATTTATTCTTGCTTTGCGCCCAGAATTTTGAGGTTTGACTCCTAATCCCATAAAAATTAATATTTCCTAGAGCAGAATGTTTTAATGATCAGAGTTGACTGATTTTCACATGTCAAATGAAAAGGCTAAATCTGACCTCTTCCCTATCTGATTTCAGACTGCTCAATGCCATTTCTGGAATAGGTTGTTGAGTTGTAGGTGCCACGCTTGAAGAGGGAAATGAAACAATGGGGCGATGTTTGGAGAGGAGTGACTGGAAAGGGGATGAAGTTGGAAATCAAGTGAAATGAAGCAGCGAAGGAGATGGAGAACATTAATGGGGAGAGGGGATCTGATAACAGAATTGGCATGACAGTCAATTTCAAATGTTTTACAAGGAAACAAGATGAAACAATTTTCATGAAAGATCTACTGGGCAGAACCAGGATCAAGAGGAGGCAGTTACTAATCTTATTTCCACACAAAGAATAAGCTGCCTGGAAAGAGAAGAGATCTCTCCGGTCAGGAAAGTTAAAAAGTCTCTGTGTATCAGAAAGGTGGTTGAAAGGGCTGCTGGGGTCACACACCACTAAAATTATGTAATTATTTCGAGCAAATGTTATTTTTGAAAATCCAAATAAAATAGCAAAGGAATTGACTAGTTATTTGATGTTCACAACGAGTCACTTTATTACTTCTGATTATAAGTGGAAAACCTTCAGTAAGTTTTAAATGTATTTATACAAACTTTATTACAGAATTTTTCAATTATGTATCTCCTGCGTGAAATGAGCTATGCGTGCAGCTCATCTTAGATTTCTAAATTATATGAATCTTTTACCAATAAATTAAGAGACTGACAGCTGAGGTGGATCATTTACCATGGGAAGATAATGAGCAGTTACAAAAGCAGGATCAGTTATATTTTTAAAAATCCTAATACTGTTCAGGTGGAAAGACTTTAAAGTGATTTAAAAGGAAACAAAAGATAATACCATAATTTCTCAAAATAAAAGAAAAATTAAACTTTCAGGCAGGCCAGGCCCGGATATTAATTTAATTTACATAAATTCATTAATTTTAACTTTGGTAAAAATAAAACAGAGGAAGAGCAACATATTTTATAAACAAAACATTTAGGAAACAGATGTCCAGCACATTTTCCCAAGACTTAAAACAATATTTAAGAAAAAAAAAAGAGGAAGAATTCAAGTGCAGCTGAAATTGTTTACAGTGTGGTAACATAAACTCTATACATGTGTAAAACATGGCAGGAACCCTGGTTGCTACAAGAAGTGCATACAGTATTATTTTTATAGTGCTCCACTGTTTACGAAGCTGTCTGCTATGTTGTGAAATTTCTTTGGTTTACAGAACCACTGGGAGATGCAGGTAAGTTCCATTTATCATTCCAGTGTGAGTGTCCAAGGAAATATGACTCAAAGAAGTGGAGTGGCTGACTTTCACACGTCAAATGAATTTATTATAATTGTATTAGGCTTTAAAATATTTTGAAATATTATCTTGTAGTCAACAAAAGGTAAGGTATAATTAAGATTTTTTTTTTCCCTCCAAAGAAATCAAAAGATCCTATCACGGAAAAAATATGTTTTGAGTGATAAGGAACCATAATAATTCATATTTACCCAATTGATGAAGTATGCCTGGGTAAATTTCACCACTTCTAATGTAACCAGTAAGCTGATGGGAATGAGATTGTTGAAAAGGATGATGAAGGTCAGGAAATTCAGCCCAAAATTATTAGCACCACCATCTGTTGGGGAAGGTGGGAAGAAAAACATTTATACTTTTATATTTGTTATTTTGAACAGAACTTTAAGCATAACTAAGTTTTTTATAAAGTATAGCATATCTTGATAGTTTGGGAGGAACACTGTGTTGATAACATATCCTTATTCTCAAAAACATTCTTCAAGATGGAAGAGCATTATTTGTGTTCAATATGCTAATTAATCCCATTAAGACCTGCATAATGACATTAAAAAGTGAAAGTACTGTCAAGCATTTCAAATTCTGTTCCAAACACAAAGTTTAGAGATATCAGGGACAGGACTGAGGGCTTATAAATGAAAAATCTTAACTGGGCAGAACCACTTTTATATAAATTTTTGAAAAGTGTTTCCCATTTAAATCATGCCTTAAAAGCAAACAAACAAAACAGCACCAGCGAAACTAACCCAGATAGCAAAAACAATGGTAGGGCAGGATCCTAGATAAATTCAGCTCTAGGTAAATTAAAGTCTCCATCTTCAATGATGAAAATAAAACAGTAATCCCAGATACACTGTAATGTACACAAAGAAACAAATTGATGGTAGCTGTAATGGTTTTAAAGTTGAAATAGTAAATCAATGACTGTAAAAAAAAAAAAAAACCCACTTGGAATAGCTGCAAAGCTAAATCAATATAATAAAAATATAATTGAAAAAAATCAACTTTGCTGTAAGATTTTCCTACAATGTCTTCACACTTTTGAAAATTAAGTATTTGTTGGTTAAGGACTCGTCACAAGGCCCTGCTAACTTACTTTCCAGAAATACTTAGGGGAGGTGCATTAATCCCATAATAGAGGATAAATGCTCCAAAGGAAACTAACAGCATTTGCCCTAAGACAAGGTGACCAATCACACAGAACTCACTGCCTCAGGAGTTCAAGCAAAAGTACATTCAATGTAAACATGTTAAAAACATGTAAACTACTTTTGGTGCTTTAGATATATTCCGCCTGCTTTCTTTACCAGACAGCCATCTATCTACCTGTATTAAAATATTTTAAAACAAACGAATAACACTAATGAAAATAACATGAATAAAATCACATTTTATATTACTGGGAAGTGCTCGTTTTATTTTTAAGGATTCTGGAATTTTCGAGCCACTAACATTTTACTTTTACTGAAAATTGCATTGAAAAGTAAAGACTAAATGCCCAGTTACCGTGGCCACAATGTTCTCCTTTCAGAAATAACAGGAGATCCCAAGAACAGCTGTAAAACAAATACCTGCACACGTTTTAATGAAAGAGAAAGTGTCCAGCACTTCAATGCTTACAGTTGAGGTTGAGATACCAGTCCTTTCCAGAATGCCGTCGATTCCAAATGGCAGAGCCCACAGAACAGATAAGGGACATGGCAATTAAGATACAAAACAAAATCAAAATTTGCACATTTGTAATTCGTTCCACATTTGAGAGTTTAAGTGGTGGACTTGTTGAATTCTGTAAAGAGACACAAGATGAGTAATAAGAAATGTGTACAATGATTTAATAATACGTATCTAGTATTTTGATAAGGATGACTAAGTCCTCATTAAACTCAAAATCCAGACATGGGCAGGTGCCTGAACATTATACAGATAATAATCACAGATGTAATAAGCTGTCAACGGTTAACTGCCTCTTTTTCTAACACCTTTCGTACCGCATAGAAATCTCTAAGACATACACCAGGGACCGCACGTTTTTGGGCAAACTGCACGTTATTTAAATCATCATAACTACAGATCATAATGCACTTTAGGTGTTGTTTGTCAATAATTACAACATTTTTATTTACAAAAACAATTAAACAATTAAACAATTAAAGTTCCTAGTACTTTTTTAATGTATGGTACTGCGTAAAACATTTTCTAAAAAGCGCCAGGAACTTGAAGACGAAGACTATTCGAATGACCAAAATACATGTAACTGCAATGCTTTATGGGTTTGTGCAATTATATAGTTTTTCGTAGATTGACCTGCACGGTTTCCACCAATGAGATCGCTTCATTCGATGTGGACAAGGCAGTGTGTTGACATCTAAGGTCCATAACAGATGGTGCGTGAAAAACGAGAAAACTCGTGAGCGGTCCTTAACAGATGGGGCGCGAAACACGAGAAAGCTCGTGAGCGCTAGGAAAGGTGTTAAGGGCCGCTATGTCACCTACGTCTTTTTCTACGTAAGATATTCTATGTGATAAAAGCCTAGTGACTGAACGGCTGAACCACCAGAATGACCGCTTGACCAGTCGCTATGATGTGCACTGACCACCAGGGGGCAGACGCTCAATGCAGTAGCTGCCCCTTGGTGGTCAGTGAGCTCTCACAGTGGGAGCGCTGCTTGGCTAACCAGGATGAGCTGCGCTCCCACAATGGGCTGATCCCCGCAGGCCACGCCCCCACCAGTGCACAAATCCCGTGTACTGGGCCTCTAGTAAAAACAATAATAGGAGAAAGAAGTAACATTCTTTTTGTAAACACAGCATTTCTACTGTGGCAGCCAAAATGAACGAAACAATGGTTTACCTGGCTACTTAAGCATCTAGCTTAGCATCTCTGCTTAGGAAGAGAGGCAGAGAAGTTGACCTATGAACCCACAGCCAGAGACTTGGAAATTCCAAAGTCTGAAAGCAATAAATTAAAGGATCACTGGTTTCCAGATTTTGGTGGCACTGAGAAACTGTTTTTACTGGACACAGCAACTATCTAAGCAGTCCTGGGTGTAGAGAATAATAGACAGGTTTCCTCAGATGCATTTAATGATAAAAAATGATTATGCTAGATTTGTGCTAACAAAGAAGGCACTCACAGGACAGAAAATTAAATGTCATAACCAATATGAAATGACTTACAGAATCTATAGAATAATTAGGGATGAAATCCTTAATAGCAGTTCTACTTGCCTGGTGATTCTAGTTTCATGCCTTTACAATGTATGAAGTTATCAATCAGCCCTCAGAGCAGACTTTCATGTAGTATCTTAAAACTGAGCTTCCCACACCCATCTGCGTAAACACTGGACACTGATGATATTAAATGTATAGGAGCATCCACAGGCATGTGTACTAGTAAACATTACAAACTAGAGGCCCGATGCATGAAGATTCGTGCAAGAATAGGCCTTCCTTCCCCTGGCTGCCGGCAACGGCTTCCCGCCGGCACCCAGGACCCAGGCTGCTTCGCTCAGGCTGCTGCCAGGCACCGGGGACCCAGGCTGCTTTGCTCTAGCCACTGCAGTCACCCACGGGGCGGGGGGGGGGAGGGGGGTGCTCCGAGCCATGCCATGGCTGCTCAGAGCACGCCCCCACCCCTGGGGTGTGTCTGCTGGGGCTGGGGGTGGCACATAGTCCCCTCCTGCCCATCTGTGCACGCAGCTCCTCCTGAGCAGTAGGTCGTGATGCAGCCTCCTCCTGAGCCGGTCCTGATGCCTGGCTAATTTGCATATTACTGCTTTACATATATAGATGGCTAGGATGAAGGCTGATAAAAAATGGCCTAACATAAAAATGCTACAAAAAAATGGTCAACATTTGTTTCACATGTTTTTCTTCTAATTTTACGAAAATAAGTCCTAAAATTTGATCACTGTATTCAAATAGAATTATAAGGCAAATACTTCAATGCTGAGCACTTATCATTACGCAGACAACTTGCACGTAGCACTGCAATAGTTAGTAAATGCTGCTGATGGAACCAATACGTAAGACTGCTGAGAGTTCACGCGGTGGGTGGTCTCTGGGGAAACTCTCTGGCATGGTGTGTGCAGTGAACCACAGCACTGCCCGCTCACCCAAGCATGAGATTCTGGATGTAGAAAGTGGGGCTCAGGGATCTGTGACAGACGGTCTACTATGTGTGGGACTCCCGCACCAAAGGCTACAAACAGCACATTTCCCAAAGATTTAGGTCCAGGAGGTCTGCACAGGTAAAAATCCCACCTGCATCAGCTTGGTGTCATGTCCAGTGTAGACGACTATGCCATGAACCCACTGCGTATTTCTTAACTGGGCACCTCGAAGAAGAATCTGATCTGCTCCCAGGGGCACAGTGCTGTGAGAGAAGACGTTGGCATTAGAAATGGCATTTTCTAAAACACTTAAGGAGTCCTACATCCACTATAGAGTTCCAAAAAAAAAAAAAAAAAAGCTCTGTTATTTAAACAACCCTTCTCGTATTTACTGTATTTTTAGAAAAGAAGTCATTTTTCTGCCCATACGAATTTTCTTACATGAGAACAGCTGCAGGGGAGCATTTCCACGGCTTCTCCTTAAACATCGATCCCACCATTTCCTACAATTTCACAATCTAAAATAGGAGGCAATGTTGTGGAATGCAGAGGCTCATTTTCAAACCTATTTAAGACTTTTCCTGATTTAGTTAAGTCCATTTAGGGTTCTGAGTTGTCTAGAAGTGTTTAGGTAAGGAGCTCTGTTCCCCCTCCCTCACCTTCCTTTAAATGAAAAATAGCTTTGTGCCAGGCAGAGGTGGCTCAGAGGTTGAGCGTCATCGGCCTATGAACTGGGAGGTCACTGGACAGTTCCATTCCCAGTCAAGGCACATGCCCGGGTTGCCGTCTCAATCCCCCGTGTGCACGAGGCAGACTACCAATGATTCTCTCTCATCACTGATGTTTCTACCTCTCTCTGCCTCTCCCTGCCTCTCTGAAATAAAAAAAGTATATATATTTAAAAAATTAAAATAAATAAAAAATACACAAGGTAAGATAAATACACAGATCTCATCATTTTCACAAAGGAATTCCGGGTTCAAGTAATGTAGAAGTGCTCATTGATGTAGAAGAAAAAGGTTTCCAGTGCTCAGACTGAGAGCACAAGAAAGTATGTACCCAGGTTAGCAACACACTGCGACACAGTGAATTCTGTGTTGTTATGAAGACCGACTTTACATACCCATGTCCATCAAGCCTTATGTTTCCAACAAAATCGTAGAGATGTCTGTTTGGACTTTCACACTCAACTCGGCCAGAAATTCTCATCAAACTGTCAATGTCTCTTATATCTGCTGTTACTGGTAAGCCCTGTTTAGAAATGTTTCAATAAGTAAAGAGTATATCAAATACATTGCATGTGGGAGGGAAGGGGGAATTCTGAATCCGCCGAGGCCTATGACCTAAGAGATACCACTATTTTATAAGCAATTCTGCCCCTCAGACAACAAATACCCTTTGTGGATTCATAATTAAGGGATACCTTCCTCTCCACTTGAACACAGGTTTCTAGCACAAGAATAGAGCATCTATTGGAAAGTTCTAAAATATATTCAAGAGACTATCAACTAGTCTGAAAAGATATTTTAAAATAAGTTTTTAAGACACTGCTTCCAAAAATAAATACAGTATGACTATCTCTGCTGAATCTCAGAATTTGGCTGAAAAAAATGAATAAAATCTATGCCCAAAGAGAATAGTTTGTTCTTTTTGTTCATTGAGAAGGAAAACTCCAAAACAGTTCTTCCATCTGGCCCAGGAGAACTGTCTAGAACCGAACAGGCCTGCTTCCTGTGACCCTCTGAACTCAGGTGCTCGGTGATGACCGATTTCCCCTCCCCCCACCCCAATCTCCTATGTGTCTTTCTCCCCATGAACACAGTCATGAGCAGCTTAACCATGTTTTGATCAACGAGCAACAGCATATATGACTGTTTCTGGAAGATTATCATGGAGCTGAAAAATCCTATCGCCTACTGACATCATAGCTGCTGTAATGTCACAGAGCAACGCATTGCTCACATACAATTATGTATAGTACATAAGACTTGGTACTGATGATGTTACTGGTTTATGTACTTACTATAATATCTTTTTTATCAGGATTTAGAGTCTACTCTTTCTACTTACAAAAAAAGCATGCTATAAAACTGGATGTGTGTTAAGCTGGCAGCAGCCTCAGACACTCAGTGTGCTTGCTATAATCTCGTGTTGTTTTGTGCAGTGCCGTGCTGTACACATTTGTAGTGTACGAGCAATTGCCTACACCACACAGCCTAGGTGTGTAGTAGGCTAAACCATCTAGGTCTGCGTAAGTGCGCTCTATGAATGTCGCACACTGATGAAATCGCCGTAGGATGCATTTCTCAAAACCATCCCCGTCTTTCAAATGGTGTATGACTGTACATTTTTTAAGACCCTTTTACAACTTTAAAGGTAAAAATCCTACAGTTGCTTTCTATTAGAGATGGTGTGAGAAGTAAACAAATCTAAACTATTCCCTGGGATGAGTGAGACAATTAGAACAGCAATGAAAATGGTCTTTTCAATAGAGTAAAGCTACATAATTTGGGTCAGGTGAATAGGCAAAAGGAAAAAGCTAACACACATCCAAGCAATTAGAATTACTACTATTTTTATTATCATTAGAGTGTTGGCTATCACATAAAATATTAAAAATAGTATCTATACAAACAGGACCATATGTAATCAGGCAAGTAAACCCGAGTGTTCCATAATATATAATGATACCGATTTCTAAATCCTCCTCATAGGGGCTCAATGAGAAAACAGACACATTTGGACAGAATTACTTCAACTCGGGACAGTAAGAAGTAAAGCTACCGATTCCATGTAATCAAACAGCAACCATGATACAAACCTGTATTAGATCTTACCTGTCTAATTTTCAGGTTTGTTTCCCCATCTAAGTTGGATGTTTCAATGTAGCACATGGCCTGGGGCTCACTGTTGTTTAGAATTCAAAAGGAAAAAGATTCAGTGGAAGAAGAAACGCATAACACTAACTTATTGACTGCTCAGACTCACTGAAGCCTTTCGTTCTAAGCAAAGCTTTAGCTGCCTAGTTTCTTGCCGGTTCCCACTCTTTAGTGCAAAATGCTGTGAGGCAGAACCCATGCATGACAACTCATGGATCAGCTTTTCAGCCAGAAGGATCCCAAAGCAATTTCCTGGCAACGATCAGTACAGTTCTTCAAGATAAAGTGAATGCTTAAATCTGTCACATTATACTTGGAGTGTTCATCCATACAGATACAACACAGACTGTATCTGAAACGTAAAGCCGTTTTACACTTAACTTTAGCTCAAAAAAATATCAAGTGAGATGCATGCTCACAGCCACATGTAAACTGGTTCAGGAAAGTGGTTGATTAGAAAATTCCAGATTGCTGCTTCTATAGACTTGCATTTTCTACCCTTTTAGGAAAGATGAATAGAATCACAAAAACTGTAATACTTAAAATTTAAAACTACTTTTAAAATCCGTATGAACAGATTTTGCAGTGAAAGTAGCTTTCTGCTCCTATTCTGTTTCTTAAAGTTGTTTTAGAGACTTTTGTGACAGTAAAAAAAAAAAACCTAAATAAAACCAAAACCAGCCAATTTGGCTTTATTGCTCTTTGACCTGACCTAGATGATCCTCCTGGGTGTCTTAGTGAATGAAGTTTGGTGTTCACTGGCTGGTGGGAGGGCAGGTTCTCCAGCTTTTTTTTTTTTTTTCACAAGCACCGTGTCCTGAACCATCTATATCCTGCCCCTTCACATACTAACTTTCCTGGTGTAATAATTATAGACAGGTGATTTTGCTGTCCAAATGTATAAGCTGATTCTCAAATATAAGGTAAAGCATTCTGAAGTTAATCAGTCTTATTAGCACTCGATTATATAAGCCCAATTAGCGAACATCACATAAGTAAATATGAAGGCAATCTCTAATGAGCATGTGTATTCAAAGTTGGGAAGAAATAAATTTATCAGTTACAATCACCTGGAATTTTCTAATCAACTTCTAATGTGTGTATGTGCAAAACAGACTATTCTGAGTTTCAAAAATGGGCATGTAGCTTAGTTTTGTGTCCTGAAGATTTGTGAAAATTATTAAACCATATGGTTATAAAATATTTTACAGATTGACTTTAAAATAACTTCGCATGTTCTCATGTTCTTCAATTTACTCTATGGGCTTTTTTATAATCCCATAAAAGCTGATACTGTCCCCCAACTGGGAAAATTTTCAATATTTAATTTTCATTCTATAAATTAGTCAAAGTTGTTTTTTTTAAATTACTGTCACAATAATAATGTGGCTCTGGCAATTGCTCTCAATTTGTAATTTACTTATGTATATATTTGGAACAGAAATGGTTTATGAAATTATAAACCACATCTTCTGAAAATATATAAGCATGATGACAAACACATGCTAAATGAACAATGCTGATTCTAGATTTGGGCAGTAAAAAAGGCATTAAAAAGTTTTACTTTACAGATCCAACACTATTCTCACATTAAAATGAGAATAACATTCTAATTTCATTTATGTACTTTTTTTTCCAAAAAGCAACTTTTCTAGGACTTTACATGGCTAGGAGATTAGAAAGTTAAATGGCTGATTTCCACTTGAAATGGGGCAAATTAAATATGCATCCAATTCAGAACATATTAATCCCTTAAGACAGCTGTTACTGAAGCGGTTCTTAACAGTGCTACGAAAAGGCAGCAAGATATATCAGAGAAGAAATCATGCTAGACAATAAATATCTCAGCAAAGTGTGATGACATCCAACACGCAGACTACAGTCAGAGAAGCAAAGCAGGCTTTTTGATTAGCAAGTGGAAAAATGAAACAAGATGCAGATCACAATCAAGACACCAGCAGACAGTTGAAATTTACCACAGTAACGTGCACTTTCTCACTAGTCACAAATGGAATAAAAATTAATCCCGCAGCATGCGGTACAGAATGTACAACAGTGAGCTTTGTGCAGGGAGGGAATCCTCCATAAACCCTATCCAAGTCCAAATAACAGCCATGTGTGCTGAAGGGATTCTCTAGAACTTACAGAAAGTTTCAGATGGAAGATAAACGTGTACGATCTTAAACATTTCTCAATAACTTTGTTTCATGTAAAGGTTAACATTGTCCAAAATAACATCCTGGAGAGGCATTGAATTAAGCCTTAGTATTTAGGCATGTTGTTTAAAAAAATGAATATATATGAAAGATGCACAGGAAATGAAAATCTAGCTTTATTGGCATGCCTCATAGGAGCTGAATCTCCTACTTAAGGGATGAACATCAGCCGACATTGCTTTCAACAAGGCCTTTAAAACATCTGTGAAATGTCCATCACCAAGAAGTAGAAAAAAGTCTGTGTTTCATAGGAGGAGACACAGCACTCAATCATCTTTGGGTGTAACTGTTCTCTGGTGTAGGGCGAGGATCCGCATGCACACATCCTGTAGGACTCAGCGCTCTAACCTTGAGGACAGGCTGATGAGATCTGCTGGGAGATGTTCCCCATTGGTCACTTTCACTATTTCCCCTACTGCCACCTACAGGTCCCAGTTTAAAATAATCAAAATGGAGAAGAAAAAAAATAACAGAGAAAACAAACAAACAAATGGACAAAGGAGACAGAAAGTTTGAAATTATTATAGAAAATAACACACGTTAATAAAATGTCTAATGCCAATTTTTTCAAAACTTATTTTGATCAGGTCTAAAGGTACAAGAAAACATGGACTATTTAAGGATTATTTATTTGCTTTTAAGCTCAATTTTTAACTTTTTTATGTGAAAATTTCTGATTATTAAACATTTAATCATAACTATATCATATCTAATAAAAAGATATTTCTATACATAGAGCTACTTTATCTGAAAGGGTTTCCTTTCTCTAACTTCCCACTCTCATGCCAATCTACTCTGTGTCCACTCCTAGCCTAGAAGAAAGGAAATGATGTGGAAATTACTTTTTAGGAAACTACTTTTGAAAAACAGAGTATACTATACTAGCTCTTCTTCTATACATACACTAAAAAAAACTTTAAAATTTTCTGATTCCAAAACATTTTCAAAGTTATTACATAAATATCTTATCAACTTTAATGCAGAACTGCAAAGACATGGATTTTAGGATGTTAGAATGCATAATTGCAGCCTTTTGAGTTATTTAATAATTAATACAGTGTGGGTAATGCATTATTTTGGAGGGTAATCCTTTGAACCTGGGAGGAAAATCTCAAAAGTATGAAGGAGACATGCCCAGAACCTGTTTGGATTTAAATTAATAGTCTGAGCTATTTTACTCCATTTTAAACTTTCTAAATTCATGCATCTATTTGTTATATGATAAAATTTCAGTTTATTTCAAAATGAAAATCAATGAAACTACTTTCAAACATGCTCATGCTTTAATTTCAAACTACCTCAAAGAAGATATATTACTAGTAATTAATAATTAAAAAATATTTAGAAATTAAATTATGAACTGTTGTTTATTGCTAGTGCAGGGGAAAATCACCATGTACTTATTTTGATAGCAGACAGTATGGTATAATGAAGATATTAGATTAGGAATTAAGTAGTGTAATAGTGATCTTGTCATTAGCTAAAGTTAAATGGCTATAAACAAGATAAAGCCAAAATTCCTCTTTCTGTTAAATGATGACAAAACTTCACCTATTTTTTAACTCTAATGTAGGTTCAAAAGAGCCAAGTAATTAAAAAACCCTTTTGAAAAAAAGAACGAAAAAACAGACAGGTGGTATTTTGTCACTTGGACAGAAATATCAGGTAATCTTTTTAAAAGCACTAATTTTTGGAGGAAGTTAATCGCTGTGGATGCTATATTAAGATATAAGGAACTATTTTGATTTGCCAATATTATAGCCACCAGTAAATGTTTTTAATGTTTAGAAAATAAAATGCTCTGAAGTTTAAGAAATTCAAGTACAAGAGCATTATGGGAATTTCTGGGATTAGACAGGGGCAGATGAAAAATATTTTGACATTTTTTAACTTAGAGCTAAGTATAAAACTAGGGCAGTATAGTCAGTTATCTTCATATTTTTGAGCATACAAAATTTAAACGTTGTAATTAATAGTTCAGCATATATTATTGTCTCTATGATAATGTCTCTATGATAAGTTTAATCAGGAAAACATCAATACATAAATTGATGAAATGATTTACTATCACTTTGAACTTAATTATATAAACACGACATTCAGATGGTCAGTCATCTATTACATTTCTCAAATTTTTATTTGGCGTATCATTCTGTAGGTCAGACATGCTGAAAGCTTACTGAAATGCTATCAATTTAAACAAAAAGGACAATTGAGGAATATGAGAGTTTGATCAAGTAATTCATCTTCCTCAGTTAAAAAGATATGAAATTAAGGCCTGAGCGATTGTTTCGTTCAAAATCACCAAGCCGAGACACGTGGCTTTCTGCCTCCTAAGCAGAGCTCTCTTTAATACCTGAGGCCCTACAGTACCTGAGACAAAGGCAATAGACTCCCTGTTAAACTCATTCCCACACTGCCCTGTGTGGGCCATTCCCTCTACTCCAGTTTTAGAAACCTACCCTAATCGAACAATAAGTAAAGGAAACTATAAACAGAAAGGTTGATTTAAAAACCTCATAATTTCAAAACCTATAAAGAAATGGCACAGAGCTCCCAATTAAAAAATATGAAAATATACTTCAACTACTTATAGACTTACTTCTATAAATATCTTACTTGCTCATTTAAATGTCACTAATTTGTCATATATCCAATCACTTTCAATAATGACCTGATTAAACAGATTTTGAAAAAAGGACACTGTCCATATTTATATGTGGATTTTACAAATAAAACTGTCCAAGGAAATGATGATAAACAACCTCTAAAAGATTAAAAACATTATTTTTTTACTTTATGTTAGGACTAGTTTTATAGTTTTTAAACCTAAAACCATTTGAAAGTCACATTCTTTAAAGGGTAACAGTGCCATATGTTCTGAATACTAATTCATAACTATCTTAAATATGAGTGAAACAAAAATCATCTAAATTCAGTAATGGAAAGAATTTTTAGAAAAGGATCAAAACACTGTATTTTTTCTTGGAAGAGTATGGCATTTCAAAAGATATGATGACAAAAAAAGAAATCATCCATTTTCTTGTACCAATGCACCATAAAGATCAAGTACCAATGCACTTTGGAGAGATATACAAATGCATCATAAAGGAATTCGTCATGAACAAGGATTGCAAGATAAAATCAGTACAACCCAGTCCAAGTATTATATAAAATAAATGACAGGAAATCAGACAAGAGTCAGCAGTCCACATTAAAAGGATCTGGACATATCCAGAGGAAGAGGAGACTCTTAGCCATAATTATAAGTTCTGAATTATAAAGTCAGGTGCCTATCATTTATTTTATACAGCAAACATGAAAGAGTCACTTAAGTCCAATCAAATTTGTAATGCTTAATTCAGAATCATTAGAGAGGTTTAAAATTCTTCGTTTATTCCTTATTTCCTTGGAGAAATCACAAGGTCAATGCAGGGTAGAGAAACCATCCTCTACACTGTTTGAGCATCAGTAGGTATCTCTACCTTGATGAGAGAAGTACAGTGTCAGCAGGTATATACTCTTTGCCTTTTATTATAACTATATCTCCAACATTTACCTGAAAGAAAACTGGGAATTGGTTAATTTATCTGCATTGGAAGATAGATACAAACATACAACCCATTGTATTTAAACATAAAATACAGTAAAAATAGTTACTGGCAAACAAGAACCACTTATCTCCAAAATGGCAAAAAATTATCTACCAGTGAGGCCAAGGATAGGGAATTCCTTAAAAAAAGGAATGCCGTATCTTTATCAGGTATATACCATCTGAATAAAATAAATCTATCCATTTTATCAATTTAATTGACATCTCAACTTCTCATATTCTGTCACTATGACATAAAAATAAAAAGGAGGAATTTACCAAATGAAATCGTTACCTTGTTTAAGGAAATCTCAATACAACTAGAAAAGCTATTAAATTACGTATTATCGATATAGTACATGTATATTATAAATATATATTACACATATAATCATTATTCCTTATGATGACCTTATGAAATAGTATTAGTTACAATTCCCAATTTAGGGAGGAAGAAAATGGGTCTTAGGTTCTAAGTTATTTGCCAAAATCACAGTGAGATGAGCTTAGACTGAAAGCTACATCTGACTGCCTACAAAGCCTTATTGTGCACAACTAAATATAGTGAAACTAGCACTGTATTTTAAATTTTAATCTCTTTCTCATTTTACTACTGTTAGCATTTTTGTGAGTACGGACTGAAGACAAATTAAAGATATACTACATCAGACACTGTCAGAAGTAATTTAAGTGACAGGCTTGTCACAGAGCTTCTGGCAAACAGTACAACTCCAACTCCATCACACTGATGACTACTCCCGTTAGAGCATGAAAGTTGCCCTCTCTTTGTAGCCAAATGAACCTAAAAATAAGTTTCAATTTTTAATCAAGAGAAGAAAATTTTTTTATTACTATAGCCCCCCCCCCTTTTTAGTTAAAGCCTTTTTGTTCTTTCCCCTCCCTAGTTTTCCTTGAACCCTGAAATAACACTTTGCTACAGAAAAGGAGAGAATGGTATTCTCAGGGGAATAACAAATGAGAAACTGTTACAGGGACAGCCCACTCTGGCTACTTTATGTTCTGGGGGAGGAACAGGTCAGGAAAGTTGTGTGCTGGTTATTCGGGTAGGGAAGCTCTGGACGCTTTGATCAAAAGAGATGTGTTAGAGCCAGACCGGCATGGCTCAGTGGTTGAGCACAGATCTATGAACCAGGAGTTCGCAGTCCAATTCCTGGTCAGGGCACTGGGCTGTGGGCTCAATCCCCAGTGTGGGGCATGCAGAAGGCAGCCGATCAATGATTCTCTCTCATCATTGATGTTTCTATCTTATTCTCTCTCTCCCTTTCTCCCTAAAACCAATAAAAATATATTAAACACACACACACACACAAGAGATGTATTAGAGTTGATAGCAAATCATCTGAAATCAACAAATTGCCAGGGACCTTGAAATCCAAAACCCCTCCCTAAAAAAAGGGGAAAACTGGGAAAATAAAAATCAGCTAGTATAGGTGTAAAGTGGTCCCTAAAGTAATGTATGGTGGTCATACACTGATAGCTCCCACTGAAAGCAAGTTAAAGAAATGGAAGTTCTCTGTGCCAAGGCACTTAGATAGAACGCTACCCAGGCTAGCACTTAATTGTTCTGTAATCGCTACCTGTGGGCTCACGCTCACTCTCCAATTGGACTACATTCTTCAAAAATCAGGATCACATTTATCTACACTACAGTGTTAGAGTCTAACAGACGTAAGAAAATTTATAATTGCACTGCTTTCTAACACTTGTAATCATTGCAAGACAACGGAAGGCTTGTGGGTATGACACTGAAGACGAAAAGAAAATATTAGCACCTTATATGGCATATTGTAGTTACCTCAGTGGCCTGGCTCGCTGAGTGCTAAGGCAGCTCTCAGGAAAGCAGAGAACGGCCTTCCTCCTAAGGGTGCCTAGGGTTTAGATCACTTTCTCGAACACAAGCAAGCACCTCTTTTTCTTTTTGGGTTCTGAGCTCCTAATGTGGCACTCGCCCTCCCAGCCTGGTGTGTGCATAAGAGGAACAGACAGAGAAGGTCAAGGTGCCCAAAATTCTTTGACCACAAGTTCTCATTGGGGGAATATCATGACAAAGCAGTTTTAATCCCCAAAACACTGCAGTTACAAAAATATGTAGGGCTTTAGGCCAGAACCTTGAGCCTTTTCAAGTCACTGACATTAGTATCACAATGGAGGATTATGTAAAAGTGTAACCTTATCAAACTAAAATAGACTGTTTTAAAATCTGTCCTTGTCTAATTGTGGGCTTCAGCAGATTTGTTTCTACTAGGGAATTTTGGAGATATAAATCCTGAATCCAAAGTAATACATTTTGTGGTGGAAACTTCAGGCATTAGAGCAGCTTTATAGAGTGACTTGCACACATGCCTACAGCCGACCGCTCGGTGCTTCTCTACAAAGCCAGAAGGATGTGTTTGACCCTATGATTCCACCTGTAACTGTGAAAAGTCTCAACTGCAGACTGGTCTTTGAAGAACTGGTCTTTGTGGTAAAGACAATGAAGATGGCTGTTCACATTTCAAGAGTGGCGATGCAATGCCTTGAATAGGGCTTTGTAATTGCAATACTCAAAGAAAAACCAAGATACTGGCAACTTAACTTTGAGAAAAGGCTTCAGGCCAGTAACTGGGGAGATGACTGAAGTCTGCCCATCTGTGAATGGCTGGGAGACTGGGATGTGTGCTGGACAAACTTGTAGGTCCTTTGAGAACCATTAAAAGCAACCCCAGTAGCCACACCTTTAGAACGTCAGAGAAAGCAAGAACCCTGAATTAAAGCCCATTTGCACTAAGGTCTATTATGTTACCTTGGCATGTGAATCTGACTCTCGGGCTTGGTTTACTGATTTTATTTTTAATTGCACAAAATATGACATAAGGTAAAGAAAAGACTTGCCCCACAATCTGGCAAACCCAACAAGCAAGCCTGCTTTCATGCCTGTCCACTTAGTGTTCTATAAACCATTTTTACAAAGTCAGCCTCTTTGTGTACATATATCGCTCTGTTCTCTTCATCTATGATTATATTTTATGACACAGAAACCCTCACTTCTTGCTTGCTGCTGTGAGCTCACTACGTGGCACACTCAATAAATACCTGTTGAATGAATGGTATAAAATTTTTTATAGTATTTGAGATGATAGCTTTTACTTGTCACAAAATATACCAGAGTGCAGGATGTCATATATCTTGTTTATAAAGTTCCCTAATGTTGGATATCCTCATATTTTAATTTTTCACTATTATAAATAATGCGACAATAAACATTTTTACACATATATAGGCTATCCCTTACTTTGTGATTATTTTCTTGGGATAAATTCCCAGAATCCTTTTTTTATGATTCTCAATATGAAGAGCCAAACTGCTAATCCACAATAACATGTGAATGAAATACTTCATAAAATTAAAAATTATGAAGTACATGAGTTTGTTTTTATTTATTGGATAGCAAATGAGACTTCAATATTGTTTAAATTTGCAACTTTTATTATTAGATTGAATATTACACTGAGTCAGGTTCTTACTTATTGCCAACTTTTATTTCCTATTTATATAACAACTAGAGACCCAGAGCATGAAATTTGTGCACTGGGCTGGGGGGGGGGGGGGTTGGCCTAGCCTGCACCCTCTTGCAGTCTGGGACCCCTTGGGGGAATGTCTGCCTGCTGGCTTAGGCCTGATCTCCGGGGGAGTAAGGCCTAAGCCAGCAGGTAGACAACCCTCTCGCAATTCAGGATCCCTTGCTTCTTACTACCCTCCTGGTGGCTCCTTACTGCTTGGCTTGCTGCTCCTTAGCACTGCTGCGGAGGCGGGAGAGGCTCCCACCACTGCCCCTGCACTCCCCAGCTGTAAGTCTGGCTTCTGGCTGAGTGGCTCTCCCCCTGTAGGAGCACACTGACCACCAGGGGGCAGCTCCTGCATTGAGCATCTGCCCCCTGGTGGTCAGTGCACATCACAGTGACTGGTCGTTCTGGTAATTCCACGGTAATGGTTGCTTAGGCTTTTATTATATAGATTAGAGGGCTGGTGCATGAAATTCATGCATGGGGTGGGGTGGGGGGGGGGGAGAGAGAAATCCCTCAGCCCAGCATGCACCCTCTCCAATCTGGGACCCCTCAGGGGATGTCTCACTGCTGGCTCTACTCTATTCATCAATGTCTATTTTTGCAACATATCTACATGATTTTAATAACTTTTGCTTTCCATTTTATAATTAGTCCTTCCACATCCATCTTCATTTTTCCAAAATATTTTTTCTACTTTCTCAATTGTTTACTTTTTGAAATTAAGATGAAAAACTTAGTCAGCTCTTTAGGACGAGAACAATTTCTCTGGGATTATATTACATGAATACTTTGAAACAACTGCTATTTTTAGCTTTTCTAGGAATATGACAAATATGTACATTTATGTGAATCTTAAATACCTAAAATTTTGATGTTTTCTTTACCAAGGTCATATATATTTTAAGTTTATTTGTAAGTATCTCACATGCCATTGGAAATGAGAACTTTTTTCCCACTATATTTTCAATCTTGTTATTGTCAACAAAGGAATGCTGTTAGTTTTTGAAAACATATCGTGAATTCATCATTGAACCAACTTTTACTAATTCTAATTAATTAAGTATCTAATTCTAATTATTGAGTAACATCAGTTCATTTTGGCTAGATGACTTTTGGCAACACTCTAAGTTCTACCCCTGCTCTGCATCTCAAAGTGGGATGTCAAGTATGGCACAGATCTCCAAGAGAACTGGAAATGCTATCATTATGGGTAATTTTGGGCTGGTAATTTAATTTTTTCCTATAAAAAATTGAGAAAGTAAGAGTTTCAATAATCCAGGTAGATTAGCACACTCTTGAAATGATTATTAGGAAAATAGGATATTTTAACAGGTTAATGTTAAGACTGAAGTAGTAGACGGTTATCTCCTACTTGACAACTGTTTCTTTTCTGAATAAGCACTCTAGGTGAGAAGGGAAGAAACTGATCTATCAATTTGTTAGGACATGCATTTATGTTAACTACACTATATGAAGGAAATATATTTATAATAAAATTCAATTTATCATACTTGATAATATCCTATCTGTCTTCTCTCTAAACTGTTAAGATCCACAAATGCCAGACAAAAGCATAAAAGGCACTCTTTTGAAACAGTATTTTGAACTTTTGGTGGCTTTTTTTTATATTGCTTTTCTGAAAAAGAGTGACTATTGCAGAAATAAGAAAAGCACAATCAAGGTATTTTCCTCTTTGTTACTTTTATGTTTGACCAAAGCGAGAGTGGTAAGTTTCCAAATACCTAGCAAGGGAGAGGCCAATCCCTATTTTAGCCACAAATTTAGTAACAAAAATGCAATTAATTCAGAGGGAATCCTGTTCTGGGCAGAGATATGAGTTAACTGTGAACATCACAAGGTACAATCAGGGGCATGGCCTTTAGCCTACTGGGACACACTGACGTGCCAATACACTGGCTGTGGGTCACATCTCTGCTGCCCTGGCAATCTCAGAACCAAGTCCCCTTGAGAGAGTGGCCTCAACTCCAAAAGTCTCCTACCAAGTGCAAAGGCTATTCATCTGTGGGTGACTAGAGGTTAAATGTTCTTCTAGAACTAAGGGAGAACTAACAACAATTGCTTACCTTTTAAAATTGAGGTCTGAATAGCATATGAACACTTGGACAACACTTGCTAAATTATGTCTTAACTCACTAATGGCCATATTAGAGGTTGTGTGAGCAAATTAACCATAAAAGAAATAAAAAGGTCTAACTACTACTTTTCAAGAAAATAGTCTTTCTAGCACATGGCAGAAATATTAAATGAATGACTAACTGAAGACTCCATGTATGCTAACAACATCAATTATTACACAGCTTTCACATCAGTGGAATTCTTGAGATTTGTATATATTAGACATAAAAATTACATCTACTATTATGCATTTCTTCTGGAACAAAGTAAGAATCAATGCATACCTTTTCCCAGTGTACAATTTCCCAGGCACCATTTCTCAACACTGGAAAGAAAAAAAAAAGTCACATTTTAAAGAACAGTTTTACTACTAATCAAAACCTATTTCTGATGAAATGCCCGTTTTAAATAAATAGCTTCAAATAAATTAACCAGGAACCACTTTGACAGGTTTAAAATTATGACAGCAAGGAAATGCAAAATAATATAAAGAATTTGAAACAACCAATGTACATTTTAGAGCCCACAATAACCATTACTAACAGAGGGGAATATCACTGGTACTGCTGAGGGCTTTCTCCAGCATCTAGAGCAGTGGTTCTCAACCTTCTGGCCCTTCAAATACAGTTCCTCATGTTGTGACCCAACCATAAAATTATTTTCGTTGCTACTTCATAACTGTAATGTTGCTACTGTTATGAATCATAATGTAAATATCTGATATGCAGGATGGTCTTAGGCGACCCCTGTGAAAGGGTCGTTTGACTGCCAAAGGGGTCGCGACCCACAGGTTGAGAACCGCTGATCTAGAGAAATTACAGTGCTAGGTTGGAGGAAAAAGCCACAAAAATGACGTGGAAAAGTGCCTGACATGCTTAAAGCGTGTCAGAAGCCATTAACAGCAGATATATACCTACTTAATGGTCACCGCCCTATCACCGTGTTCATGGCTTCCTGCTGCTCTATACCCAACCTAGTTCCCTTCTTTAGGGTACCTGTCACCTGGCTCAAGTCTGTGAGATCTTTTGTTAATGGAGGTGTGACTGGTGATGAAATGTATGGATCTTCAGAGTTCTGTTCAGTGAGCCTTGAAAACTAAACACCTGTGAATCCACCACTCGGGACAAGAAACAGAACTCCAGAAAGATCCTGTGCCCCTGTACAAACCAGCCCTCCATCCCCAGAAGCAACTATGGTCACTGAAGATTAGCCTTGTATCTCATACACACTAAATCACACAATAAGTATGCATTTTTGTATCGAGCTTTCAATCAACATATCTAAGATTCTGTTTAAAAGATGTTTTTTTTCTCCCATTAAACTAACAGGGCACTGTGGTGGGTAGATTTCCAGACTCTGTATTTACTCCATTGATCAATTTGCATATCTTCACACCAATACACACCATCTTGATTACCGTAACTTATGGTAAGTCTTCAAAGAGGTAGTATAAGTCTTCCCACTTTGTTCTTTTTTTCAATATTGTTTTGGATATTTAAGTTCTTTGCATTTCCATATAAATTACAGAACCAAATAGTCAATTCTTAAAAAACACACAAAACCTCTCAGGATTTTGATTTGGGGCTCAAGTCTTTTAACTCAAGGATAAGCTGTATCTTTGATTTTATTTCCACCTTCATTAATTTCTCTCAAATAGGTTTTTGTAGTTTTCAGTGTAGGAGGGTCTTTCATTAGATTTATTTCCTGATATTTGGTAAGTTTTTTCTTATATTGTAAACGATATTTTTAATTCAATTTTTCAACTGGTCACTGGTAGTATATAGAAGTGCATTAAACTTTCGTACATTGACCTTGTCATCCCAAAACTTTGTTAAATTCACTTATTAGTTCTAGTGGGGTTTCTTTTTTATTGTTTTGTTGTTCTTTTTGTGGGAATACTTGCTAAGCAACTTAATTTCTGTTTAACAATGCTGTATTATGATTTTTGATAGTTTTATTATGCTCTTAATGCCTGTTCACTGTTCATCTCTTTATTCTTAAACTTTTTTTGCTACTATAGGGAAAAAAAATTGAAAATTGAGAATAATTTTTACTACTAAAAATGTCCTGTTGGTTTCATGACCTTAGCATTTCAAATTCTGCCAAAATGTTTTTTGATCTCCGCTATCACCAACACTAGCACCCCTATTTTAAGCAACCATCATCTCTCAACTGGAGGCCTGCATAAGCCACACCACTAGTTTCCTGCATTTATTCTTAATCTCTTTCCAATTTAGTTTCTCTTATAATGACTATATATAATGATTTTACATATAAATAATAATTATGTATTATGATGTATCCATATGTCCATGTATGTGTATCCATATGTCCTTACACACAAACATACATACAAAAGATTATTCACCTCTTGCTCAAAACTCTCAACTGGCTCCTGTTGGCTCTTACGATAAGTTCAAACATCAACAAGGCCTTAGATGAAGCAGGCCCTGCCTACTCTCCATCACCACCTCCTACCACGCCCTCTGCCCTCTCCCAAGCTCATGCTCTTTCCTGCTTAAAGTCCTTTGAACATGTTTCAATGACTGGAGCACTCTTCCTTTTCATCCTTACCTAGATAATGTCTACCTATTTTCCAGATTTCAGCTTTAACATCACTTTATCAGGGGAAAATTTTTGGACACCCACTTCTTCACCATTACCCCCAAGTATAAATGAACTCCCTGCACTTTTCCTTCAAAGCACTTACCAGTTTTACTATACATTTAGTTGAGAGAGCATGAATATAAAGACTGTCTCTTCTGTAAGGTCTGTGACCACGGGAACCTTCTCTATTCTGCTCTCTGCAGCATCCCCAGTGGTACCAAGATGCACAGTAAATACTTGCTGAATGACAAGCTGGATCCACTGATGTTCTTATGTGTTCAGGACCACATTAAGCCATCATAACAGTCACATGGATTTACTAAAGACACAACCCTGCTTCCTGCTAAATCTAAGATTAAAAACATTTACATGATGTTTTAAAAACCCAGCTAAATAGAAAAATCCTTTGGCAGTCCCTCAGAAAGTTAAGCACAGGGTTAACATATACTCCAGAAACTCAATTCCTAAGTATTTATCCAAGAGAACTGAAAACATGTGTTTGCACAAAAACTTGTACAGAAATATTTACTGTAGTGTTACTTATAAACCAAAAGGTGGAAACAACCCAACTAATGAACAAATAAACAAAATGTGGGATAGCTATACAATGGAATATTATTCAGCCATAAAAAGGAAAAAAAGTGCTGACACACACAACATGAATGAATTTTAAAGTTATACTAAGTGAAAGAAGCCAGACACAGAAAGGACACACCTGTATGATTCCATTTATAAAAAATGTCCAAAATGGACAAATCCCTAGAGACAGGATGGAGATTAGTGGCTGTCAGGGACTCATGGAAGGGGAATGGGGATTGACTGCTTACATGGATGGGGTTCCTTTTTGTTGTTGATGAAAATATTCTGGAATCAGATAGTGGTGATGGGTACATAAGCTTGTGAGTACACTAAAAACAACGGTATACTTGAAAATAATGAATCTTATGATATGTGATTACAATAAAAAGCAGCTACATAAAATGATGTCGATGAACTATTTAAACGTTTGCTTAAAATAGACTTGTCAGTTTTATAAGTTACTGAAATAATTCCAGTGTGAACATTTGGAAATGGTTACGTAACCATCAGATGCACTAGCATGAGTGTCCTCTGATGTCAGCTCAGGGCCACTCCTCCCTGCTCTGTAATCTAAACTGGCCCTCCCTGCAATACTGCCACTTGGCAGGTCACATCCCAAAATATCCCTGAACCACTCTCCTGGGCTCCATGAACAGACAGAAGTGTCACAACAGGCTTTCCCTACGCAGCAGACCACGCTCCACTAAGAAGGAGGGAAACCAGTGGCACTTTCACGGAACCACCGAAAACGATCCTCTAAACCTGCCTCACTTCCCCATCTTCCGAGGCTGCTCATTTTCTCTCAATCTTCCGTCATTTCTTTCTGCACATTCGAGCCTCTACCTCCTTCCCCTAACTACAGACACTTGCTACTCAGCATCTGGTGCAGGGACCTGCGGGCATCCGTATCTCCTGGAGGCTTCCTAGGCCTGAGGGCATATTTCTTCTCACCCCACCACCCATTTCTCTTGTTCTTGAAATACAAACCCCCGAACACAGAAATAAAGAGAGACGTGCATAGCTTGTTCAAACTTGAGGCTAATGCCATCCTAGGATGCAGAGAATAATACAGACCTGGCGAAGTTAAAAATCAGCTCACAACATATAACGGCTTTCTGTACAAATCCAGGCTTGAGTACTGGCCAAAGACAAAAGTCAATCACATAATTCATGGTTGTATTTACTCCGGAACTGGTGCCTAAACATCCAACTGTAGAACAATGAAAATAAACAGTGTCCCGCCTATTATGCTGGTGAACGGAAATAGCAGCCTGGTTATTTTTAATCACTGACCTCCTCTGGCCCAGCTCAACCCGGTTAAGAGGAAGTGTTACAGGACAGCGAGAAGGTAGGAAAATTTCAGGGCAGGAGAAATAGGGAAACTGAGACAAGAAAATTAAACAAGGCCTAGTGATTTGGATAGTTTGCAGCTGGCCTGTAAATAACAAGCCATTATCTTCCCCGACCAAGGACACATGAGAACACATGTCTCTCCAAAGGCAGCAGAGAGGAGGGAGGAAGGGGAAGGAAGAGTGCAGTCTTATCTCATCCCACATAAAAGCCAGCAGCCTCGGGGCTTGGCTGGTGCTTCTCACAATTCTGGGGGTGCCACAGCAAAGTTAAGGGGGGGCGGGGGGGCTTGAAAATTAATCTGTGCCAAGATATTTGGCAGAGGAATTTTAAAATCTATAGACAGAAAAGTATACATAAGGCAGAGAACCCCCTCACTCCACTCGCTCTTTGGATTAGGCAAGTGTGCCCGTCAGCGCATTATGCCAGATGATAGATTTGCTTGCCTTGCTGCTTTAATAAATTTGCATGTCTTACTTTCTTAATAAATTAGCTTTATTGTTTGGGGTGGGAGAAATAGAATAGTGGGGACTAGCTATTAGTTATAAGAAATATTAATCATGCTCTGTGAACTGAGATTGTTTTGTTCTGATTAAAGAAGGCACATCTGACCAGGCTGGGGACTGTACACTCCGAGACTTGGGAGTTAACCTTGAAATGTGGCCCATTCTCC
Source organism: Myotis daubentonii (assembly GCF_963259705.1). Taxonomy (NCBI): domain Eukaryota; kingdom Metazoa; phylum Chordata; class Mammalia; order Chiroptera; family Vespertilionidae; genus Myotis; species Myotis daubentonii. Next base: position 207,042,177 of record NC_081840.1, on the reverse strand, counting down.
TTATCCGAGAACTGCCTATCATCTTGGAAAGGTGAACATCCTTGTTGCCTGGGAGATGTAACTACCCAGAGCGCCCACTCTTTGCAACCCCCCACCCAAATTGCCTGTAATCTTTGTCCTTCTACCCAATATAAGCAGATGGCCTAAGTGGGGGAGGGGTGGTGGTGGAGGAGCAGATTTTTGTGGGAATGGTTCTCTCCCATGTTGCCAGCAATATTGGAAAACAAAATGCTCATATACAATTCAACCTTGTCTCTGCTTAATTGCTCAAGTAGTGACAGGAGCCCAACCCATTCACTGTCCAGTTTCATTATCACAACACGGTCATCTGGAGTCACTCATTTGAATTCATTCACACAAGCATGACAAGAATTGAAGTGGGGACAGCCCTCTCCCTCTGACTCAGGGGGCGTCCAATAACACCTCTCTGGTGTCTGTGAGAGGTGCCTGTAACAGAAGCAAGTAATGATGCAAGCGGGGTCCCTTGCTGAGCGTTTAGCTTATTAGGGCCAAAAGTATACTGACTTCATGCCTCCAGAGTTCAAGAAGGTGAAACCTGGAGGAGATGATTAGTGACACCTGGTGAAGGAGAGTGCGCGCAAGCTGTGCAAGATCAGAACGCCCTGTCTTAGGGGATTTTAACCGCACATTTTTAATGCAAACCTCCGCCACCTTCCCGCAGCCCCAGCCAAATGCACCTGCTATAGTTTCCACACATCTAATTAGTCTGGCAGTATGCAAAGTAGAGCTCAGACTCTAAACAAATACCTTAAATATAACCTGTTTTTACTTTAGCAGGATACTACTTAACAGCTTTGTCATCATGGGGTTCTTTTGAAATGAAAACATTCTGTTGGAGTTGGTTGGGAATTCCCTAATCAAAGGCTCTGCAGAAATTGGATGTCTCTCAGGACTCAGTCAAACACGCAAAAGTAGAGGTGCTCACTTAGAGTCTAAGACTGGCTTTGAGGCAATCAAAACGGTCTACCACCGGGGCCACTACTGAAGATCACTGGGACGCCACTCCTGGCCAATCAAGCCACTTTTAAAATATATTTTATTGATTTTTTACAGAGAGGAAGGGAGAGGGAGAGGGATAGAGAACTGGAAACATCAATGAGAGAGAAACATCGATTCAGCTGCCTCCTGCACACCTCTTACTGGGGATGTGCCCGCAACCAAGGTACATGCCCTTGACCGGAATCGAACCTGGGACCCTTCAGTCCGCAGGCCGACGCTCTATCCACTGAGACAAACCAGTTAGGGCTCAAGCCACTTCTTGAAGTGGGTTACAAGAGGCAAGATATCTTAAAGGACAATGGCACTACCAGTGTCACACAGGACAGAGAAAACACAGGAAAGGGAGTGTGGTTGAGTCCTCTCTGGGAGTAAGTCCTGAAGGGGAACTTGAGTGCATCAAGAAGAGGCAGCTGAGACCACAGTTTTGGGTAAAGACGGAAAACCAGCACGTCCATATTAAAGCATCAGCTCATGCGCCACGTAGACCCCTTACTTCCAAAGGCCATTTTAAGGCAAAGACCTCATTGAGGCACAACTGACATTGCACTCAAGTCTCCTGCATAAACTTGCCTGTAAAGGTCCAAGTGAACAAGGACCTGCTTGGAGTCGACAGACACAAAAGACAAAGGGAACGTCCCAAATTCCCTTCTCGTCCACATTCTACATATAGGTATTCAGTTAGTTGACACTACTTCTATCGATTCACTTACAAACCTTCTAACAGTGGTCCTCGCCAAGCGAGGCCGACACAAACTCTAGGGGTGAGTCCCAGCAAGTTGATGGAGAAGCGGTGAGCTGATGTGATCAGAGAGCAAAGGTGAGCAGTCCCCCTTTCTTAAGATGTTCTCTCTCCATCCTGCTCACAGCATCAAGAATCACTCACCCTTTCCTTTATTTCACTGAGAAATTTCTTGAAAGGAAAAACCTCCTTCCTCGGCCTCCCCAGTCACCCATTCCCCCATACCCCGCGTCGGGCTTCAGTTCTCATAGCAGCACATTGCTCTCCAGTTAAGAATTGGAATGCCAGCGATGAAATGTCACTTCTGAAATGCTGAATCTAGTGAGAGTTGTGGTCCTGGTCCTCTTTCAATTCAGCATTTGGCCGCATCCAACTGGATCTACCCACTGTGTATTTCCCTTTGGCTTCTCATCATCACTGTCCTAGTCCCCCCTCCCTAATTACATAGCTTCCACATTCTTCTTTCAAAAGTACAAGTGGGAACCTAGCCATTCCTTCAGTAGTTTTCTCCAAATTCTCCACCTGGTTTTCAAAAGCCTTCCCATCCCTGTCCATGACTCCTTGACACATATCCGAAGCTCTGGCCAAAACCGAATATTTGCTCTTCCTTAAATATTGCTCACACCTTCTCACTTCCTTCTGGATCACCCACTGCTACCACCCCGATAGCTTTGCTTACTGAAATCCCACTTGTCCTTCAAGAACCTCACAAATGATTTTTCTGAACCCCCACTTCTCTCACCTGGCCCTTATTCATTTCCCTATCTTGCATTCAATATGAGTGAGCATATTACTAGTATCTTCCCTACCAGATCACAATATCCCATAGGGCAAAAACCAAGACTGGTTTCTTTTTTTTTTTTTAATATATTTTATTGATTTTTTACAGAGAGGAAGGGAGAGGGATAGAGAGTTAGAAACATCGATGAGAGAGAAACATCGATCAGCTGCCTCCTGCACACTCCCCACTGGGGATGTGCCCACAACTAAGGTACATGCCCTTGACTGGAATCGAACCCAGGACCCTTGAGTCCGCAGGCTCTATCCACTGAGCCAAACCGGTCAGGCCAAGACTGGTTTCTGTCTGCATTTCCTGCACTGGGTCTCACACAAGGTAGTTGTTCAGTAAAGACTTAATGAAGTGAAATAACGAATGTCCTAACTTTGAATCACACATGTTTTTCTTCTCTCACTTTAACTATATCTTTAAATTTCCTCAATGGGTTTTGCTCCTCTGTGTGCAACTTTTATTTATAGGACAAATGAAAAACAATCTGGAGTTATGTTTTCCCCACAGATAAGTACCTCCTCTCTATCCACAGCTATTGTGGACAATATCTAACCAGTTCAATTGAAATAATCCTAAGATCTCTGTAATAATTTGAAAATATTAATCTTATAGGTGTCTGAAATTATTTAGGCCGTATATGTGCTCGGCTTTTAAGCCCAATTTTTAACATCATGGAAACAAATACTTTTTAAGAACTATTCACAATTAAGTTGATGTACATATGGCAGAGTGTTTGTTCAGGACCACTGGATAAATAGATGTGGAGATACCTCCAGGGAGGCAAAAAGGCACTCGCTTTTTCCAGAAGCCGGGAAGTGCTATTTTAAGGCCCTTCAAATAATACCCTGCTCCTTTGTACAACACTGAACTGAGCAGGAACCAGACAGATTCAGCCCTGTTTGTAGGTCATTTCAGGCTTACAACCTAAAACATATTCAACCCACACCAACCCAACACCTTTCTCACTAAGGACATTAAAGGTGAATTGGTTTCCAGTGGGAGATAAGCAACCATGTGCCCTGTGGGGAAGTAGCCTTATTAGTGGCCATCAGCCACCACCAACTTAATTCCACTTGTGAAAAGGCTGGAAAGAGGTGGAAAGGAGACCCATTATTTTTTGCTATGTGCCTAGCTGAAAAGAATTTCATGTTGTCTTTTCCCCAATTAAAATGAAACAGAAAAGTTGCTTTATTAAATAAAGACCTATTCTATTCTAATGCCTAACATCAAACTATAACAAGGTGTTAAATCTAATTGTAGGACGGATGGCCCTCATTAACCACAGCCTCTGAGCAGGTGGTCCATGTGCTGTCAGATCTCACAGCCATAGCTCTCACGCATTCTCACCTGTAGAATGCATGCACACTATCCTTCAGGGAGTATACCCAAACCTGGCATTTTACAGAAGCAAATCTATTCCATCAGGAGGCATTTTTAATTCTCCCAAATATCTCTCTTCCCCTGTACCTGAACCCCATCCTTTCCCAGGCTTCCTTACTGTCATTGTATGTGAAGCTGTCATTCCACCTGAAATACTGGCATGCTAGCCGGAGCAGCATTTCATAAAAAAAAAAACAGAAGCACGTTTTTAAAATTTAAAAAGAGAATGAGCTCAACCACAGTAAATTCATACGGGGAGTGGCTTCAATTTACATGTCACATGAATCATTAGGAATTTATTATTTACAAATTCCTGCAGAGCAAAATTTGGCAGAACAAACCAGTTTAGGGAAAACCATGAGAGACTGCCTCAGTGTGTGTTAGGCACACGGAAGAGGGTATGTCAGAGACTGTGAGTTCAAATATCGAGGGAAGAGGTCAGAGAAAATGAAGATGGGTTTAGATGCAAGGAGACCTGGGGCATTCTGAATATGGCAGTGCTCTGGTCTCTGGATAACAGAACGGATGAGTTGACACAGTAAGGTGTCCACAGGAGGTGAAGCAGGTGAAATGATGATGTAATGACTTCGACAGAGAGGGTGAGGAGGTGACTAGAACTTCTGCCACGCTAGTATTTTACCAGTGCCTGAGAAGTGGTGTTATGGAAACACATCATGCTCACACCTCAGATAATGAATTTTCAAGAAGGCTCCTCTCATGCCTAGTTTCTTCCTTCTCAAGCATCTGTCGGGAGAATGGTTCATTCACCGGTTCATTTGCTATGCAAACACATACACCACCTGCTAAGGACATGCCCCTTCGTGGTAAACACGAAGATGAGTAGGAAGGTAGACCTGCCTTTGCAGTGCTGCCACCTGGTACAGCTACAGCAGCACACAACCAAAGGACAGGAGCAAAGAAAGGTGGTCACAAATCATGGCGAGGAGTGGACCACACAACTCAAGACTCACTTATATTCCCCGGACTTCTGAGCATCAATGTTCTCTGCCCTCCCTCAACAGCTATGTCCTCAGAGAACAACATAACATTTTGAATTTTCTAGCTCAATGAACCAACTATAAAACTCCAGGAGAAGAAATGGCTTGTTTTTAAAAGCATTGATAATAGGCTAAAATGTAAAGTTTATAAAGTCCTGAGTTGAGTACAAACTATGCTCCCTGATTGAGTGCATTGATTGGTGAAAATGAGGCATCAGACATGTACTAGGCTACAGTTAAATGGTTAGTAATGTTGGAAATCACATTAGGAGTTTATATTTCTGAAGTTGTTAGGGAATGACAGAAAAAAGTCACTCTAGTGCCTCAATGCAAAATAAGGAGAGAAAATATTGATTTCTCTAAAAACAGAGAAGGATTACTATTGGAATCTGAAGGAAAGGTATCTTCTTACACATTACACAGTCTTGGTAAACATTTAGAAATTGAAATTTTAAGCTCAATACTTCAAATATTTGTCAAAAATTAATTATCTGTCAAAAATACTCCCTTCCCACTCCTACACCCACTACTGACTCAATTCGGCAAAGCAAATGCAATTTCATTCTGGTCTAATGACAACAGATGGCTTTCATATTAAGCAATTTGAGTTATGTGATAGCAAACAGTGTCCTCTACAAGCAATTCTCTTATCTCCTATCAACCTCAAAATAAAAAAGATAACCGGTACTTAAATTAGACAATGCAGGGAGAAAAACAGGAAAGATCTCTTAGAAAACAATGTCAAGTATCAAGTATCCCAGTGTCTTATATATGGGATTACCAAGTATTTCGCTAAAATGGTGTTTATAGCTGTTAAGCCCAAATATTTTATTTTTGATATGAGTTTTATATACACTTATGTTAGAAGCCTTCCTTCTCACTTACCTATTCCTTTTTTTTCCCTAAATCCTCACCCAAGGATATTTTTTTATTGATTTTAGAGAGATGAAGAGAGAGAGTGAGGGAGGGAAGGGAGAGAAAGAGGAAGAGGGAGAGGGAGAGGGAGAGAGAGAGAGAGAGAGAGAGAGAGAGAGAGAGAGAGAGAGAGAGAGAAACATTGATCAGTTGCCTCCCATATATGAACCTGAAATCTTTTAGGGTACAGGATGGCCCTCCAACAGACTGAGCTACCCGGCCAGGGCTCACTTGCTTACTCTTCGTTTTTAGCTATAGAAGCTGATCGTGTGAATCCAGGGTGATCTGATAAACCAAGAATGATAAACAAGAAAGAATATTTTCTCTGAAGAATAGAAAAAAGGGAGTATTTTTGGAAGTATGTAAGTACCTAGAAAATCATAGATCATTTCAGTTCAAGGTGTGGTGCCTAAAATAATCACACACATGACAGCTACTCTTTGGCTGTACAATGACTTCTTGGACCAATGCTTGGAAAGAAATAACTGCCCATCCTCAATGATTGGAACCCTCTGCTGCGAGATCCAGTGTATATTGAAAAAATAATTACATATTATTAGTTCAAAATCTGTTACTGAACATTCTGAGCAACATGGCAACAAATGCAAAAAGTGCATGCTGCCAAAAATACCAGTACCTGAAACAGTTGAGTTTTTCCCTTTCAATTCCGTTGCTTTCACTCTCCCCACCTCCCTGGAGTAACTTTATTCCCAGACTTCTAAAAGCCTCCTACCCCAATGTGTTCTGCTCCCCATCTTTCATCTGCATGTTCATCCTGTCGATTTTTTGTCTGTAGACCTTCAACAGCTAGTCAGTATGCATAAGGACATTTGGAATCCCCTGGCTTGGCATTCGAGGCCCTATCAAAATTGACCCTGATCTACATTTTCATCTTGTTAGCATCCCTTTGAGATGCCTCTCCTTCTTCACCTGATACTGTAATGATGGTTCAACAAAGCAATCCAACAGCCTCCTTCATCTCTGTTTAGGATAACCTCTCCTCCTGTTTTCCCACTCAACCCACTCGTAATGGTTTCCCCATGTCCTCTGCTCATCCAATGTTTCCCCAAAATTTAAGATGTAGCTCAAGTTACCCCATAATTTTCTCTCCTTTAATTATATAGCAGTTGATATAGAAACCATTATTTGACACAAAAATTTAGAGAGACATTGAGATCATATAATCCATCCAAGTCCTTCATTTTGCACACAAAATCATCTTTTACTAGTACTTTGTGCTTTTATATAATTCCCATCTTACATTTTTTTCTTATGTCCCATAGGAAATAACAGAACATAAATATTTTGTTAACCTGTTAGGTGACAAATAAATGTGACTTCATCAAATGTATCAAAAACCAGCAGATAATCCCTTTGGTGGAAGGTGGTAAGAAGACAAGCGGGGCATTTTGACGGGGTCCCATGAAAATCACAGCAATATAAAAATACTGTTTTTAATTATCAGCTCATTTTGGCAGACATGTCTCAACACATCAGGGGACTTCAGAGAGAGACAAGACTCTTGGATGGGACAAGCCCCCGGATGGAACTCTATGTCTGTTTTGCATGTTCCTGAGTATTTCTTAAAAATCTGACAACAGTTTATTTGCTTCTGTTGAAGGTCATTTTGCTTTGGACTGCATCAAAACGAGACCCACACAACAGAAGAGCCATGCCAAAACGTCATGCACTTCCAAGTAGCTGGCCTGGATTTAATAACTTTATTTCTGCAGCACATATTGTTTCCATGTATAGTATAATCAAAGTGCTCCCAATATGCCTTTTGCCCAAACAATATAAAATCTTCTATAATAATAAAAGCATAATATGCTAATTAGACAGGATGTCCTTCCGAATGACCTCCCGGACTAAGCCGCGGCAGGCGGGTGCCCAGGCAGAGGCGGCTGCCGCAGCAGGGGCCATGCCCCTTGCACGAATTTTGTGCACTGGGCATCTAGTTTCTAAATAATTATAGAATAATTGTTTTATATAATAATATATTTTCTAGAAGAATATCTATAAGTAAAAAACAAAATAAAAACATTTTGCAGCATTTAATACTGTCAAAACCATTGCAGATTTTATGGACAGTGCTTTCAAGCACATTGCTATGAGGTAATTAAACATATTAAAGATGTTACTTTTCAAAAGTATTACCACTGTAAGTCATCTATTGCGAATTTAAGTGTCATGCTAATAAATGCTACACAGCAAGAATCTACCCTGGAACAAAAACGTAAGAGATATACAGTGTTTTCAACTGAGTTACATTTAACTGAAGTGATTATTTATATTAGTATGAGTGTATTTGACAGATATAAGAAATAAATTGTAAAATTCCTACCTTGTGTCTGTTTCTTGTTCACAGCATTATCAGCTTTATGTCGTTTCTAAAGTTTAAAAGCAAAAATAAAAACTGTGAGAAAAATGAGCAAGATAAATAAAACAAAATAGCACCTACAACAAGAGATTTCTTGTCATAAATATGCTGCGGCTGTGATGATGGGAAGAACCAGAGGGTAATCAGGAATTTTAAAACTGAAAGCAATCCACAGTCCTTTCCCAGGTGTACAGGTGTATGGTCCTCGGAAGATCTGACATTAGCATGCAGGTAAGATTCAAATGTTAACGTACTAGCAGAGTTGGCCCTGAAAGGCTGACTTAGTCATTTGCTTCAATAACTCACTTACAAAAGATTGCCCAAGAGAATGATCTATAATAACTACCATTGAATAACGGTACTGAAATATTTTCAACTTATAAAATCCATTATCTAATTAAGCTGATACCTCCTCTATAATTTAATGATGGGCTGATGTCTGTCAGTGACTACAAAACAAGTGCATCTTCCACTGGCACAAAGCCTCTTCCATCTACTGCTCCCCAAGAGCCATTTCCCCCCAAATCGCAAGACACTGCATGCATGATCCTGTTCTCCTTCCTCCCAAAAGCATTAGGACAAAAAATAAACAAACAGGTGAGTTAGTCTATGTCTAGGTGGGTGAGTTTGAAGAGTTAGACCAATGTTTTATAGCAGTAAGGAAAAGAAACGGTAGGTCAGAGGAAGGTGAGAATTTGAATGACCAGCGGAAACGAGAGGTTTCCCATGGCTTCTGTCTAAACGTATAGCATTGCGTGTAACACATCAGCTTCTGTTGATGCTGGAAAAAAGTGTCGAGTGTAACTGACTCTGTGTTCAAAGGTTCTATCATATAAAACCCATGTTCAGATTTAGCTGCATATACCTGACTACAAAGTAGGATGGAACAAATGCAAGACAAATAAATTCCTAAGCTTTCCATTGAGAAGAAAGATGGTTTTTAGGGGCACAGGGCATGTATGAAAACACTTTCCAAGAGAAAAGTCTGGAGACACAGCAACCCTCAGGAGGACTAGCATAATAGCTGGCAGTGAGAACTTGCTTCATCCCAATAACCAGCCAGTGAACGGCTCAAAATGCAAGTGCGCATTCAGAACACTTCCATGGAAGGCTTGTTGAAAATTCTTGCCACATCCACATGCAGGAACAATTCTTTCTCAGAATAAAACTATCATAAATAAGATTGTAATAATGTACACTTTTAATAGGCAAGTTATTGCTTCCAAAAGCAAGCACACCACTTGCCAGCAAATATTCCTAACTGAATTTTTTAAAGTTCTGTTAAGTTTGTAGCTTCAGTAGCGCATATCATCAGAGCATGCTTACTCATTTTTGTTTGTTAATAAAGATTTTAAGAAAATGAACAGTAACCCAAAATAAATTTTAGACTGAAATAATGATCCAAGGTAAAAGTAGATGTTTAGAGCAAGTGCAAATATTTCCAAAACAATGCGTGCCTCTAATATATAATAGTTAGACTTTCAACTGAAGGAGACAAATAAAAGCTAATTAACAGAACATTCCACTTCTACAGGAAATTTGATCTCAGTGAAACCTAACGAGTTCCTGAACATTATTTTCCATCCACAGAGAATTCCTGTACAGAGCATCCCTTTCCTCAACCTTCCCACCACAGAATAAATTAGGCTACTTGTCAGGACCTAATTGTGCTGAATATACTTAAGGACCCACCCAGACAGGCAGATTCTAATCTGATGACTACAAAAAGAAAGCATCTTTGTATCTTAAAGAGATCATTATTCTAAAAGAAATAGTTTAGAAAAATTAATACAGTTATTCTCTGAATTCAAATACCCCCACTGTCTTGTAATCAGAATTCATTAAAACCAGTGAGACCTAGTGAATTATTTAATATTTTCAATATTTGGTTGACAGCACACCAATAAACTGGACTGTGTAAATAGTTCCATGAACTTCAGGACACTTAAGGATGCAATATTGGTTAATCCTACTTCTGGGAATTCTTCCAACCTAGACATTTCTTGTTACATCATCATCCAGGTCTTCTACCTGCACCTTGGCCCCTTCTTTTGTCTCCTTGCGTGTAATTCAGGGGTGGAATTCCTTAAGGCTCACTCCCTTGCCCTCTTTCCTTCTCACTCTACACTCTCTTAGTTCATTCATACCTGCAATTCCAATGATAACCAATACGTAAATATATATATATATATATATACCAGCCAAAACTCTCATCTGAGTTCTAGACAGTTACATCCAGCTGCCTCCTTGACATCTCCCTCCAGCAGTCTCGTTAAACCATTCTTACAGACCATTTTTAGTTCATTTCTTAATACTTACTAGAAAGCTACTTCAAATGATACTATTACTATCCCATGATACTAATATAACATCCTTCAGAAACTGCCCAATTGGCTGTGTTCTAATAGGCGTTTAGTTAAAACAACAACAACAAAAAAAAACTTCTTGGATACCATTCTATTTACCATGTATTTTCATAAAGGGGGTACTAAAAACATAGCTAGAAAGCTTCTAGCTTTGATAAAGAAAAGAAAAGGTAAAGGTAGAAGTGGCAGTTTAGAGCAATGATTGTAAGGCAGGAGTCTGGAGCCTTATTTGAATTCTCACAGCCCCACATAAAGAGCTGTATGAGCTTGGGCAAGTTACCTTACTACTCTGTGCCTCCTCACCCTCCTCTGTAAAATAGGGATAATACCATTTATCCTTGAAAGGGTTAATATAAGATTTAATAAATGTAAAGGACACAAAGCATTAACATGGAACCCAGAAGTTCACTGTTATTAATATTACTAGAGGCCCGGTGTACAAAAATTCGTGCACTGGGGGTGGGGGGGAAGGGTCCCTCAGCCCGACCTGCCCCCTCTCACAGTCCAGGAGCCCTCAAGGGATGTCCTACTGACGGCTTAGGCCCTCTGTGGGAGGCAACCAGCTGATCAGGGGAAGGCGATGCCCCCATCACGCCTCTGCTGCTGCCACTGCTGGCTGCCGTGGCTGCGTGAGCCTCAGTCCTTGCAGCCACAGTGGTTTGCTTGAGCCTTGGCTCGGCACTCGTTGCCTGAGCCTCGGGCCCTCATAGTGGCAGCTGCCACCTGTGGCTTGCCTGAGCCTCGGGCCGGCCCTGAAAGTGGCAGCCACCACCCATGGCTTGCCTGAGCCTTGGGCCCTGGCAGCGACCGCTGCCATCTGCAACTTGCATGAGCCTTGGGCAGCTGCTGTGGCTTTGTCCGGAAGATATCCACCCCTTTTATTAGTATAGATTTTCCTATATAATAAAGAGGTAATATGCAAATTAACCCTCACACCCTCATAAGATGGTTGCCTACCACCAGGCCAGCAGGAGGGCCGTGAGGGGCTACCAGGCTGGCAGGGGAGGAAGTTGGGGGTGACCAGGCCGATGGGGGGGGGGGGCAGTTAGGTGTGACCAGGCCGGTGGGAGGATAGGGGAGACCAGGCTGGCAGGGGGGGCAGTTAGGGGTGATCAGGCTGGCAGGGGATGGGGAGGCAGTTAGGGGCAACCAGGCAGGCAGGCAGGTGAGCAATTAGGAGCCAGAGGTCCAGGATTGTGAGAGGGATGTCTGACTGCTGGTTTAGGCCTGTTTAAACCGGCAGTTGGACATCCCCCGAGGGTTCCCGGATTGGAGAGGGTGCAGGCTTGGCTGAGGGGACCACCCCCCCCAACCACCCTGCACGACTTTCATGCACCAGGCCTCTAGTTAGTATCCATTATTGGTGACTTGCCACAAAAATAAAGAAGAGCAATGGATGGGATAGAAATTCCATCAATTTCTTGGACAAGATACCTGGCCTCTCCAAGCCTCAGTTTCCTTACCTTTAAAATGGGGTTGATATCAACTTTCAAAAGTTTTTGAAGGAATTAAATGAGAAAAACTTTTGCAAAAACAAAAGCAACAATACCTAGTAAGTAACAGATGCTCAATTAAAACCTAGGTTAAACAAAGAAAGAAAAGGGAATACAAAAGGCAAAAAGACAAAACTGTAGTAAAGACCAATCTTGATAGCGTGCCAAATCCAACCTTTATTTGAAAGGTGGTAAGTCTGTGTGGAACAATACGCATAGAAGAGGGCCCCTGTACTTTTCAGCTAGTGGTCCCCACCAAGTATGTCATTGGCAATCAATGCCGGGAGCCGGTCCATCCTTGCTGTTTCAAGGGACCTGGCATATATAGCATACGGTTCTTAATATGTTTGCTCACCTTCTTGGCGCTGTGTTTTAACCAAGGTCACCTCTCCGAGAAAGGTTGAATCCCCAGGTAGGGATTTTCCCCTAAAGTTAGGGAGGGGATGAAACTCCTTAACTAAGTGCCAGGCGGGTAGTTAATCAATTTAACTACAAACAATCATGCTTAAGCTACATAATCTTTACTCCCTGGAATGGAGATAAGAAACGCCCTAACCTTTGTAATAGAAATTGACAGGATTAGAATCAACTGGTATAAATACAGATGCAACAAGACAACAACGAACAGAACTCAAGACACAGAACTAAGAAGAGAGAACCTACATAGAACCTACAGACAGAAGAACTTCGCTGGAGAGAACATGGCAAAAGATCCTGGACTGAACCTGACTATAGAACATGGCAAGAGAACCTGACTAGAACCTGGTGACTGAACCTGGCTGGAGAACCTGGACAGAACCTGGCTGGAGATCCTAACCAGAACTTCGCTGGAGATCCAGACCAGAACTTCGCTGGAGATCCAGACCAGAACTTGGCTGGAGATCCTGGCTAGGCTGCTGATCAGCTGAACGCTGTCTCCGTGTCATTCCTTCTTCGCCGACTCCGTCCACACCTTTGGGGACCCCTGGACCTGCTGGGGTTGGACCCCGGCAAATCAAGAGAACTATAGTGTTTTACACACACCACTTCTGTTTGTACTCTTACACACTTAGATGCTTTTGACACTAATGAACTAAGCCAGGGGTGGTGTGGCCCTGCAGAGGTATTAAGGGTGCATTAATTACATGTTTGACCATATATAGCAGGCTAATTTTTAAGTTGATAATTCTGTATGGCCTGCGAATGATGTTATAAATATCCAAATGGCCGTTGGCAGAAAAAAGGTTCCCCACCCCTGGTAATCAGTTGGCTGACCCATGTCTAAGGGTCTAGTGATGCTATGGCTCATGTGTTCTCAGTGAGATCCCAATTGGATCCCCCGCAGCTATAATATTAATGAATGTTTGTGTAACTTTAAACTGGAGCTTTCTAAAGAATGCCTTGGCCCTTCCTCTCCTTACCATCTGACTTGCCTGAGGCTTGACAGAAGGTCCTTTGAGACAGGCAAATTATTTAAAGGGCATAGAAAAAAATGTTGACTTCCTCAACTAAGGTAGGCAAACAACAGATGAAATAGGAGAAAAAGAAAAGCCTGAATTTATTTTGGGGAATGTATTTTATAAAAGGGAAACTGACTTCCTCTTTTCTCGGCTACTACGGAAAAATAAAAATAGCACATTTGCTGTTGCTTTCTTCTAATAAAAAAAGATAAAAGAAAAGGGAACTTAGAACTACTAAAATAAGAAAGGAATCATAGGTATTTAATGAGGTGAAAACTAGAGTATATAAATTTAAAAATAAAAAATACCAAGAAACCCTTTACTACATTTAGATAGTTTGGAGGTTCTGTTTAACTTGAAACAAAGTTCAAATTGAAAACTGAACATAATTAATAAAAATGTTCAAATATATTTTTTCTAAGTCAATTATTTCATTCAAATTAATTTCTTTCATTAATAAACTACACACATAAGGAAACACTATAGCAAGCATTTTGAAATGTTAATAATATAAAAATCAATAGAAATTAACTGCAGAGGTGGGAGGATATTCTACACACTTCTAAGTTAAATGGGCATTTAAGCAGCCTGTGTCAAGAACGAAATAACTGAAAGAAGGAATAATATTTTAAAATAGTTATATAAAACTAAAGAGTCACATTTACTTATGAAAAAAATCAAGTACTTACAATATCTTCTATGATTTCTTTGACAGCTGCCACAGCTAAAATAAATAAGAGAGGAACCAGTGTTGTATAGCGGCCTGTTGGTGATACATCAGGTATTTGCTATTTGAAGGAAAAGAAAAAGAGAGAAATCCAGTGAGAACTAGCAAGTTGATAATACATTTAAAAATGGTAACATCTTGGTGCCTCTTAAAATATGCTTCCTTGATTTTACTATCTTAGCAGACTGACCCTGGGAAGATGATTTGGTCAAGTCTAAGAAGGAGCTGGAAGAGGGAGAGCATGTTAACTCGCTTCCTGGCAAGCAGCTGTGTGTAAGACTAACACCTACAAAGGGGGCTTGGTTACATACATTACAGTATATCCATATACTAATATATCATATGACCATTAAAATATAATATTTTAGCTACACAATGAATCTCGTGGGAAAATACTGATAAAGCAGATTATGAAATGTATGTACTCTGTGGTCCCCTTTGAACACTAAATTAATATACAAGAAAAACAAAAAGACCAGAAGAATATACAACCAGATTTCAAGAGCGTAGTTGCCTCTCAGTGGTAGAATGAGTTATAAATTTTGTCTTTAGGCATTGATATGTTTCCTAATTCTTTCTACAATGGGTGTATGCTATTTTTTAATAATATAAAACTTTTTCCCCCTGATTACAACTACTAACACAACTACAAAGAGAAACAAGATTTAAAGTGAGAATTCTTGTCTTCTAAGGTTCAGAATTGACAGTTACATTGCTACTAAAATAAACTGATGTTTTAAGAAATTACCCCATCCCCCTTAGAACCCAAACGGATAGTCCTCGCCACATCGAATTTACAGAATGTTTAAAAATAAGCTGATAAAAATGAATGGAAAGACTAAAAGAGGTAGTGAAATTCTAACACGGCTGTAGCAGAAGCTGGAAATGTCCACCCAAACCAGCTGATATCTGTGTCCAGATAAGCTTCGGAAGATTGGTCACAGGCTTTTATTAAATCCGAACATCTGCTGTCGAACTAAGGTTTTACAACAGGGCTTTACCTGAAGCAGTGCAATAAAGAGAAAGAATGAATTGGCGGCTCTTCTGAACTGAGAGTAGAGAAATCGTGGAAGGAATGTGATGATGTTGTATTTCGCAGTGCTAGAAAACAAAATGGAAAGTAGCATAAAACTTAATTGCTCCACAATTAGCTCCAACGTTTACAAAATTCTAGTATCAACATCTGCAAAAGTAGATGAGGAGCCTCTGTCCTCTGCTTCAAGTTGGGAGACTATTGCAAATGGTCATTAACCTGAATGAAAAGGAGTGAAAGGAGCTGCATAAATGAACAGTAAGACTTTCACTTTCTGCCTAACATCTTTCTTTCTCCTTGGTCAGCCATCCTGTTTAACATCACCAGGGGTAGCTTACAAAGAAGGGCAACTTCACTTAAGAAAATGTATAATACGTTCATTGAAAATAAAATCTTGCAAAAAAACAACAAAGTCAGCAGTTTGAGCAGCAGGACCAGGGAGACGTTAAGTAGAGATGCCATCCCTGGATAATGTCAGAGAAATGGGGAGTTTCCTGGATTTGAATTTTCTTCACGGACCCTCTACGACTTTGGCTAGGACTCCACACTGAACACTTGAGATATAGCCAGTCAGTCAGTCACAGTTTAGGTGTTAGAAACATCCAATCTTCCTCTTGTTAATAACAGAGAGGAGATTAAAGGGATACACGCCACACTCCCCTAACTGTGAAAAGTTCCTCTTGCTTGAATTTTAAGTTGTAAATGTTCACTTTAAATGGGCATGTCTCCAGTTTAGGAATGTTGCCAATGGAGAAACACTGGGCTAACATTGGGGGTGCTCACTTGGTTCCAGGGGACACTAAGTAAATTGGGCTTATAACAGAGATACTTTTATATTATTGTTGTAATGAATATAAAACAATGGAGTAATTCTCACAGCCCTCCATTCCTCACCACCATACTAAATTTTGCAACTATTTAACCAAAAGGAGTTATCTGTGAAGAATGGCAAAGGACCTCTTCTAAAATGTGAAAACCCAAACAATAATCTATTAACAGGTTTAACACAAAGGGATTACCCATGAGCAGCTGCTTATCCTTTCTGCTCCTTCCTCATTGGCTAGAAGATGGAGAAAACTCTCAATATGAACTGATGTAACCACAAGCTCTTTGCAATCCTTTTCGTTTTGGCTGGGAGAGGGCCCATAGGACTTGGCCTGCTGGCTGGTCCCAGATCATTCTTTAGCAGGTCCTACCTGACGTGGTTGTTGCAGAACTTGGTCAGCTGGGGCTGGTTGATGAATATAGTCCGTATTTCTTCCTGGTCTGCCAGGGAAGTCTTCTCTGAAACATCATCGGTCTTCTCATAACCTTAAAGAGAGAGAGAGAATCTTCTTACTCGATAAGAATTGTTTTATTTTATTGTCTAGACCAGTGATGGCGAACCGATGACACACGTGTCAGAGGTGACACGCGAACTCATTTTTTTGGTTGATTTTTCTTTGTTAAATGGCATTTAAATATATAAATAAATATCAAAAATATAAATCTTTGTTTTACTATGGTTGCAAATATCAAAAAATTTCTATATGTGATATGGCACCAGAGTTAAGTTAGGGTTTTTCAAAATGCTGACACGCCGAGCTCAAAAGGTTCGCCATCACTGGTCTAGACCAAAGCCACATTTCATAACTATTCCAGAATCTAAAATCTGTTATAAGCTACATGCATCTCCTTATTGGTCTTGTTTCTTTCATGATAAAAAGAAAAAAGCCCCACATTTAATATTTCTACTAAATTTTAAAGGCAGCATTTAATAGTATGTAAAAACTGACCCATTTCAAAAACAGTGACCGATTTCCAATTTTTGTTCATCTTTCCCCCATATATGTTCAACTTACTTTATTTCCTCCCAATACATAAGAATGTGTCCAAAAGTAAAAAAAAAAATTAAAATTGGTTTACATTATAGTTTTAAACAAGAACTGACAAGACAGAGGTAATTTAAAATATATTTTAAAAATGTAAGCATACATATTGAATGCTTTTATTTCTTCTTTCCTTTTTGGATGAAGACAGAAAAAAGATGAACAATGAGGCTTAAATAGGAAACCACCACAATTACTTAACTCACTATGAGCATCTTACTCTTTTCACTAATTAGAATTTAAGTTCACAAACAAATTTAAAATGCTTTGAGATCAAGTCATCTCACAATCATTGTAACAATTCAACAGATTCAGACAATTTCAACTAGGAAACAGCTTATTGCAAAGTTGACGGTGGTTTTTAAAAAAATACATGTAAGTTCTAGAAGAATAAAACAATTTAAACTGCTTACTTTACCCTATCGAGAATTCAACGAGGCTGGATTAAATCATTCCCTCCCCCTTTGCTAGAAAGGCTCACACCAACAGTACTCTACCTCAAGTACCCACTTTCCTTCTCTTTTCTGCCAAGCCAATGCCAACTCCTCCCTTAAGAGCTGCAACTTGGGGTCTCTCACTAAAGTCAGTGAACCTTCTCTGTGTTCCCACAGTCCTCCATGCTCCCCTCTCCCCAGCAAAACACTTACCAGAACGTTTCCTTACTGCCTGCTTGTGAGTCAGTCTCCCCCTACCAGAAAGGGAACTCCCTGGGGCTACAGTTGGCATGTTACTCATCTTCCTAACATGGCACAGGCAGCAGGTACTTGGTAAACGTTTGCCGAATAAACAAACACCACATGACAAAGGAGTGGTTATTTGGCCATTTTTTTCTGGGGCAAGTGAATGCTTCTCCACCCAATGATAAGGACACCAAGGCAGCCAAGAGCTGGTAATCATCTGTGCTCGAAGGAAAGCTGGCCTGTGGGGTTTTGTTGCTACATGAACCGGGAAAATCACTCAGGCTTTCTACAAAGGGAGGAACATGAGCATGGAGACCAAGGGGGCAGGGAGGAGCGTAGAGTGTGCAGGGGAGTGGGAATCTACACTAATAAAAGGCAAACATGCAAACTGACCATACCTCCGCTATGCCTTAAGCCACGCCCACCAGCCAATCAGAGCGACTATATGCAAATTAACCCAACCAAGATAGCAGCTGGCAGCCACAGAGCTGGAGCAAGCAGGAGTGGGTTCCTCCATCGAGGAAGCCAAGCTTGCCTCCCTCCTGACCTGGCTGAATCTGAGCTCCTCTCAAGACTATGAAGTGTCAATTATAGAAGGTAAATAAATCCCAGAATAAAAAAAAAAAGAAAAAGAGCAGAAGCTGGGAGCTTCCGTTGCCGGCGGGCTTGGCCAGCCTGAAAACGGCCCTCAGCCCCTCACCCAGACTGGCCAGGCACCCCAGTGGGGACCCCCCCACCCTAAAGGGGGTGTGGCCAGCCTGAAAACAGCCATCATCCCCTCACCCAGGCTGGCCAAACCTCCATGGGGTGAGGGTCCCCACTGGGGGGGGGGCTTGAACAGCCTGCAAACAGCCATCAGCCCCTCACCCAGGCTGGCCAGGAACCCCAGTGGGGACCCTCACCCTGAGGGGGGTGTGACCAGCCTGCAAACACCCAACAGCCCCTCACCCAGGCTGGCTAGGCACCCCAGCGGGGCCCCCACCCTGATCCAGGACACCCTTCAGGGCAAACCAGCCGGCCCCCACCCATGCACCAGGTCTATCCTGTATAATCCTACATAATAAAAAGGTAATAGGCAAACTGATCCTAACAGCAGAACGACCGGGAATGACTGGTCACTATGACACACACTGACCACCAGGGGGCAGACACTCAAGGCAGGAGCTGCCCCTGGTGGTCAGTGCGTTCCCACAGGGGGAGCTCTGCTCAGCCACAAGCCAGGCTGACAGCTGCCAGTACAGCAGTGGTGGTGGGAGCCTCTCCTGCCTCCTCAGCAGAGTTAAGGATGTCCGACTGCAGCTTAGGCGTGCTCCACACTGGCAAGTAGACATCCCCCGAGGGATCCCGGGCTGCCAGAGGGATGTCTGATTGCCAGTTTAGGCCCAATCTCCTAAGGAGCGGGCCTAAGCCAGCAGGTGGTCATCCCCCGAGGGGTCCCAGACTGTGAGAGGGCACAGGCCAGGCTGAGGGACCCCATCCCCCGAGTGCAGAAATTTTTGTGCACCGGGCCTCTAGTAGGACATAAAGATGAAGCACAGACAAAGGCCAGGTAGAGACAGGTGAGATACGGCACTAAAAAAGCACCCAGGCTGGGTCTGAGGGCACCTGTCATGCTTGTGAAGAAGTCTGATGGCATCCTCCGGTTGGCAGCCAGCTTTCCAGGTAGACAGGCAGGGAGTGAGAGTCACGGTTTATACTCGGCACTCGGATGTCACACGGCTCCACGTAAGTACTGTGACCCTCATTTTACAGTTAGACACATCAGCAGCTTGGCCCATGGTCAGTCACATGGTTCCTAATTTTCTTTCACTACATCATGTGTTAGATACACTAGCTTTCCCTCCTAGTTTCATAGAATCCAAATTTCACATATGTATTAATACAGACCAAATGTCTGTGCCACTCCAACATTCATCTCTCAAAGGGGTGGTATTTGGAGGTGGGCCTTTGGGAGGTGATTAGGACACGAGGGTTGAGCCCTTGTGAATGGGATTAGTGCCCTTGGAAAAGAGACCCCAGAGAGATCGCTCATCTCGTCCATCATACGAGGACACAGCGAGAAGACAGCCATCTCTGAACCAGGAAGTGGGTCCTCACTAGACACTCAATCTGCTGGCGCTTTGATCTTGAGCTTCCCAGCCACAAAACTATGAGGTTTTGTTACAGCAGCCCAAACAGACTAAGACATGGGTTATCCAACAGAGGCACATCAACCTTCAACATTCTTAAAGATGTTCCTAATGACAGCGCCAAAGGCACAGTGGACTGTTCATGGCACCGCACCTGGACAGAGCCTCAGAAACACCAGGTCTCTGCTCTGCTCTGAACTGATACCCTCAGGCTGTACTTTATGTAACTCGACTGTTGGGGGCCTGGGTCCTTGGATGTTCTTAGCTAAGGAGTTAGGCGTCACTCCTCCCCTGATATATCCATTTATATTGGGATCTCAAAGGCTGCTAGGGGGAGTTGGAGATCACATCTCCTCACCTATTAATTTGTATTCAAGAATTTATATGAAGCAAAGGACAAAGGAATTAGAATCAACCCCTTCCCCAACATGAAAGCTAGAGTAATTAAAACAATTTTGATGGACTAGTATGTCCCCAACCAAGGTCTGATAATAAGGGACCTTTAAGAAAAAAACTCACCAAAATGAGGGGTAAAGTCTACACTGGTGACCTGTTCTCAATGAAACAAGAACATAGAATATGTATAATAAAGACAGTCTATGCCAGCAGTTCTCAACCTGTGGGTCGCGACCCCTTTGGGGGTCCAACGACCCTTTCACAGGGGTCGCCTAAGACCATCGGAAAACACATATATAATTACATATTGTTTTGTGATTAATCACTATGCTTTAATTATGTTCAATTTGTAACAATGAAATTGGGGTCACCACAACATGAGGAACTATATTAAAGGGTCGCGACATTAGGAAGGTTGAGAACCACTGATCTAGAGGGTATTATGCTAAGTGAAATAAGTCAGACAGGGAAAGACAAATACCACATGATTTCACTTACATGTGAAATCTAAAAAGCAAAATAAGCAAACAGATAAAATAGACACAGGTTCATTACCAGAGGCAAGGGGCAGGGGGACAGGGGATGTAGAAGTGAATAAGGGAGGGATAAATGGTGATGGAAGGAGGTTTGATCTGGGGTGGTGAACACACAATACAACATACAGATGATGTATTATAGAATTGTACACCTGAAACCTATATAATTTTATTAACCAATGTCACCATAATAAATTCAATAAAAACTTTTTTTTAAAAAGTTAAGACTCACAGATACAGTAAATAGTCTGATGATTGCCAGAGGGAAGGTGGGTTAGGGGTGCTAGGTGAAAAAGGTGAAGGGATTAAGTAGTACAAATTGGTAGTTATAAAATAGTCCTGGGGACGTAAAGTACAACATAGGGAATATAGTCAGCAATATTGAAATGTTCAGTGCCAGGTGGGTACTTGAAATATGGAGGGGACTACACTGTAAAGTATATGATTGTCTAAGCACTATGCTGTACACTTGAAACTAATCCTATTTAATAAAATGCTAATATGAAAATTGACCGAAGGGCAGAATGACCAGTCACTATGATGCGCACTGACCACCAGGGGGCAGATGCTCAATGCAGGAGCTGCCCCCTGGTGGTCAGTGCACTCCCACAGGGGGAGCGCCACTCAGCCAGAAGCCAGGCTCACAGCTGGCGAGTGCAGCGGCGATGGCGGGAGCCTCTCGTGCCTCCATGGCAGCGCTAAGGATGTCTGACTGACGGCTTGGGGAGCGGGCCTAAGCCATCAGTTGGACATCCCCTAAGGGCTCCTGGGCTGCGAGAGTGTGCAGGATGGGCTGAGGGACCCTCCCCCAGTGCATGAATTTCGTGCCCTGGGCCTCTAGTACAAAATAACATTGAATGCAAACTGTAGTTGAAAAATAAAACAGCCCTAACCGGTTTGGCTCAGCGGATAGAGCGTCGGCCTGTGGACTCAAGGGTCCCAGGTTCGATTCCGGTCAGGGGCATGTACCTTGGTTGCGGGCACATCCCCAGTGGGGAGTGTGCAGGAAGCAGCTGATTGATGTTTCTAACTCTCTGTCCCTCTCCCTTCCTCTCTGTAAAAATCAATAAAATATATTTAAAAAAAAAAAAAGAAAAAGAAAAATAAAACAAAAGGTAGGACCAGTAGAGGGACAGAAAGGTTCCAGGCACAGAATACTGCGGATGCCATAGGCTTTCTTCACTCAGGCACGATGGAAAAGCCTTGGAAAGGTAGGGCATGTGCATCTGATATGGAGCACAACCCTTGGGGCTGTCAGTACGATCCCTGAGCAGCTATGATACTCAAGGAGGAAGATCTGCACCAAAAACAAGGAGGCGAGGCACTCAGACAGTGGGAGACGGAGGTCACCCTTGCCCTGTTTACTTAGGGCTCCAGCGAGCTTGGCCACACAGGCTCTTTCACCAGCAATGACACACAGCAGTGCCACAGGCACCTGAGGCCCACTCCCAGGATGTCTGAAGGCCGGAGGTTGCAGGTACTACCTTATGTATGCACCTGATAGCAGGTAGCCGTGATCAAGGCATAGATTCTCAGGAATACCCAAGTGAATGCACCCAACCTCAGAGGTCCAAGGAATAGCTCATGAAGACATCTGGGAATAAGACTGGCACACGTACTAATTTGAAATGTGAGAGCTTGTAACTGTTATGATTACAATCTGCAATGAACTCTTACCTTACATTGTAGAAATAGGCAGGATAGGTTTGGACAGATGGTAATGCATATACCCAGACTCCCTCTGTGTAGAAGAGAAACAAGGCTCTTCTATTGGAATGAATGGACCAATCCTTGGAGGAAGGGAGGCAGCAATTTTGATCTCATATTCCTTCTGGGTTACGGATGAAAACACATTCCCTACATTCAAACTAATTTGAATTATCTTATTATAAATAATTAGTATATTATTAATCCTTTTATTATATAGGGTTAGTTTCAACATGCACCAAAAAAACTCTATTTTTATGCTTCTTTTTAATTTCATCTTCATATAGCCACCTTCAACAGCTATGGTGATCACACCTGGGCAATGCCTTCACCGAGATGCTGATGTACAGAGATGGCAAAGGCCCTCCACCACTCTGCCCCAAAGAAGGTAAAACTAAGATGGTACAGTTGCCATTCCTTCCTAGACACAGTTTGTCCTTTGCTTTAAGGAGGGAAGCTGTGCCTCCTGGGATCTGTTCAATAATTCAGAGAGCTTGTTCACATAAATCATTAAAGATCACCAGTAGCTCTTCATCCACCTGTCTTTTCTCCCGAAGACTTACTAAGAATGGAGTCGGCTTTTGTGTCTTCCCCTCATGGAAGGCACGTGGAGGAGAGTGAGGCCAGATCTATCAACAGTTCTCGTGGAGGCTTCATGGAAAGTGGGGCTTTCATTGCCCTTAAGTCATGCAAAAGGTTTTAGCTACTGAATGTGCTACAAGGAGATATTTGTATTACTAAATAAGGATATACAAGCAGCTTTGATAAGGATATACTATTTCAGCTTCCAGCAATAACTTTCTGGATCAAGAAAACATAGGGTGATGATGGTCAGCACCCTAATCACAGCCCTGAAGTGAACACGTGCTCATCTTCCCCTAAGAGTGTTAGGCCATTAAGCCCTCTTAGTGGTTGTGTGGCAAGCTCAGTGTCTCCCACTGATTACTTATGTGACCCCAAGCAAACCACATACTCCCGGGGGGTGGGGGGGCTATTCTCTTCCCTTGTAAAGTGAGGAAGGTAGGCTAATAATCTTAGGTTCTTTTCCAGCTCCAAAGTCCTGGGAAATTCATAGCTACTGGGCACCAGGAAGGAAAAAAGTCAAATCTCATTTGTTTAGAAAAACAGGACAGTTTAAAAATAAAATACAAAATTTCCCTACTGGAGCCAGATGTTTCACAGCAACGGCTGCCTGGCATAATCCGCACCCAGAACTCATCACAGGGCCAAATGGTGTTTGTGGTCATGACAAAATCTTCTTATTTGAAAAGATAAATAGTGACTATACTTGGTTGCCAGCGACTACTGTACCTGGCACTCACCTGTTGACCAGTGACTACTGGGTTACTGAGTGTGTTGACTGACATATAGTCTTTCTTTCTTCCTCTGCCTAGATTCATGGTCACATGCTCATATGCCCACAGAATGACGGAACAGGGAAGAAAAGTGCTCAATAGTTATTGAGTGAAAGGTTTTTAGTCCTTTCATACAATGACAACAGAATTATCACCTCTGAAATCTCCCATTTCTCATCACAGATACCATGAGCAAATCAGTACGTCCATTGTTCAGTCATTCACTTATTCATTCAACACATACATTCAATAGAAGTTGGACACCGTGCCTACTATGTGGCAGCCATCTTTATAAAAGCTGCAGAAACAGCAGAAAAATAAGATTAGGTCCCTTCTTCTTGGGGACTTATTTTCTAGAGAACAAGATAATTACAGAACACAATAAGTGTGATGAAAAGAAAACAAGTGCTTGATAGAATGATTGCTAGATCTCTTTGTGCTTCTGTTTCATCATCTATATATGGAGACTAGAGGCCCGGTGCATGAAAATTCATGAACTGGAGAGGGGGGTTCCTCAGCCTGGCCTGCCCCCTCTCACAGTCCGGGAGCCCTCAGGGATGGGAGGCGACCCGGCAATCAGGGGAAGGTGATATCCCCATCACACCTCTGCTGCTGCCACTGCCGGCAGTGCAAGCCTTGGCTGGCCCTGGTTACCTGAGCCTTGGGCGGCTCTGGGCAGCTGGGCAGCCACCATCCAAGGCTTGCCTGTGCTCGGGCCAGCCCTGGGCGGCTGGGGGGGCTGAGGGGACTGGGGGACTCCAGAGGCAAACGCCCCGGCGGAGCTGAGGGGATTGGGCACTGCCATTCTTGAGGGCGTGGCAGTCAATTAGCATATTCCCTCCTTATTGGCTGTGGGCGCTGCCATATTTGAGGGCAGGGCAGTCAATTAGCATATTCCTCCTTATTGGCTGTGGGCACTGCCATCTTTGTGACAGTGTGAGGGTCAATTAGCATATTTCCTCTTTATTAGATAGGATGATAGTAGCACCCACTTTAATGGGGTTGTAAGGACCTGGTGAGTTAACAGATGTCGTGAACAATGCTTCGCACACAGTAAGAGCTCCAGAAACGTTAGTTATACTCATTGTGTAGCTTTATACTGAGCGGAAGGGAGGCCTCTCCATGAGGACTTCAATAAGAAAAGATGAGGGACAGTGTAAACTAACTGGGAAGAGCAGGGGCAAAGCCCTGCAGGCAAGAGTGAGCCTGGAGATTCCAGGAACATGAGGACCAGTAACAGTGAACAGGAGCATCAAATAAGAGGAGGCAGGGCCAGATTGGGAGACATAATAAACTTAAATTTGTACTCTTTATGCAAATAGGAATCCACTGGGCAGTTCTAGGCCGGAAGACCATTTTGTGGCTACTGCAATAATCCAGGTGAATGGTGATTATGTGAGACTGTGGAGACAGAGACGAAAGGAAGTGGATGTATGCATGATAGATTTGGAAGTGGAGCTGGTCTGACCGTTACAGCCTCTCCAGGTCTCTCATCATCCCATCACTGTATGGAGCCACAGACACCCACTGCCGGGTGCTACTCTAAGCAAAAGCCCAAGACTTAAAAGAAACAGGGTTTTCAATACAACAAATTATTAACCCCTTACGGAAATGTCTCTATAGCCAAACAACCCTGTCCTTAGACACCGCACATCCCTTTCTCATCAGGACATGGCAACCAATACTACTGAGAACACCAGGTATAACCCAGAGATTATAAGACATGAGAGAGTCAGGACTGGGAGCACAGGCCATGGAGTGAGAGAGAGAATCTAGCCCAGCAGTTATGAGCTGTGGGAACCTTAGACAAATTACGTATCTCTCGCTGCCTACCCCCTCCCACGGGTGTCTGAGGAGATTAAGGGAGACGGTGCGCGTGTAAAGCACTTCGGACAGTGGCTAACTTCTCCTGAGCACACACGCGTTCTAGCTTTTACTTTCATTGTTGAAATCGGAAAAGCAGACTACGGAGAAAAGGAACAGGCTTTGTTATCAGATCTGTGTTCAAATTTGGATTATGGCACTTCTATATAACTCTGGGGAAGTTATTTTATGTTTTGAGGCTTGGCTTCCTCATTCATAAAATAGGGTTAATATGCGGATTAAATAACAGTATGTTAGCCATGTAGCACAATACTTGTCACTCCAACAGTTTTAGTCACTCTATTCTACCAAGAGATTATAAAGATAATCTCCCCTTCAAAATCCTTGAGATGGGGAAAAAAAGTCTTAGAAACACTAATTTAGGTATTGACATTTTTTTAAAAAAATCGGACACTATTTAATTTAAAGCTGTGTGCAGCAAATGAATCTAGAGAGTAAAATAATGGATTTTACTCTAGAATTATATAAATTAATATTAAATAAGTACGTTTTCCCCAAAATGTCATCTGTATAGTGGTTATGCAACAGAAAAGAAGAGGTGGGGAGGTAGAAGGGAGGAGAGAATAAGATACAAAATCATTCAGTTGCCTGATAATATGGTTATGGAACCATTACATTTTTGCAGACTCAACTTTATTGCAATTATAAGTAAGGCTGTAATTGAAATCAGAATAGCTATTATATTAACTCCCCAAACATATTTAGGAAAATTCAATTATATATTCTTCTTACTCAATGGCTTCCAATATTAGACATTAAAGAGACCATATTGATTGCTCATGTTTCTTGACCTAGAATGAGATCATTAGACAAACAGCCATGCTTGCAACAGTCATATAATCAAATAAAAGAATGTTAACTGGAAAACTAACCAGAGACTTAAAAGGCACACACGCAGAACATAGGTGTGATTAAAGGTAGGTGTTACTTACCTTGGGAAATTATGAGCATTACCCATGGTCTATTCTAAAGGTTTGAATATGTCTTTATTTTGTTGTCTGGGAAAAGCAATAATAATAAATGGCCTTATCTAAAAAAAATCTTTTTGGCTCAAGTTTCTGGAACAAAATCTTTGGCTGAATAATTTAGATGTTTGTATTTTATTTACTTTTTTTTTAGTGCTATCTTTATATATACACATGTATCTAGTTTATTTAATTGGAAATACAGAAGCAGTTACTGGGGCTACGGAAGGGATGTGAATCACACGTTCTGCATTGTTGAAGCAGAATGGTCAAACGTTCGGTTGTGAGCAGGGCAGCAGCCGTTCAGACAGACAGGGTACAAAAGGAACCACCACTCCGCAAACAATGAACCGGGTGCTTTGAAGGTTAAGATTTACACACTACACTTTCAGATATGGCAGTGATCAACTGACGTGCCACCAACATTTCTAAAGCATGCAATACCTGACTATTTAGTTAGGGGCACTGACCCCTTTTCCCTTAGATTGTCAAAGTATAAAATGACAGTAGCCAACACAACAATAGCTTCTCGGTGTGAATGAATCAAGAATATACCTATTTTTTCCTGTCAGATTGGCAAAAGATATACTTTTTGGTGTGCCACAGAATTTTAGTAATGAGTGTATGTGTCCTGTGACATAGAAAACGTTGAAAATCGCTGTACTATGGCACGGAAGAAATCAAACACCTCTAAAAGCATGGAAATTAAATAGAAACTATCCAGCAACATGTTTCAAATTTCTAGATCATGCCTGCAACAGCCAGGGGAAATGAAGTGTTCGATTGCATCCATATCCCTTCCCTGTACAGAGTATATTGATTCAGGCTCCATGCCAGGGGGGGAGGGGGTGTTGAGTGGGGGAGGCATCTGCTACTCGCTCCAACTCGGTCTGCTTCTTCTGAAAACATTCCTTTGATTTTCTTTGGAAAACTTCCTTTTCTCCAACTGTAGGCGGTCTTGAGGGACTGGTCCAAGATAGCATCCCCCCTTTTGGTTTTAAAGGTGGGCACACGGCCCATGCTAGACTAATCACAGCCCATTTGCAGTGTGCACATATGAAACGGCTGAGCAAGATTAAGACCGACGCTGTGGCATCCTGAAGTGACTGTCCATTAGCCAAGCTGCCCTGGGTCATCCCTGACCTTCCTGTAAAGCCTTTCATTTGACTCTGGAACGACTCCAACTACTCACAGGCTGCATGGCTTCCATACTGTGGAATTTTAGTGGAGGCGTTTAGCAGTGGAATTTCAGTCCTGGATGGAAGCCAAATCCTGTCCCACTGCCCATCTAATGTAGCCGGGCACTGTCTAGACCTGGACCTGGCCAGGGAAGAGGCTGAAACCTATTCCCGGAACCCCAACCACTAGCTGGCTTTTTTGCTCTGCATGGATGACTTAGGATCACAATGCAACTACCCTGCCTCTCCCTCCCCCAACCCCCAAATCACCAGGCTGCCTGGAACTTTCCCTAACAGGCCCTACTTGCTATATCAGATCTCCTTGGATGTGAACAGCTGTCCTAACCCAGCCCTGAGTGCAGCATGTTCTGGGATAACTATGGGTTGCACAACAGCCAAAAAGCTTTCCACACCTCTGGTTTCCTCTCCTTTACCTTCTTGTTCATGCAACTGGGGTGCATTTAAGTTACAACACCGAAACTATAATGAATATTGTAACAAATAATATCCACTTACCCTATGTAAAACATGGCTATCTACCTCAAAATTTGGTTGTTTCTCATCTTCACAAACAAAGGGTTCACTTCATTAAAAAATAAAGAATTATTCTCAAAATGATGTCGATGTGATTATTTTCAAAAGGATGTAAGGAAACTTAGCTTCTCATACGCAGAACTGGTCATGGTCAGAGAGCCAGTGAGTACCAGAGTCAGGACAATATTTGGAAACTGGTAAATTCCAGCCCAACTTTAATAGTGATGATGGATGCATTCATTCATTGGACTATTAAGCTTGACCTGCTCTTTCCCTGTAACTATTTCTCCTCTATTTGCCCTATTCCAACTCAACACAAGTTTTTCAACCACAGCCCTCTCCTACCCTCATGGCCTTGTTACTGGCATGTGACCATTCTTCCTTGAAGTGTCACCTATAAAAGTTTCGAATAAATATGGTGGTCTTTTACCCCTCCAACATTCATCTTTTGATCGACTTAGTTATATAGCATCTGAGAATAATAACAGATGTTAGGGATGTACCTAACTTATATATTGAGGACAAGGCAGACATAAGGGTACCTGTAAGTATCTATCATGTATGTTACTCTAATATGGGCAAGAAACTTAACACTTCGTGGAAGTCCCTTGCATGCCATAAATGTTTACTAAATTTTCTATTTTAATATCAGGTATCCAAAAAAACTTAATAGTCTTCTCCCTGTCCTGATGCCCTCTGATATATTTTCCTATCAGGACCTGTCATGACCATACAGGGTAAGTAATATTTTTCTTAAAGTGCCTTTGTGGGAACAGATGTAAAAATAACCAAGTGTGAAAACACATCAACAGCAATGTCTTGCCTAAAACAGGAAAAGATAATGGGTTAACACTTCCTGAACTCACACTGAACTGCAGCAAGGCCCAGACGTGGTAGTATGAATTCTAAGCGGTAGACACTGGAAGAAGTATTGCCGGTATTCACAGGAAAGGTTACCTTATGCGGTATTACATGGAAATCTACGGCATGCCCAGTGTTGCACCTCACACATAGTAAGCACTCAAATTTCCTGGCTGCCTGCCTTGGCTATTAACCCAGAAAAAAAAGTCATCTTGGGCATGCTGAGTTGCTGAAAACAGTAATGAAAACATTTATCAATGCCAAATCGCGCTTAGCAGGAAAAGGAAGAAGAACAATGAAAGATGAAAGGAAATTAATGCTATCGCCTTGGGAATATCCCATGGATCACTTGGTCAGACAGAAGAAGTAAACGGTTTGTTCCTCATATAGAATTAAACACTGGCACAGAAACAGATCGCACGAGCAATAAGGGGTTTCAGCTACCAGGCACCTCCTAGAAGTTTCAATTAGCTAAAAGCATCCGTAGCTTGTCTTGGCATCCAATTCATTCAGGAAACAAGAGGAGGAATGGCTGCTGTGTACTGGACTCTAATCAATGCAACAGTGATAAAGTAGTAATGGCACTCATAAAAGACATAGCTGCACCAAAGAGCTTTTGACAGTCAAGGGGGGGACACCAGGCTAAGCCACGCATGCAGGCTAGACTGAGGAGGACACATACAAGTGACCGAGACCCAGGAAGGGCAGCAGTTTGGAAGCAGGTGCAGAGCCACGTGCTGATTCGTGGTGAAAGGTCCTGACAAAGGAGAGAGAAGGTGTATTCAAAGAGACCACTGGGGCTGCCCAGGAAGCCACTGAACAAGTAAAATAAGACAAAAACTGTCATGGGAAAGGCTGGAAATTGGGTCGCCTGTTCACTAGAGAATATTAACATACACAGACATCTGAGAATGGAGGAAAGATGTTTTACACCATGTTGGAGACTACCAAAATGTTTCCTCCCTTCCATTTGGAATACAAGGGACTGATGGCATCGGTCTGCTGCCTGCAGATAATAAAATAAAAAGCAGAACTTCTCTAAAGAATTTAAATTAAAAAAAAAAAAGCAGAACTTCTCAACTCCTGCATCTCATAGTTCATTTCATTCTCTGTCAAGGAAAATCTTCTTAAGACTGGAAAGGTTAGAACAAACATTAATTGGAGGAACTAAAGCGAAAGGGAGGGGAGGTAGGGGGTTATTTAAAAAAGAAAAAAAGGAAAGGCAGTACCTAGCTGCTTAAATGGATTCCTATGATAGAGCATATCTATATTATAAAAGGCCAGTGGCCGTCACACCAGCACACCGGAACGACCAAACGACTGGACACCAGGAGGTGCATGGAGCACCTGTCGGTCCCTCCCCCTGGCCTGCGAGCTGTTCTCAGGGGCGGGGCTCATGGCTCTGCAGTGTCAGGGCTCATGGCTTGTGCAGTGCAGGGCTCGTGGCCTCTCGGCTCACGCATGGCGGGTCTGGGGTCCCAGGCGCGGTGGGTCTGGATCTCGCGCCATATCGGGTGCTGGGCCTCCAGTAGTATATAAAACTTGTAAACCTACAGAACTGTGAGCACCTGCAGAGCATTCAGGTAACACTGAGTAGGACACCTCACTGTTTTGAAAGTGGTGTTTTTCACACACAGGATGTATAGTCAGAGATTAAAAGGAAGATTTCCCCTTTGAAAAAGGTTCTTTGCATCACCTCAGTTGAGGCAATAATGTTATTGGCCAACTCCTTAGCGTTTTGGATTTCAACAAGGCTTCCAGCTCGGCCCTATAAAATGGAAACAGGATTCCATGATGAGATAGCACTGTGGCTTTACAACTCCATGACAAACAGCCACAGACGGGGCTCAAAGTGAGACTGTCCTTTGGTTCCCCCTGCCTACAAGCCCTTCTGAGGGAGCCGACCAGGGGCACCCTTGGCTCTTGCCCCTCCTCCCCTCTCCTGGCCTAGTTCCCTGGCCTGGGGTGTCAGGGAGAACAGGAGGCACCTGACCAGCAAGGCTAATCAGATTTCCTTCTGGAATGTGAACTTGAGACCCAGAGACACAGGCAGGCAGACTTGGCACTGAGCAGGGACTGTCGTGGAGGGCTGGGCTGGAGGTCACAGCACCCTGAGGCCAGGTGCATGCCTACGGTGTGAATGAAGTGGGGAACAGGGTGGATGCATGGAGGGAACAACAAGGCCATACCAGGCAAAAATAAGGCAGAGGGAGAGACCCCAGAATCCCATGAGGCTCTGCTGTGATCCAGGAGGACCCCCTGGATGGTTAAATGCATAACTTAGTGACGCTCTGGAGCCAGACAGCCTGGGTTCCAACGACAGGATAAGGACACACATGGCATGATTAATAAATGCACAGGGACATGAAAAAAAAAAATCGGAATCCAGGAAGGTTTTAAAAGGTTGAATAAATAAATCGAAGGTCTGATACTAAGGCCTCAAAAAAAATCAACTGTGCAAATACAATATGGGGGACATCTGGCCCAGCCAGATATGTAGAAGATAAAAGGCTTTATTGCTTTTACTGCTTTCTCAGCAAGAAAGGACTTGCTAAGAAATAGAATTGTCTGAGGATGAAATGGGCTGTTCCACCAGCGGGTGTGATTCTCAGTACTGAGAGGTATTCCAGCAGGAGCGGGCTGTCTCAGGGACGCGGCGGCACTATTCCATCGCTCAGTTCCCTCCAACTCTCGAATTTCATGATAGTTATAAGGTCACCAGAGAATCATTAATACATCAGAGAGCCAATGCACAAGCAAGTTTTAATCACTCTGTAGATGGGAAAAGGAATTATCGAATTAGTTGATAAAAATGCTTTGAGGACAGTTAACCCCGCTGACTTCAATGGCAATGCCTTCACAAGAAGATATATGAATTATAGTTTTGAATGAGTGAGCCCTTAAAACATACTGGAAGAACTACTAATACAACCATGAAAGTTTTCTGAATGATCACAACTTTCATTTTTAGAGCTAGTTATGCATTTTCAACATAAAAACAGGTAGCTGCACGACTGACTCCAACAGACTCACCTTCATTTTGTTTAAAGAAGCGGAAACACCCTAATAGCATCACTTTGCTGCTGTGTTGTTCCCAGGAGAGGCAGCGCCGTTTGATGGGCACCTGCTTTTTATCACCATTGTGACTTTGGCAGGAGAGAAAAATTACTCACCTTTATTTTTTAACAAAGTCTCAACCATCAAAAACACCCAGCGAAGAAACGAAAGCCTACCTGCTAATTATGGCTTTGATGGAGGAGTCAGAGCAGCACACACAACAATATAAACCACCCCCACACACGAACAGCTTTTCATTCTGGAGAACCAGACATTACCCCTGATAAGGAAAGGGGTGCCACTCTCATCTGCCTATCGATGACAAGCAGTGTCACAATCTGGCATATCAAATATCCGACAGGTCCATCGAGCAAGCCTAGAACAGGACACCCATCAAGGTGCCTGGAGAACACCACCTCCAGACATAACCCTGAGAACGGGTGCGGCTCCAGGTGGCTTGTCTGCCATCCGCACTGTGGGCAGCATTGAAGAACCACCGAGACTGGTTGGACAAGACAGGTTCCGAGAATTAGGAGTCACTTGCACAAAAGGAAGACAGGGCTGGCAGCCATTAGTTTGTCAGGATGTGGCTAAAAAAGAAGATAAACCTCCACTAACCAGATTAAGCTGGGATGTGTGAATGACAGCTGGTGGGCTGCAAAAACTTAAAAGACCCAGCACTGTGCTCAGTGACATTAAAGCAATGACACCTACACATGTGAGATTGCTATCAGCTCTACCCAATTCACAGGTAGAACAAGAACAATGAGAGGATAGTTTGAACAGATATTTCAAGAACCTTCTAATGCAGTGGTTCTCAACCTTGGCTGCACATTAGAATCACCTGGGAATCTTTTTAAAATCCTGATTTCTGGGCCTCATCCTCCGGAAATTCTTTCTTTGTTACTAATGTTGTGGCCTCACCCCATAACAAAGAAACAGAATTTCCGGAGGATGAGGCCCTTAATCAGGATTTTAAAAAGATTCCCAGGTGATTGTAATGTGCAGCCAATGTTGAGAACCACTGTTCTAATGTCATACGTAAAAATCAGCCAGTGCAGAGTCTCTTAAGGCATCACTCTGCCCCCCACTTGCTACCAACGCTAATTAGAATCGTGAAATCAGCTACTTAGATGTGCAGTACCCACGGCCATTGTTGAGCAAAGTGCAATGGGTCACTGGTGATAAGAGGAAAACTCTACGCGGCTTCAAAACCATTCCATCTGCTAAAGTTAGCTTCCACAATTTCAACAGCTGACCTTATCCCCCGTCACCCACCAGATGCGGGTTCAAGTAACATTTGCTGAGCGCCTACTTTACAGCTCTCACTTCATTTCTCACCCTGAAGAACATCCCTGTGACGTGGGGCACCTCAAGAGCCAAAACAACACGATGATGGCACGGAAGACTATTCTCATCTCTGATTATGGAGCAAAGAGTCCCGCCAATAGAATTATTCAGTTCCTAGATGTCTAAGATCTAGGAACACCTAAGACCCTAACAGTTACGTTTTCTAAAGTTCTAAAGAATATTTGGAGAAAAGAAGATGGAGAAAATGGAGGATGGGTTGAAATCCTGATTTTAAGATAAATGCAATAGTCTTTCTAAAAAAAACACAACAACACGAAAGAAATGTACACAAACATACATATTTTGGCACATGTGAATCTCCACACTCATTTCTAAGATGCAAGGAGGTTTTCAGTCCTTCATCTCAAGTGTTTTTTCTCTTACTAAATGGTGCCACTATTTTGGGCTCAGGGCCCAAAACGTCAGTCATTTTCAACTCCTCTTTCTCTTCAATGCTCCACATCCTATGCATCAACAATTCTGTTAGGTAGATATGAATTCAAACTATATCCTGAACCTGAGCACCTCCCATCACTGCCACTGATTACTTAGTAGTCCCAGCCACCATCATCTCTCCCTGGTTCAAACCTCTATCCTGAGGATGAAATCAGGACCTCTGGGGGTGGGACCAGGGGTCAGCGTGTTTACAGCTCCTCTGGAGATTCCCATGTGCAGCTAGACTTTGTCTACTCTCTACCCAACAGGCATATGACATACTGGTAGGTATTACTACCATTTTGCCAAAGAAAACAGGAGTCTCAGAGAGGTTATGTGACTTGCCCAAGGCCACACAGCTTGGAAGAGCCACAAGTCAGATCTCACTCCAGGCCTGTTGGGAGCCCCAAGTGCCTCATTGCATTTTCTCTCTAGTCAGTCATTTACAAGGGCTTGAGCTTGAGGGTTGAGGAGAGTGGGGACAGCACTAAGCGATGCATAGTCTCAACTTGTGTCTTCTCACAGAACAAAGGCACTGGGCTTTTTACGTGGCTACTAGGTCAGATAGACTGGTACCTAGCAGACAAAATAAAAAACAAAAGAAAACAAAAAACCCACATGAAGTATAAACAGTAAAGATGGTAATTCTAGTTTGCATCAAAGGAATTAAAAGAAAAAAGGACAATTCTAGCTGAACAAATGAAAAAATGTCTGACATAAAGAAACCATCACATTCAGACTGAAGGCCTTGGTATTCAGACTTAGTTAAAACTAAAACATACAACATAGTTCACCAACCATAAGAAAAAATTCCACAGGTAAAGTCACTTAAGATCAAGGGACCTTCGACTTGGCACCTGGGGAAATTAAGAGCTTTTTCTCCTTTGCTAATTGTAATTACTCTGAAGCCAACAAAAGGCCAACTTGTGTTAATGATTCTCTCATTGAACTTGAAACAAAAAGACAAGAATAAGTAACCATGGGGGTGGGCGTATAAACTGAGCTGCGGCAGAACTTTCCCTCTATAAATCTTTTTTAAAAATATGTCTATCTATAGAGTACAAGTCACATTATCACCTAAAAAAGCAAAGTCTAAATGCAGAAACAGTAAGGATAAAAGAGAACTACACAATCAAAAAGTCAAACAACGGTTGGACACAGTGCTTTCCTTAGCAGCGGTTCTCAACCTGTGGGTCGCGACCCCTTTGGCGGTCGAACGACCCTTTCACAGGGGTCGCCTAAGACCATCCTGCAGATCAGATATTTACATTACGATTCATAACAGTAGCAACATTACAGTTATGAAGTAGCAAAGAAAATAATTTTATGGTTGGGGGTCACAACATGAGGAACTGTATTTAAAGGGCCAGAAGGTTGAGAACCACTGCGTCTAAGGCACTGCAAAGCTTCCTGTCTAATCCTCATCGCATCCTGACACCAGACACCCAGCACCCAGCCATGTGACCAGGGAACCCCACCGGTGAAGGGTCTCAAAAGTGACTTCATCTCAGCGTCTAGGGAAGGCAGGTCAACTGGGACCTGCGGTAAACTGTCCGTTCCAGTATCTATACATTCACCTATGAAAGACTATTTAACATCACGGTGGGATAAATCAATGATTGTAAACCAAAGAAAATAAACCTCTTGGAAATAAAGTTGCTACAGAAACTTTTTACCAAGTTGCTCAAGTCTTTCATCCAGGTGCACATGACTACACATACCGGCTACAAATACAGGATGAATAAGGAGATTAATTATTACAACATAATCAACGTAAACAGGTTAGCAAAAAACTAGTAATGACACCGCAGAAAGGCTCATATTCATCCAGCTCACAGGGTAGATAGAAAACAGCTAAAAACAAACTAAATGTGTATGCTCTTCTTTTAATTGTACTGAATTGAATGTCTAATTCAGAATTTTCAAGGAAGTCTTCAAACCTAAAAATCCAGCATCGTATGAGTTTGACAATTTCTGAGCAGGGAAATTAAGTAGCTGAGCAATAGACAAAACTTTTAACCAAAAATATCCATACACTATTGGGTTTTTTTGTTTTGTTTTTTTGGCTGGCAACCTACAAGGCTTTATATGCAATCCATTCCTCCTCTCTGCAAGCAAGTAAATGCAAAGATCTACATCACTGTGTATTTTTTAAAATATGTTTTGATTTTTTTAGAAAGAGAGGAAGGGAGAGGGAGAGAGAAACATCAATGGGAGAGAAACATTAATTAGCTACCCCTACTGGGGATGGAGTCCACAACCCAGGCATGTGGCCCGACTGGGAATGGAACCCTGGACCCCTTGGTACAGGGGACGGAACTCAACCAACTGAGCCACACCAGCCAGGCTACACCTGTGTTTGTTTGTTTTAACATGTTACACATTAGAAGTACTTGGGAGATAAGATTTCAATGCTTGGTCCATATGCCCAGTAATCGGCCTGACCGATTCCACTGGTCTGGGATGGTCTGGGCATCAGTATTGCCCAAAGCTCCTTATTTTATTTACTGAGCAGCCAGGGTTGTGCACCACTGAGGCAGAAAAATGGCTATAAAACATTCCACATTCCACAAGCCTCCCACTGCCCTGTCCATACACTTTGCATTAGAGATGGGGGGCAGAGTCCTTTTTCCTTATGTCATTTCTCTAACCATTACTCACAATTGTGAAAATAAAGTTAAAAGAAGTTGAATAAGTCCACCAGAGGGCATTTATCATAGCTATTCTGGCACTGATGGTGGACTGAACCCAATTTAAGATTAAGATTACAGAGCAGCACATCAAATCTGGATAAAATATATTCAGAGATCGGTTTCATTTCTTTGGTCAGATAAAGAACATGAGTTGTTGTTTTTTAAAAGTACAGCTAGAGACTGGAAAGGGTCAACTAGTCACAGCCACTAGCATAACAATACAGTGGCCGAGCAAGAGATCCAGCAAAAAATGGTCCCGGACAACAGGTGCACTCAGAACCGAAGACCTCCGGCACGGGGCAACTAGTTTGTCCAGACGAGCTGGCCAAGAGCAACAGTGAGGAAAGCACATGCAATTGATATTCAGGAGCCTTGGCAGGCCTCGTCTTGCCTCAGAACTACTCACCGGTGTAGAGCACTCGTGTCCAAGCTGGGCTCAGGGACCAGGGTCTCCTTTCCCAGAGCAAGGCAGGGCCCCCAGGCCCGGAGCTCTGTGAGTAACTGTGACAGGCACTCGGGGTCAAAGCAATGAGGCAGGGTGGTTCATTACACATCCTTAGAGTGCTGA
The DNA here is from genome assembly GCF_963259705.1 of Myotis daubentonii. Lineage (NCBI taxonomy): Eukaryota > Metazoa > Chordata > Mammalia > Chiroptera > Vespertilionidae > Myotis > Myotis daubentonii. Next base: position 207,004,701 of record NC_081840.1, on the reverse strand, counting down.
CTCAGAGCTCCTTACATGTCTCCCACCGCTAAGGCTTTTCAGGACCGGGCAGGGCTAAATCTACATGGGGTGCGGGAGGGATGAGGAAAAGATGGGCTGCAGACTCTGGCAGGAGATTTCTCTTGCAACAGTTGGTTTCACTAGGACCAGAGTCGGCCAGAGGGACCTCAGCCAATGACAGAAGCTCTCCTACTCTAGGTTGAGGCTGGAATAATCTAGCTCTCTGGTCCAGCCTTGCATACCACTGCTTGTCTGCTACTAGTCAGTAGGTCTGGCCCACTAAAGCGGTTTCTTGGCCGGAAGCCAAGGGTTGGCTTTGGTCTTCTTAGTAACAGTCTCGGCCTAAACTGGGACCTGACTTACCTGATCCCAGTAAGCACAGCCCCAGATGGCTCAAGATCAGTCGTCGTCAAAGATGGCTCACACAAAAGCAGGGACAGAGGCCCTGGTTCAACACAGACACTTCCCTTTGCCCAATTAGCTGTGTAAATGACCCCTGAAGCCAAGTTCTTCGGTCCCTTTAGAATCAGTGGTTCTCAATCTTCTGGCCCTTTAAATGCAGTTCCTCATGTTGTGACCCAACCATAAAATTATTTTCGTTGCTATTTCATAACTGTAATGTTGCTACTGTGATGGATCGTAATGTAAATATCTGATCTGCAGGATGGTCTTAGGCGACCCCTGTGAAAGGGTCGTTCGACCGCCAAAGGGGTCGCGACCCACAGGTTGAGAACCGCTGCTTTAGATCAACGAAGTGATGGCAACATCATATACAAGAGCACACTGCTCAAAATTTACTATGTACACACGTTTCATGTTAACATTGAATGGAAATCATTTAATAGGAAGGTAGGGCAGGGTGGTTTTTGCTTATCAAATCTATTTAAAAAGGGAATTGTTTTTGTTACACGGGAACGAAACAACAGGCTTCAAAAGATGCCATGATATACTTACACAAAACAAAACCTCTACATTGCCACCAGGGCCATGTCAGAGCAGCATGACCCAAGCACTAGCAATAATGTGCAAGGTTTTATGAGGACATTTGTGACTGCCTTCTGTTGTAAGGGAGTTGAGGGCCTTAATTTCTATTTAAGAGAGCATACACACAGATGTATTTTTTAATAAGAAATGATTTCCATTATAAAATGTTAGATTCTGAAAAACTCCAGTAAATCCTAACATGTATGGCAGCCACATGTGCCAACTGAGCACATGAAATGGGACTAGTCCAACCTGAGACGTACTATAAATATAAAACGCACAGCATACTTTTAAAAATTAGTACAGAAAATGAATGCAAACTACCTCATTATTAATTTTTATATAAATAACATGAAACAGTATTTGGAAAAAGGTTAAAATTACCTTCAACTGCTTGTTTTTAATTTTTTAAATGTGGCTATTAGAATACTTAAAATTACATATGTGTCTAGCACTTGTGGCCTCACAGTTTATTTCTCTTTGTGCTGATGAAAGTTAAGAGTGCCAGTCTGATCTAAGTATATTCCAAGAAAACAACAGTTAATGCTCAGCTGGCCTAAATTCTCACTTCTACCTCTAGCAGAAAGCATTAAAAAGAGCTGTGTCTTGACTACTATGTAAGGGCTACTATGTGACACCTTAAAAGTAATAAGTTGGAACCAGAGTCCACAATATTTCAGAAAGGAAAAGTGAACCAATCTTACTGGGGAAAAAAAATTAGTATAACCAAAATATACCTGGTCAAGTCTGACTAACTGCAAATCTTCTTTAAAAATACTGTGTCTTATGATATGTGATATAATTTTTAAATTTATGGTGATGAAAATTAACTGAAAAACTACTTAAAATGAAAGAATTCAGACTGATGGTCAATTTCAAAATCAATAGCTTCCACCCTACAAACAGTCACAAACAAGAACACATGATTTCAGAAAGAACCCCATTCACAACATCTTCATACAATATAAGTCATCTAGGATCACATCATAAAACGGGCAGGGCTTATTTTTAAGAAACATCTCCCCAGCAGATGAAAGAAATACCAATCAATATAGAGAGAAAAACTAAGTTTAAATGACTCAATATATGTAAGATGTGAATTCTCTTAGTATAAATGATAAACATAATGAAATGCCAACAAATAGGCCAACACAAATGTTAACTTGACTCACCTGGTTCAAAGTGAAAACATAAACAGAAAAAGAGCCAGATAAAAAAAAATGAGAGAAAAGAGCAGTTAGAGCAGGACTACTCTGAGGATATTGTTTATTAACTGCAATAAAGGAATTTGATTCTAGGGGCCAAGAGACAGACTAAAATTAGGGTTTTGATGGGCAGGGTGCAGAAGAAAAGGGAAAAAGAGAGACTAATTCCAGAAATGATTAATTATGTATGTAAATTTAGTATATAAAAGAAGCACCCAAATTAATATTGAAAGAATGGATTATTAAATATATGATTATCATGTCAAGTGGATAATAAGTTAAGAAAGAATAAAATTAGATCCCTACCGCAATCTCAACAACAAAATAAATCCCATAGAAATTATACATTAACTGTTTATAATGAAACCTGGAAGTACTCGGAGAAAAATATAAGTAAAAAAATGATCATTATCTTGAAATGAGAAATATGGCATTAAAGCAAAAATTTTAAGAAAAAAAATTACAGCACACTTCACAAAAATTAATTCACATACACCAGAAAATACTATAAAAATGAAAAGATAAACTATAGTCAGAGAAAAAATATCTTCAACATGCACACTCTCAAAATTCAATACAAAAAAACTTCATAAAAGAACTTGAATAAACAATTTAGAAAAAAAAGTCACTAAATTTATCAAAATGTATTCAACCTAATAACCAAAGCAATGCAAACTTAAACATTCACTCTTTGCACTGTATATGTATATTCATTCATATAAAAAAGACTCTCTAAATACTGGAGAAGGATATAGAGAAATAGGTACTCCTGCTCACTCTCAGTGGGAGGGAAACCTGGTATTATCTTTCTAGCAATTTTAAAATACATACTTTTTTTTTTTTTTTTCATTTAAAAAGGTACATACTTTTGACCCAGTAATCCCTCAGGGCTTTTTACAGAGAAATAATCAGAAAAGTACACAAAGATGTATAAAGTTGCTTATTCAAGAGTGGTTTGTTTACAAATAAAATTGAAATGACATATGCCCACCTACACAGGACTTCTTACTACATTATTATACACAGACATGAAAGTACTAAGCTGCCGTGAAATTAATGATCTATTCATTTAACAAATATTTACCGAGGCCCCTACCAAATGCTGGACACTACTCTAGGCACTGAGGACATAAGTCATGCTAGACAAAAATCCCTTCCCATAGGGGATGGGGGTCAAAAGATACAGATTTCCAAGTATAAGTCTTGGGGATGTAATGTAGAGCACAGTGACTACAGTTAACAATAGTGCATTGTATATTTGAAAGCCGCTAAGAGAGTAGATCTTAAAAGCCCTCATCACAAGAAAAAATATCTTCAAACTATGTGAAAAGATGGGTATTAACTAAACTTATTGTGGTAATCAATTTGATATATATATATATATATATATCATTATGATGTACACCTGAAACAACTAGATTATATTTTAATAAAAGTAGAAAAAAGATTAAATCCATCCTTACCCTGGAATATACACAAATCTACTGATAGGCAAGGATGTCCATGAAATACTAAAAGGGAAACAATTAAAAATATGCAGCATATGATCTCATTGTTTTAAACAAATAAATGTATTTCTCCTCTTTTGGAAAATAGTTAAGAAGCATGTATGTTTAAATGCCATCATTTATTATATTTAGATAGCACAGTTTGTGGTGACTTTTACTCCCTTACACCTTTGTGCAGTGTGAGTTTTTCCAATGAGCAGGTGTTAGTTCAACAAACAAGAGAACCAAGTTAAGTTCTTCCATTCAACACGAAGTTCAGAGTTATCCATTCATCTGACAAACGCTGAAGGTGACCGTGTGGCCCGCAGAGCTGTAAGTGCAGGTCAGGAACAGGTCACGGGAAAATCACTCCTTCCCAATGCTCAGCTTCCAGGGGGAGAATATCAAGTAGGTGGGATTATAAGGTGTCCCTAGGTCATAGCTTCTCCAGGTCGTAAGATTCATTCATTCAACCAATAGCTCCTACTACGTGCCAGATAATGTCCTCAGTGAGAGCAACAACATACATACCACTAAAGAAAACATTAGGGAGTTTATTGTCCAGAGGATAAGAGCATTGAAAGGTGTGGGATCCGGTGAGGAGTGAAAAATGAAACGGTTGCCTGAATGATAATGAAACTATGTGAATAGAAACTCAAGCAGCAAAACTTTCACTAACTTCAAAAGTATACTCTGATCTATGCAAACTTTGTTTATGGCTGTAAGGCAGGCACATGATTCAATTCTCTGTTTCTGAAATGAGATATTTAAAAAAAAAAAAAAAAGAATGGTGTACTACAGATTAGAAAAACTAAAATAACTGAGTTCTCCCACATTTAATATCTTGAGAATGACACTAAGCAAAATGACATGTATTGGGGATTCTCAAATATTGATTACATGAAGTATCACTACACTCACACCCCACGCCCCTCTCTCACAGTGCCATGTCAGTTATAAATCTTTAACTCATCTCCACGTTTCCACTGGGATCCCCTCAATTCACCACACCTTTTTGTCCCACCAGCCAATCAGCAGGCACACAGCAGGGCATAAAACATGATTGTTAAACAAAGAATCTTGGTCATATTTTACCTAAATAAATGACATGGCCTCCTAAAATTTTCCCTTTAACAATCCTTACAGCAATTACTTGGACGCCATTTTTTAAAAAAAATCCTCATCCAGCACTGGGGATTAAACTTGCAACCGGGGTACATGCCCTTGACCTGGAACTGAGACCCTTTGATCTGAGGGCCGCCGGATGCTCTAACCACTGAGCAACTGGTCAGGGCTAACGCTACTTTTTAAAAACCGCTTAAGTAAATGAAGCATAGTATTCTGTGTAATTACAAACATTTTAAAGTTGCCATTTATACAGACCAGTTTGGGAAAACAATCCCTAAAACAGCTCCTTAATTTATCACTTTAGCACATCTTTCACATAATCAAATGAATGTCTTACATTTTAGCATTATAATATTCATCGAAAGAAAATGCAAATCATTGGACAGGCCTGTATTTTTTGGTGCATTTCCTTAGTTTTGAGCAATTTCATGCTTATGATTTTGTAAATTTTAAGTTCTTGAACACTACGATTCCAGCCAAAGCCTTTAACAGTCTGAGTACCTGATAGCAACCGTGCCTGTTAGCTGCCTACCAATAACCCGTCTTCCTCTTCCTTTAGCAATAAAACCCTGAGTAATGTGCCCAGCTAGCAAACTCCCTTTTCCAGCTTTCCTTGCATATGGGAGCCAGTGCAAAATGAGCACTTACTCTTCCTGTGGTACTTCGAGTGGGACCCCTTGGTCCCCCACTTCCATTTTTTCATACCTGGAACTCCTACCCAGTGATCATGGTATGCCTTCAGGAACTTACACACTCAGGATGGTGAGGCAGAAAGCCATACGGAGACAATGCCTCTTATGATTTTATGTAGTGGGCATACCTGGCCCCGACTGCTGTTTCACAAGAGTGAGAAAAACTATTTTGTGTAAACCTATTATTTCAGTCCCTGTTTCAAGCATTTCTAATGCTGTTTTCAAAGACCCACTTGAATTAGCTGGTGTACAAGTGAAGAGATCTAAAATTCTTGGCCTTCTGCTCCATCTAATTTTGCGTTCTGGCCAATCTACCTAGTATAAGGGTTTCAACTATTCCAATGCGAGACTCCTGTTTGATTGTTCCCACATATAACCTCCAAATTTCTAATATCTTCAAAATATGTCCATTTGGATGTCCCACGATTACTTTAAAATCTGAATTTATCTCTCTTATTGTATTGAGAGATAATTTCCTTATCTTTAAACAGATTTTCTCAATCAAATCAGGTTTAAGACTGTAAAGCAGAGTTCCTAAAAATAAAAATAAAAAATCGACTGCACAGAATTTTCATGTGCCACCCCAGGAAACGGAAGTTTTCATGAGATACCCAGGAGCTTGCCTGAGAATCTCCCATCATTTTAACCCCCTTGTCCCCTGCCCTATATTCACTCCATCTCCCTGTCCCATGATGTGACCTTTCTGACCTCATTTCCTACCATCCTCCCTCTCACAGTCCCTTTACCATTCCTGAGTCTCTGTTGCACTGAGGCCTTAGCTCTGGCTGTTCCTTCTGCCTGAAACACCCTTCCCCAGGTCCCCTCCAGGTTAACTCCTTCCCCTCCTCCAGCTTTTCACAGAAGGCTAGCCTAACCAACCTCCTGAAAACGGCAGGCCATCCACCAGCTTTAAGCATGTCACCTCCTCTTTCGCTTGTCCATAGCACTGACCACAGAAGAAGCTCTATAATCTGCTAACGATTGTGTTTCCTTTGTCTCTCACTTCACTAGAATGTAAGCACCTCCAGGGATGGCCTTTCTGTATTCTGCTCACTGGAACTGTGCTGGTTAAGGGTTCAATAGCTCTCTGTGGAATGAGTTCATGATTTACTTAGCTATCGCTCTGATTCCTCCCTTCCTATTCTCACTGTTCCCCTCCAATACTATCCTGGAGTTTATCATTTTTAGACTTTTTTGTTTTTTAAAACAACAGAGTTTATCTATACTGTCATCTCCTCCAACCATCTAACGCACATCCAGGCTTGATCTTTCTAGAAACACTTCTCTGGGGAAGTCACTCCCCTGTAATGACTGGGCTCCTAACTGGTCCTATCAGAGATATTATATACTGGCATCATGCTTGAATGAGACATTGGGTTGGATGAGCTTGAAGATCCTCTTCAAATAGTTGATTCTATATCCAAAAGACTTATCTGGGCACCCAAAATGCTCTGTAATCAGCAGGAGCTCCATGTACATTCTCTGACTTCCAAGTGTCCCTCTGCTCCTGGCCAGCTTACTTAAGAAATCTCAAATAAGCCATGTTCACTTTCACCATTTTTTTTTTCTCAATGGATTCCTCTATCTACTTCCAACACCCTCTCGGCTCTTAAAAAAGATGGCACTAATCTTGCTACTCAAACTGTAACCTGCAGGCCAGCCTCGGCACAGCCCGTGCGCTTGTCAGAAACACAGCAGCGCCAGCCCCGCCGCCGCAGGCCCACTGGTTTAGAGCCTGCATCTCATCAGGCCTCTGGTGATGCGAGTGTATCTTAAAAGTTCCACTGTGTGAGCACTCAAGTCTCACCTCAATGAAGTGTTTTCTCAGCAAGCCTCATGCTCCTATGTCCTGACCTTCCACAGGACCTAAGTCATCCATAGCAAGCACAATGTTCAACTAATGACATCCCCTCATGGGCCATTCAGTCCTTATTTCACGTTAAGTCTTTTCTCCCCAATTTGGTTGTAAATAAGTTGCACACAGGACAGTCAGGCATCTGGCCAATCGGGATGCAGAGAACAGAAACCCATTCAAGTTTCAAGGAAAAAAGAGCCTATCCTAGCGCTATTTGGGAACTGAATAGAAAACTCGGGGGGGGGGGGGCAGGGGGGGGAGATGCCCTAGGGTCTGGCCACACTCTCAGCATCTGTGTCTCTCTGCCCCATTCTCTTCACCCCGTGCATTCTCTCTCCTATCTTTCTGTTCACTCCGTTTCTGCTTCCTCAGATGAGCAGCATTTGCGTAACCTATTACAGCCAGTCACTGTCTCCCCTCCCAGCCTGTTCACCTCTGTCCCTTTCTGCTTCCATTTTCACTCTAAGTCTCTAAGCTTCACTCATCCTATGAGAGAGAGAATCACCACAGAGAATCTTTTTGAGCCAAACCACCAGGTTACAAGCCTGTGTGCGAGCCATCTATGGGTTGTCTGCCCTTGGGTCAGGAGCCTCCCCTGGTCCCATCAGCTGAGGCCAAGGGGGTTGCAGTGCCGAACAAGGCCCTGTAGGCAGTGGGAGCCCTCAGAGAAGAATTTTCCTTACGAAAGAAAAGTGTGGGCAGAGCAGGCAATGAGCCACATCGCCAGCCCACAGAGCCATTATTTATGTTGTCCTCACCACAGTCTGGACCAGATGCTCAGCACATAATAAACAGAAACCAACCAACATGGGAGGGAAGGGTCATTCACCAAGTGCCACGAGGCCGCGACACTGTGCCGGATGCACAGGGAATACAAAGATTAAGTAAGAAGCAGCCCCTGTTTGCCCAGAGCTCTGAATCCCAAGGCTTCACTGCACGAGCGACTCGACCTTGTGCAAGTACCCAAACCACCGGGCCACAGTCTTCTCAGCCAGCAGATACGATCTCCTTCGCCAGTCTCTAGGCGTGTTGCAAGGCCCTGGAAGGTAATCTTTATGAAAATGCTTTGCCAAACACACATGTGAATCAGAAACAACCCTGTAACCTGGCCATCGTAATAAAATCCACAGGTTTTGCATTGTTTTCTGGTCTCTTCTCTCATTTCCCACAATATAGGGTTCATCAATTATTATTAGTTGAAAGAACAATCCCAACTGCTACCACTATCTTTTCAACACCTGTATGGCTCACTCAAATGGCAATTAGGGAAATGTACTCATTTCACTCAGTGTATACAAAAAAAGAATGAACACATTTTTACTATGTACATTTTTATAACACTATCCTATTCCACTGTGCATCTAAAAGTGTAATGTCCTGTATATTTTTCCATCATATTACAAATAATAATAAGTATGTACTCAGTTCCTATGTAGGACACGGGTCAGTTTGGCTTCTTGCGTGGCTTCCTCCCCAGAACAGTTTCATTTACTATTTCCCAAGCAAGATAAACAGAAAATCACAGAAATCAGAGTCCCGTGCCCGCATGTCTAACATGGGGGCACTGAGGCAGAGAAGTGATACCATGGCCTGTCTCAGACCCCTGGAATCCTATTCTCCTAACTTCTTTTTTTCTACAACCACTTTACCCCCTGCTTCACAAAGGGTGGGGTGTGGGGAAGGATGAGAATCAGTGATGACCGCAAGATAAGCTAGTTCCCAAAAGCATGTTATTCCACCCTTTGCAAGATCCAAGTATGGGTTTCATGGGAGAGAAACACAACAAACAAACAAACAAACAAACAAAAAACCCTCGAGATATGTACACTCTTGGCTTTATCATGAGCAAAACCAAGGAATATTGACAGGCCGCGGCATGCTAGGCAGGATGCTGAGGGCTCCTTTGACAAGATGGAGCGTCCTGGCCTCGGAAAGCTCGCTTGCCCTTGGGCATCTGTTGCTCATGGCTGACAAGTGTATCCATTCAACAGCTGGCCCTGGGTGGAGCAACGACAACACCTTCCACCTGGCTAAGAAGTCTGTTCAGCTACCCACGGGGCAGGCTTCAGGCAAAAGGAAAAACAAAAAAAACGAAACCTCAGAAGGGAGCTGGGCGAGTCTCCACTGCAGGAGGCAGAATGGCAGAGCTCTGCGCGCACAGTCCCCGCTGAGCACCCAAACCCAATTAAGGCTCCTCGTGCTGAGAGGCCAGGGGCTGAGATCAAAGGCTCCTGCAGCCTGGGAAAGGCAAACCTGCTCCTCGGGGAGCTGTGACGTGTGGGGAGCAGAAAGGTGGGCGGCGGGCTTGGGATCTGTTCACTCGGGTGGGGAAGCCGAGTGGGGACGCGGCGGGTTGCGAGCTGGTGGGGAGGGAGGTGGGTCGGGCAGGAGCATCGGTGACAGCGACCAGATGATCGCGCAGCGGTGAAAAGCAAGCCTTGCGGCTCGGGGGCTGGCAAGGGGTCTGCAAGTGCATGGAAGACGCCGCAGGAAGGGGGGAGAGGTGGGACAGGCATCGCTCCATCCACGCACGCGCGCGCACACGCATACACACACACACACACACACACACACACACACACACACACACACACACACGACCCCAGGCTGGCCCAGAGCCGCCCCAACCCCGCACGCTCCGTGCACAGCCCCACGCTGCGGTGGCCACTCACCCTCCGCCCGGGAGCGGATCTCTGACACGGTCCTCCGCATGGTGGGCATCGCGGCGACCCCCGCAGGTGGGTCTGCAGCCCAGACCCTGCACCTGTCACTGCGCCGCGCAGGCTGGACTCCGGGCTGAGCCGCGCCGAGCGCTCAGCAGCCGCGCCGGCCCCGCCGCCCACCCAGGGCTGCGCAGCCGCGGGGCACGGTCCCCGCACGCCGGCGGCAGGAGGAAGAGGCGACGAGGGCGGCGGCGGCCGCAGAGCTGGGCGAGCTCTCCAGGCAGCCGCGCAGGGGCCGGCTGGGCGAGGGGCGGAGCCGGGGAGCCGGCCGGGAGGGGTCGCCGGGACGCGCGTTCATTCGCTCCGGCGGCAGCGGGGCTGGCGAGGCGGGAATGGGACTGGGAGACCCTAGAGCACCGCCCCCGCCCCGCCCCCCCGGACCGTACCATCCCTGCGGGGGGAGGGTGCTCAGCTCCAGCCTCCTCCTTACCCGGTCATCGCTGCGCCCGGTCGTGGCTTCGCTCATCCCGTTCCTTCTTCCACGCCTTCGTGACTCTCTCAAGTCTTGGCCGGGGGAGAATGGCTGCTGTGGCTCCTCCACCTTGAATGGCCTCTCCCATACCCTCTGGCTTTTAAAAACAATGGAGTCGCCCGTGGTCTGAAAAGTGGGGTGGGGTCTGAGTGGGCAGGCGAGGGCCGAAAGGGGCTGGATCACGGCGGGGTTGAGTCCCGGCGCCTGCAGGGGAAGGGGACCGCGAGTTCCCCGCGGGGGTGGGATTGCAACCTCCCTGCCCCGCGGGAGCCTTTCGGCCCGAGACGCTCTCGCTTCCCCGCTTGGCCCGCGAGCAACAGGCTCCGAGGCCCGCGGTGCTCAGTGCGTCCGGGGCTGACCTGCGGGTGGGCTCGGCGCATCCCGCCTGGCGCGTGCTCTGCAGCCTGACAAAGCTCTGCATTGCAATAAAGTCAGCTACTGAGTGAAGTAGCTCAAAAAGGACTGTTTTGTTCGGGGTTTTTGCTTTTAGTGAAACTTGCAGGAAGTTGGGTGCAGTGTATTAACTGGAAGGGGAGAGGGGTCCTAGCATAATATCCATAAACATTAAATGTTAATGTGTCCCGCATCCCAGAAATCATCGTAACCTCTTAACCTTTTATTTTGCATACAAGTGATCAGAAGAAGAGAGGTATTTTTATTTTATTGCTGAGTTCATCTTAAGTTAGAATGTATGGTACTATATAGGTCCTGGTGAACTGCTGCAAGGCCAGGAAAGGAATAAATTAAATTAGTAGCAGTCGCCCTCCTCGCGGGGAGAGGGCCCATATGGGACCTTTTAAGTGAACTGCTTTCAGATCCTGAAGGGAGAGATCTGGAGAGGTTTGACCAGAGAGATGAGTAATTATTCTCAAGCCTCAATAAAAAAAAAGAAAAATAAAGATAAAATCTGCTAATAGCATCTTATCTCCACTTGTGGTATTTCCTGTGCCTCCTGCAGGTAGCATTTGCTAATCAGAGCCCTGCCCTACATTAATACTGAGTCAGGCAATCAATGCATATTTATGAAAAACCCACTCCCCTGGCCTCTGATTCAGAGGCTGGGATTAGAACAACAAAAAAAATGCGTTTGCAGTGTTGAGGAAACCTCACAGGGTAGAGAGAGAGAGAGCAGGACTCAAGGTAAATGTGTTTGCTTCAGTGATGGCCATGATTTACAAGTACGTTCTTCTAAAAGTAGAATATGAGTACATAGCTTTTTAGGACTGTCATCACTGGCGATTTTTATTCCTTCCAGATCCAGCATCTGCCTGTATGAAGCAGGCTTCCTCTGGCTTGATGAATGTGAGTCTGAAACAAAATTCAAAGGGCAAGTACAGCATGAAATAGTAAAAAATCAGCTTGGAAAGTCGGGGAATAGAAACCAGAGAAAATGCAGTGCTTTTATGATTAGTGTTTTAGGTGTAGTTTATAAAAAGCCAGAGCCAGTTTTTATTCAAAATCAGTGCACAGTTACATGGCAGTATTCGATTTATGAGCAGTCACCTTTGCAATTCCCAATGTGCCCTCAAATGAAGTTCAGTTCTGCTTATTTACAAATATTTATTATTTGAAGGGAGTTCCAGAGATTACCCGTTTTCTGTAGAGCAATCTGTTGTATATATGGCTTTGTGTGTGTGTGTCTCGCTGACAACCCATCAGCAAAGGTGACAGCATATGTCATCCATACAGGAAATGACAGCAACAGCAGTCTTTCATCCACAGAAGAATGTTGCATGATGTAGCCTACAGCTTACTGTGCATCTTCTCCCAGATTATTCTGTCACCATATTCATAATGGGAGCAGTGTCCCAACTAACTCATTTATGAAAAACTACTCATTCCTGATGGCTAGAAATCACGCATTTTGTTATTGTTGTTAATCCTCACCGAGAGACACATTGATTGGTTGCCTTCTGACCAGGCTTAAGATCGAACCTGCAACCAAGTACATGCCCTTGACTGTGAATCAAACCCATGACCCTTCTGCGCATGGGCCAACGCTCTAACCACTGACCCACATCAGCCAGGCCCACACACATTTTTTATTGGTTCAGAAACCTCATTGAAGTTGAGTCTGGCACTGATCTGTTTCTATTTGATTTCAAAGTCCTCTCAGATCTCATCTTCCATTGTTGTAAGAAGCACCGTGTGCCAGCCCCTGGCAGGGAACTCCAGTTCCAGAAACATGACCTTGTCATAGAATCTGTAGTACAATTCAGATGTCAGCAAGATCATTTAGAAACGTTCAGGTCCTTTGACTCCACTGGGGATGGACTTAAGGAAGAGGGCTATTCAGCGACAGCTTCTCCAAGGACCAGGATTTATCATCCTCTACAAAACATACACCGAATGCATCACATGTGTGAGGTGCTGCGCCAGAGTGTGAGGTTACAAAGACACTTAATGCACATGTGAAAGTGAACCAGCAATGTAACTAGATGGCCAGTGCTTAATGCCCAATGGATAAGCAGCAATGATTATAGACAATGAGAGGAGGGGGGAATCCAAGAACTGGGGTGATCGACATAGCTGACGTAGGTCTTGAAGTAGGAGTTAAGGCTGTAGAAATGAACCCTGGATGGTTCCAGAAAGGGATGCTTGCTATATACTAAGTACTCAATAATAGTTTAACAAATGTTTAAGGTAAATGGAATGATAAAAAAGCATATATGTTTGTGGGGGACAAAGAGGCCGATTTGACTGCAACAAAGGTGATATGTACACTTTACACAGGTGAATTGTATGGTATAGAATTGTACCTTAAAGCTGTTAAAAAAATGATCTCCAGAGGAGTCAGGCACAAAATTATCAAGTCCAGAAAGTGAAAAAGAGATGTCAGGGGTATTCCTATCTTGCTGGATTTTCACCTGATGTTGCCTGAGTCAGTTTTTGTTTGGGGCCACCAAGGATTAAGAACTGGTGTATTTGGGTAGGAACTCATAGGCAAGGAGGGGAGAGAGGCATGCTCACTAATTTACTAACTTACAATACGGACAGAAGTTCTTTGGCAACTTGTGGCCTGGGGTATAGAGACATGAGACATGCCTGAGAATCCTGCTTCTGATTGAGACTGAGGCATGGAAAGTTGATTACCACACTAGTATAAAATACATACTGAGCAGTGCTGGCCACTGTAGCTTCAATTCTTTTTCAGAAGTGCAAAATAATTGGATAAATTAATCTTAAATTTCAGACCATTAAATCTTTTAGTTTAAAACTGAGGTGAAGCTATAACATAAAATTCCATCAAATCACAAAGCTACCTGGTGACTGTAAGAAAAGATTTTTATTACCTCTGGTGCATAGTGGGTGTTATATTGATTCAATGGATGAGTGTATTGATAAGGTATATTTTTATACTTGTAAGGCTCCCTTTCTATCACAATTCCTTGCATGTGCTCCCCTCTAAGACATCAGCAACTTCTTTAGACTCTGTTTCCACAGTATATCTTAAGTCTCTTCATCTCCGCCTCTACCTGTCTTGTACAAGCCCCATCACCACTCAACTGCAATAGCCTCCTAACTGATCGCCATGCTTTTAGTTTTGTCACCGATTCATATTACAGGAGCCATAGTTATCATTTGAAAACACAAATCTGTTTATGTCCCTTCTTTTTAAAAAATTTCTTTATTGTTCAAAGTATTACAGATATTTCCCCCTCCCTCTTTTTTTCCCCATTGACACCCTCCAGCCTGCAACCCACCCCTCCCAGGCCTTCACCACACTATTGTCTGTGTCCCCGGGCTATGCATATCCTATCTAATAAAAAGTAATATACAAATTAACCATCACTTTGCAATAAAGATGGTGGTGCCCACAGCCAATAAGGAGGGAATATGCAAATTGATGTGACAGAGATGGTGGCGCTGTGGCCGGAGAGCGGGTGGGGGTTTGGCTTCCTCGGTCGCCCCAGCTGGCTCCGTGGCCACCACCCAGACAAAGCCATAGTGGCAGGGCCAAGGCAGAGGTGGTTAGGGGTGATCAGGCCAGGAGGGGAGGGCAGTTGGGGGCGATCAGGCCAGTGAGGGGGGGCAGTTGGGGGGTGAGAAGGCCGGTGGGGGGGCAGTTGGGGCGAGCAGGTTGGCAGGCAGAGTGGTTAGGGGCGATTAGGCAGGCAGGCAGGCAGGCAGGTGAGCGGTTAGGAGCCAGCAGTCCCGGATTATGAGAGGGATGTCTGACTGCCAGTTTAAGCCCAATCCCTGTGGGCCTAAACTGGCAGTCAGACATCTCCTGAGGGATCCCAGATTGGAGGGGGTGCACTCCAGGTTGAGGGATACCCCTCCCCTCCTGCACGAATTTCATGCATCGGGCCACTAGTATGCATATAAATTCTTTGGTTAATCTCTCCCCTCCGCCCCCAACCCCTGCCCTCCCTCTGAGATCCGTTTGTGTGTTCCATTCTTCTATATATCTGGATCTATTTTGTTCACCACTTTATTTTTGTTTGTTAGATTCCACATATGAGTGAGATCATGTGATACTTGTCTTTCTCTGACTGGCTTATATATATGCTTAGCATAATACTCTGCAGGTTTCTCCATGCTGTGTCAAAGGGTAAGAGATCCTCCTTTTTATAGCTCCATAGTATTCCCATGGCACTTGGAATGAAACCCAAACCTTTCATGATCTTCTTCTTGACTGCCTCTCAGACTCATCTCCGTCTACTCCCTCATTTGGTCATGGGCTCAGATTGTTCCAGCCGACCGAGCTAATACAGCCCCACTCCCCCCAATTCCAGCCATGCCAGATTGGCTCATTCTGTTTTTCTCAGGGTACTTATCTCTAGCTGAAGTTTTCTTGTTTGTTTACATGATAATGATAAACAGGTCTTGCTATATTTGTCTTACTAATTACAACTTGTCTATCTTTAAGAACAGTGTCTGCTATGTAACACAAGATCAATAAATATTTGCTGAATGAACAAACTGAAAAATGTGTGTACTTGTTAATGATCTGGTTCCCTAAGGTTGGAGACTGGAAATAAAAGCAGAAAAATGGGTAGCATTCTATTTGAAGAGATAAGTTTGCACCCTTCATAAGACTATAAAATGAATATATTACTTTGCCAGAATTATTTACATAAAATCATTTAGGGCCTATAAGCTATGAAGTACTTGAAGGGAGGTCAGAAAAATCTTGTGACTACCCTTTTGGCTTTTGTCAAAATTCAGTGGTCAAATTTGAAAAACAAACTGATTTCAACCAAAACCTCTAACCCCATTGTTAGTAAATGATCCAGGCAGGCACTTATTCTTGCTCATGATGATAAAATCAATATTTTTTCCTCATGGCTATGATTCATTTCCCATAAATGTGTTATTTTTCTCTTTTCAAATGCCTTAGCAAGGTTTCCATTCAAAGTTATAATGTCTTTAAGCATTATTATCTTCATTTACTGGAAATTTCCAATAACAAAAAAGAGCAATGAATTTTTCTTCACTATAATTGAGAATTCTTGGCTACTGTTTAAATGAAACTACAGTTTTTTTGAAATGTGGATTTCTATTATTTGAAAGAACTCTTAATAGGAAAAAATGTTAAGTGCCCTCCAGCATATTTTAAATAGCATTCAATTCATACACAATCTTTTAGGAAAACATTTACTGAATATTTTATTCAAAAAGTAAATGAACATTCAAGGGAAAACAACCCTAGTGTTGAGAGATTGAATTCAAATTTATTATTTAAAGCTGATTATAAGAAATGGTTTTAACTTTAAAGTTTTTCTTCCTACCAGAGCCAAGAAGTGAAAATTAACACATAAGAAGTGCTGTTTCTTTTTCAAAGGTGAACAAACAATACCTCAGTAATGCCGATCCTCTATAAAATATAGTAAACTCCTTAATGAACTTCATGGATACATTTTAGTGTAATATTGTCATGGATTTTCACATTTTAAAAAGCATGTTTATTGAAGTATACTTGACATACAATAAACTTTGTACATTTCAAGTGTAAATTTGATAAGATGGACATATGTATACACCTGATGAATCAATGACCACATTCAAGATAATAAATATATCCATCACTTCCAACGTTTCCTCTTTCCCCTTGGAATGGTTGTTATATGTAACTGCAGTTGCTTTTTCAATGTGCAGTCAACACAATTCATTGAGTGCCCACCATATTCTAGATATTGAGCTGGGTATTGGAGATTGAGTGGTCAGCTAAAACAAATATGTTCTGGTCCCAGAGAGGACGTAGGACATTGATCAAATAATGATGTAAGTAAATAAATATAAAATCACAACTGTGTATTATACTCTAAAGGAAAGATAGTCTACATCTGTGTATATTGATGGTACTTCAAACTTTTCTGGGCTCTCACTCTGACATCTGGAACTCTTAAAATTTGCTTATAATGTGCCTTTGTAATATATCTGAAAAAGTACATTTGATAGGGGCAGACATAGATGATTGGGGACCAACTATAATTGTAAGAACTAGTAATCATGCTCTGTTAACCGTGATTGTTTTGTTCTGATTAAAACGGCGCATTCTAACCTGGCTGGGAGTTGCACATGGGACCTGGGAGCCATCCTGGAAATGTAGCCCATCCTCCCCATCAGGGAGCTGCCTATTATCATAGAAAGATTAACAAACTGTTGCAGAAACCAGAACCACCAGCCCTTTGAAGGACCCCAGCATCTGCATATCCACAGGCCTTTACAGGTCTCCAGTCCCCATTACCTGTGAACTGCCCATTTGGCATTCCCTTTTGCCTACTTCCCCATGTAATCTTTGTCCTTCTACCCAATATAAGCCACTGGCTTATGGGGAGAGTCAGAGCAGACTTTTGTGGATGACCTACTGCTCTCCCATACTACTGGCAGTATGGGAATAAATGCTCACATATGATTCAACCCTATCTCTGATTAATTGGCTCAAGTAGTGACAAGTAGCACAGACCCATTGATTGTTTGGTTACACATTTACATTTTGTTTTTGGTGGATGGTATGGCCTTTATCTTGGAAAGAATGTAATATTTGTTATATGGAAAGGATAACCATTGAAGACAAGAAATTTTTTTTTGTAACTTATTTCCTTGGTGTTGACCAGAAAGCCAATATTGTAAATGAAAAGAAATTCCCAGGTAAATCTCACTTTTTTTTTCTTGCTATGTTATATTAAGTGCTTTTTCAGGGAGGGAAGGTGACAATAATGAGGTTAAAGTATTGAAATAAAAGCAAACAGCATTTTTATTAAAAATTGAGTACGGCAGGAAATGAGATAAATAAAGATTATTATAGCATACAATTTTATAATGCCATGACTTTTAATTTTGATGGAAGGCCAGACTTAATCAAGATGGTTTCCTAATTAATTGAAATAAGCTATAGCTTTCTTTTTTTTTTTTTCTTTTTTTTTTTAAAATATATTTTATTGATTTTTTACAGAGAGGAAGGGAGAAAGATAGAGAGTTAGAAACATCGATGAGAGAGAAACATCGATCAGCTGCCTCCTGCACATCTCCTACTGGGGATGTGCCCGCAACCCAGGTACATGCCCTTGACCGGAATCGAACCTGGGACCTTTCAGTCCGCAGGCTGATGCTCTATCCACTGAGCCAAACCGGTTTCGGCTAAGCTATAGCTTTCAAACATAAAATACTTGCCAACCGTGTTTGGGCTTCTTGGGTAATGTATCCTGTGCTCAGGTTAATAGTTCACTGCAGCGTTTAGCAGATTTATTGAAAATTATTTTTCCTCTGACTCCAAAAATACTCAGAAACAACATATTCTACAAAGAGGAATCATTTATCACTGTAAATTCTTTCCAACTCTGAACTCCGAGGAAATGTATGACATGGAGAAAGAGAATCAATACTGAATCCAGGATTACATTTTAGTATTTGCCCCAAAAGAAGAAAAGAAGCAGGAGAAGAAGAAGAAGAAGAAGAAAGAAGAAGAAGAAGAAGAAGAAGAAGAAGAAGAAGAAGAAGAAGAAGAAGAAGAAGAAGAAGAAGAAGAAGGAGAAGAAGAAGAAGAAGAAGAAGAAGAAGAAGAAGAAGAAGAAGAAGAAGAAGAAGAAGAAGAAGAAGAAGAAGAAAAAGAAGAAGAAGAAGAAGAAGAAGAAGAAGAAGAAGAAGAAGGAGAAAAAGAAGAAGCCAGAGGAAACGCACTGTAAATGAAGGAAACTGAGTACAGATTCAAGGTGTGAGGAGCTGGAGACACTGAAGGTAAGAGCAAAGTGACCTAGAGCCGAGTAGGAGAGTGGAGGCTTGGACCTTTGTATAGATCTGCTTGTCTATACCAAACCCCTAGGGTCAGCTCCTCCTCCCTGCCTGTATTGATTTTTGGTCTATTTGTCATATGGTGTGAATTCTTAAAACTGACCTCAGCCTGCTGAACATGGAACCTCTTTCCTCTTGTTCCCGGATCCATGCTTTTCTGCCTCCAGCTTGCCTCCCCTGTTTTCAGAAGCCATATGCCCTCTCATTGAAGCAGCTGTAATCTGTCACCTTCATAGCCCTGTTATATTGTAAATCAGAAGATGCCTTAATCAATAAGCCAAATTAATTTGGAGTATTTTATTATTACACCAGCACTAGTGGGCTCAGAGTAGAATGTCTCTGTCAAATTCTGGGCCCCGACATGGTGGAAGTCTTTCCTATTTATACAGTTTTCAGTTCTTTGTCTTCCAAATTTGGAACAAGACTTCCGGACCTTCTGAGAAAAAGTCCTGTGTGCTGGTACAGGGCCATGAGACCATATCTCAAGGCCTGGCCTGGTGCCAGCACTGACAACTCTGTCTGGGGCAGAGTTTATGGCCTCTCTGGAATGGGAGTAGTCTTATTTTTCCCTATTATGTAAGGAAGCAAACGTTTACAGAAGCCAGAATAGCAGGGTTACAATTTTAAACAGCAGTTTTTACCCAAGGTGGAGGTTACTATGCTTTAGCCCCTCAAAGTTTCCAATGCCCATTGGTTTAATCTTCTGCCCAGTTCTGGCCCCTGTTGGTCTCTGACTTGTTACTGTCTTAAATGACAGTACAGGAGGCAAAGGGAGATGTGTAGGTTGGGAAATACCGAGAAATAAATTTGAATATGTACATGGGAACCAAATGCTTATTTGCGTGGCAAGACCATGCCAATCAGCAGAGGTGATGGAGTGAATGCACCAAGGAAAGGGCATCACAGGGTAAATTTGTGTTTTAAAAAGATTGTGTGGTGGTATCAGGATGAGGAGCATGGGTTGGAAGTGAAGGGACAAATTTGGAGAGGACAAAGATCTGTTCAATTAACAGTGGAAATGGTGATTTTAAAAAAGCTTGAAGGTAATATGCAACAGTTTTAGTAATACTTATGGAACTATGGAGGCTAAAGGGCAGTAGTCTGTTTATCTGGGGAAAAAAAAACAGATAATCATTGTGTAATTATAGATATACTAAAGGCCTGGTGCACAAAAATTTGTGCACTCAATTTGGGCTGGGGGGTCCCTCAGCCTGGCCTGTGCACTCTTACAGTCTGGGACTCCTTGGGGGATGTCTACCTGCTGGCTTAGGCTCGCTCCCCGGGGTATCAGGCCTAAGCTGGCAGTCAGGCATCCCTCTGGCAGCCTGGAAGCCCTCGGGGGTTGTCCACTTGCCAGCGGGGACCAGGCCTAAGCTTCAGTCGGACATCCTTAGCTCTGCTGAGGAGGCAGGAGAGGCTCCCATCACCACCGCTGTGCTGGCAGCCATCAGCCTGGCTTGTGGCTGAGCAGAGCTCCCCCTGTGGAAGCGCCCTGACCACCAGGGGGCAGCTCCTGCATTGAGCGTCTGCCCCCTGGTGTTCAGTGTGTGTCATAGTGACCAGTCATTCCCAGTCATTCTGCTGTTAGAGTCAATTTTCATATTACCCTTTTATTATATAGGATAGAGGCCTGGTACATGGGTGGGGGCCGACTGGTTTGCCCTGAAGGGTGTCCCGGATTAAGGTGGGGGGCCCGCTGGGGTGCCTGACCAGCCTGGGTGAGGGGCTGATGGCTGTTTGCAGGCTGGCCAAGCCCCCAAGCAGGGACCCTCACCCCATGGGGGTTTGGCCAGCCTGGGTGATGGGCTGAGGGCAGTTTTCAGGCTGGCCACACCCCCTTCAGGGTGGGGGTCCTTACTGGGGTGTCTGTCCAGCCTGGGTGAGGGGCTGATGGCTGTTTTCAGGCTGCCCACAGCCCCTTCAGGGTGGGGGTTGGGGGGCAACCCAAGCCTCTGCTCGCTCCAGCTCTGTGGCTGCCACCATTTTAGTTGGGTAATGTGCATACTCGCTCCTGATTGGCTGGTGGGCGTGGCTTGTGGGAGTAGCGAAGTGATGGGGTGATGGTTAATTTGCATCTTTCTCTTTTATTAGTGTAGATATATATGGTTATTTAAATTTTTTAGGTGTTGGGTCAATTTCTTATTGAATCAGAAACCCTGACACCCAAGAGGGGAGACTACCTTTGTTACTTCCTTTGGAAGATGCTAAATGCATGTTATATTTGAGCATATGCTTAATTATGGAAAGTGTTTTGTTTATCTTTTCATGATAGTAGGTAGGGCTTATAGTAGTCTGAAAATATGCATGATTAATTACGAAAACCTCATTGGTGTCAACCCTGAATAAATGAAAAGAACGGGAATCAGAAGACCTGGTTTATGTCTCAATCCTGGCCCTTTCTGGTGCCTTGATCTTGCCAATGTCTTTGA
The DNA here is from genome assembly GCF_963259705.1 of Myotis daubentonii. Lineage (NCBI taxonomy): Eukaryota > Metazoa > Chordata > Mammalia > Chiroptera > Vespertilionidae > Myotis > Myotis daubentonii. Next base: position 206,983,488 of record NC_081840.1, on the reverse strand, counting down.
AACCTTTCTGAAACTTACATTGACTTAGTGGGTTAACATGTAGGCTTTACAATAAAACAGCTAGGTTCAGATCCAGGTTCTGCCACTTACTACGGGTATCACTTTGGCCAAGTGACTTTACTTCTCTGTGCCTCAGTCACCTCATCTGTAAAATGGGAAATAATTATAATGCCTATTTTATAAGAATGTCGTGAGAAGTACCTGAGAATTTACTGCGATGTACTATATAAATTTTAGCTACTATGATTGCACCCAGCGTGTTTTCATACTGTGTGAGTAATAGAAAATTAAATGATTTTAGGTACTAGAGGTGTTTTCCTCAATAATGCTTTTCTTTGTACAGTCAAATAACACACAATTTTTAAAAAATCGTTTATGTGACAAATGGCATAAATGTTGAATATATAATTTTAATGCAGGATTCTATTTATTGGTTTCAAGAGATTTGTTGCAAGAATGCTCTTTAGTAATAATTGTTAAAATGTTAAAACAAATATACCTCTTTATACCATTTAAAATAAGGTTCAACTGCATACAGAGGATAACCCCCAAATAGCAGTGGTTTACGTAAGGTGGAGGTTTCTTTCTCTGTCACATAAAACAAGGTTGGAGATAGGTTCCACACTGTCATGAGAGATCCAGGGTCTACCCTTTCTGCTCTGCCATGCTAACATCCGGCTTCCCCCTCCTTAAGGTCACCTCAGGGTCTCAGCTAGCTCCTGGTGTACCAGCCATAGGATCCACACTAGAAGATGGGAAAAGGAAGAAGGATTAAAAGGGACCCCAGATCTCTTTAAGCTTCTATTCCTGAAGTCTCACAGAAAGTTATGCTTGTATCTTAGTGGCTGAAAGGGAGGGTGATACATTTAGTTTTTATTCCGCTGTCAGTATAGATACAATTTGGGATTCTGATACCCAGGAGGAAGAAGAGGATGGATTTGAGGGTAGGCAGGCAGCCAGCATTCTCGGCCACACTTTCCCACACATCTCAGAAATCATTCTTAAGGTCGAATGATTAAAATCTTGGAGTTCTTTGTGCACAGTCAATAAAAATACGTTTTGTTCACATTGTGTTTTTAAATATTTATAAGAAAAAAGAAAAATACTTTGCTTCATCTTAGAAATAGGCTTGATAAAACAGGTTTTAAACTACTGGGGCTTAGCAAAGAACTTATAAATGCGTATTGAATATGATATTGAATTGAGCGCAGTAAAAAATAGAGGGGGAGATTAATTGAATGAGGTAGTATCTTAGTTACTAAGGTGACTTCTGGTTAAAAAAAATAGAATCTTAGGGGTGAATAAGATTCACAAAGCAATGGATGAGCTAAAAACAAAACAGTTTCTATTTCAATATTTCTCTGCTTACATAGAATGGGGAAAAATAGAGATTTCCAAATAATAGCATTTGGGGGCATCATTCTCTCAAATGTGCACAGACTGCACTGAGGGGAAAGGCTCATACCACGTCAGGAAGCTACCACGGCTGTCTGGCCAGGGAGATTTCTGTGTTCTTGAGGATGGTTTTTGAATCCCGAAAAGATTATCCTAAGCAAACTTTATTTGTAAAAATTATTTACTTTATTAAATTTATATATTAAAAACCTAGCTCTTTCCTAAGCTTTGATTTTAAACTTAATCATTTTATTCTACCTAAAAATCTAACAAATTTTAAAAATTCCACTCATAAACTAAAAAAAACCTTAAACATTTGCCAGGCCAGCCTGGCTCAGTGGTTGAGCATCGACCTGTGAATCAGGAGGTCACTGTTTAAGTCCCAGTCAAGGCACATGCCCGGGTTGTGGGCTCAATCCCCAGTGTGGGGTGTGCAGGAGGCAGCCAATCAATGATTCTCTCTCATCATTGATGTTTTGATCTCTCTCTCTCTCTTTCTCCCTTCCTCTATAAAAATCAATAAAAATATATTTAAAAAACAAAGAAAAGCCCTTAAACATTTTAAACTACACTTATGAAGTTGATAGACTTTTTAAAAGTCCTTTAGTCATCTGAAAGAGCCTTCCAAGTATTTAACCAATATAATAGGCTAACTTTAACTTATAAAAATAAGTCCTAGGCTTTAAAAAATTTTCTAATACTGATAGATTTCAATGTAAAATCTTTGATATAAATCAATTTTTCCAGTCCTGCCAATTTAATTTGGAATCACAAGGATGAAATATTTTTTGTAATAGATCACATTTTCTTAAATATATAGTTTCTAAAACTTACCAAAGTATTAGTATTACATATAATTATGTATACTAGACGCCTGATGCACAGATTCATGTGCCAGTGGGGTCCCTCGGCCTGGCCTGTGCCCTCTTACAATCCTGGACCCTGGGGGATGTCGGGAAGCCGGTTTTGCCTGATCCCCACAGGCTCGATCCAGACAGGAGGGAGCCCTATCCTGTGTGTTGAGTGTCTGTCCTCTGGTGGTCAGTGCACATCGTAGTGACCAGTCATTCAGTTGTTCGGTCACTTAGGCTTTTATATATATAGAAGGTATAAAATTAAATATAAGGGGTTCCAAAAAATGTATACACATTTTGAATAATTATAGAGGCAGTGTTTTTACTTTAACTGTGTTTTCAAACTTCTAGTAGCATTTTAGGATGCATTTCCTCTGTTCAAACCTTAATCTGGCTGAAAAGAAAGTTACATCAATTGAGCTATTAGCTATTTTGGGGACACCCTGTATATAACCACACACACACACACACACACACACACACACACACACACACACACTTAATTCTCCAGATTTAATACCAAGAATTATCTTGGAAACAATGATGTCACCAAACAATTTTAGTGTTACACTCTCAATTGGCTGAACTTGACATCTGAGACATCTGACCTCTACAATTACAGAGACCTTGAAATTTTTCTTAGATCATCTTTGTCTGTCAAAGGGCCTAGGTTCTCTAGATTCAAGTCACCCATTATCTAAAACTTCTCTCTACTATAGAAATCCATATTTGGTCCAGTTGATTGATTTCAACTAACCTATTACTGTGTTATTTTACTTTAAATTCTTTTCATATTTTCCCCTACTTGTTAGCACTAATGTCTATAGTTCTTTTAAGGACATTGGATTGGATTTTGTTTATATTCCAAGACTTTTTCTAATTGGTTCCTCTTAAGATCTAAACTTACAGTTAAGGGATCCGGAATCAGGTTGGTGGCAGTTGGAAAGGAAACAAAGGGAGGGATGGAGAAGTGTCATGAAGGGAGGATATAGAGGAGACCTAAGGTTGGGGGTGGATTCTAGGAAGAGACACACTGAGCAAAGACCCCAGTGGGAAGGCAGAGCTTGGCAGTACCAAATCTTCACTCCATGTCCCCCTCCTTCTATAGCTCCCCAGTCCATCTATGGGCAGATGACATTAAACTCTTCTACTGACCCCTATGGGAATACACAACCTAAAATATTTATCTCTAGACTAAGGTATAGAAAAGCTATTAAGAGCTTCTCTTGGGTCTCTTGGTGGCCAGAATTTGGCAAGGACAGATAGGTCTATTGTTTTAAAAAGATAGATTTTTTTTCTTTCTCACCAACAGGCCCCTCCCTGTGTTTTGAAACTGGAGGATGAATATGAGAGTAGTAGTTGGAATGCTACAGTAATAATGCAAAGTACTGTCTTGTTGCTGAGAGGGATTGTGTGAAAATCATTCATTAGTATGAATCTATTGTGCATTGTCTTTGAAAATCATCCTTGTTCTGTGTGTGTGTGTGTGTGTGTGTGTGTCTGTGTGTATGTTAGAAAAAGAGAGAAAGATGTGCAAGTTTGATACAATTGTTATTTTTTAGTTGAACGGGAAGAATGAGGAGGTATGTTGCTGTTTCTCACCAATGGAAGGATGTCATACCAGACAGGCCCTTGAAGTACCACTATTTATCCATTCCACAACCCTTCCTCTGCTTATTTCACTCAAGGCCAAGTTACTCAATCTTTTGGAAATAGGTTATAAGTCCAATACATTACACTGGTTTCAAGAGGATGAGCATTTTCTTAAGTAGAAATGGAAGCTGGCACTGAAGGTTAAGCATTTTTTGGGGAAAAAGACTGGACAGCAGGAAGGATGCAAGTCTAGAAAGTGGAGTATGCCTTCAAGGAGACACCCTGTGAAGGATATTTTTTCCCCTTTCCTCTTGGACTGTGGGATCATTATATTTACCTTAAAGTTTTACACCATATTTTAAAAAATTACATATTTCAGACTTATAGAAAATTTGGAGCATTTTCTTTTCTTTTCTTTATCCTTTTCTCTTTGATGTTTTTTTTTTCTAAACCATTTGAGAGTACGTTGCTGACATGATACCCCTTGCTCCTAAATACTCTCATGTGTACTTTATTAAAACAAGCACAACACAATGATTAGATGAGAATTTAATATTTAAATGATAATAGTGTCCAATCTGAAGACCTTCTTCAGATTTTATCATTTATCCCAATAATGTCCCCCAGGTCACGTGTTGCAGTTGTCACATCCATTTAGTCTCCTTTAATCTGGACCAGTTCTTCAGTCTTTCTTTGTATTTTGTGACACGGATGTTTCTGGAGAGTACAGGCCAGTTGATTTGTAGACTATCCCTTAGTCTAGCTTTGACTGGTGTCTCCCTGTGGTTTGGACAGGAACACCACAGAAGTGATGCTGCATTCTCAGAGCATCCTATCAGGAGGGACAGGGTGTGGATACCCTGTTACTGTTTTTTTTTTTTTAATTGAATCTTTATTGTTCAGATTATTACATTTGTTCCTCTTTTTTCTTCCCCCCATAACTCCCCTCTTCCCAGTTCCCGCCCCACCCTCCGCCCTCACTCCCCACCCACTGTCCTCATCCATAGGTGCACGATTTTTGTCCAGTCTCTTCCCACATCTCCCACACCCCTTTCCCCCCCAAGAATAGTCAGTCCATTCCCTTTCTATGTCCCTGATTCTATTATAATCAACAGTTCATTCTGTTCATCAGATTATTTATTCACTTGATTCTTAGATTCACTTGTTGATAGATGCATATTTGTTGTTCATAATTTGTATCTTTACCTTTTTCTTCCTCTTCCTCTTCTTAAAGGATACCTTTCAGCATTTCATATAATCCTGGTTTGGTGGTGATGAACTCCTTTAGCTTTTCCTTATCTGTGAAGCTCTTTATCTGACCTTCAATTCTGAATGATAGCTTTGCTGGATAAAGTAATCTTGGTTGTAGGTTCTTGGTATTCATCACTTTGAATATTTCTTGCCACTCCCTTCTGGCCTGCAAAGTTTCTGTTGAGAAATCAGCTGACAGTCGTATGGGTATTCCCTTGTAGGTAACTGAGTTTCTTTCTCTTGCTGTTTTTAAGATTCTCTCTTTATCTTTTGCTCTTGGCATTTTAATTATGATGTGTCTTGGTGTGGTCCTCTTTGGATTCCTTTTGTTTGGGGTTCTCCGCGCTTCTTGGACCTGTAAGTCCATTTCTTTCACCAGGTGGGGGAAGTTTTCTGTCATTATTTCTTCAAATAGGTTTTCAATATCTTGGTCTCTCTCATCTTCTGGCACCCCTATAATTCTGATGTTGGTACGCTTGAAGCTGTCCCAGAGGCTCCTTACACTATCCTCGCATTTTTGGATTCTTTTTTCATTTTGCTTTTCCGGTTGGATGTTTTTTGCTTCCTCGCATTTCAAATCACTGACTTGATTCTTGCGCTCCTCTGGTCTGCTGTCGGGCGTCTGTATAATATTCGTTATTTCAGTCCGTGTGTGCTTACTTTCTAGTTGGTTCCCCAATATAAGATCAAGGGTCTTATTAGTTTTTGTATAGATCTCATTAAGTTTATTGGCAGCTTCTAAACAGTTCTTGAGAGACCTTAAAAGTGTGGTTCTGAACTCTATTTCTTCCATTGACAATTTTGTCCTGTTTCTTTGTCTCCGCATTTTGTTATGCTTCCTTGGTGCACCCCCTAGTGGTCTTTGTTCGCAGTCTTATAGATAAATCTTGATTGTTGTAGCTAATTCCAGGGAGGGTTTGACCTCCAGGCCAAGTGGCTATGAGAATCAGCTGTGTCAGCAGTGAGAGAACTTCTGTCCTCTAGGGAGGTGCTAATCTAGCCTTTGCCTGAGGCTATCTGGCAAATGCCTCTGTGCAGGGCTTGGGCGGGGCGGGTCGCACAGTATCAACAGGGTGGGCTGGAGAGAGCAGTTATGGCGGCTCTCAGTCCTGTCCCCAGGGGCTCTGCCTCTCTGAGTCCCAGCACCCGCTGCAAAGCTGGGAGAGAAAGCTGCACTCGCTCTGACCGAAGCCAGACAGTCCCGCTTCTCCCGTTTGAGTCTGGGTCCCTAAAGACTCGCCCGGATCTGGTGCTCAGAGTCTGCGACTCCCTCCCGATTGAAAACAACAACCGCGCCCTCCGCCGCCAGCCCGCTCCGCACACTCTGCACCTCAGAATTTGACTTCAGCACTGCGCCTCCTCTGAGTGTCCGTGTGCGTTTCTCTTTCCTCCTAGTTGTAGGACTTCCACTCAGCCAGCGTTCCTGTGGTTCTGGGTGATGTCCCTTCCGTTTTTTGGTTTCACTTTTGAAGTAGTTGTTCAAAGCAGCAAACTCCGGCGTTAACCTATGCCGCCATCTTGGTTCTCCTACCCTGTTACTGTTGATGTGAACTTTCATCCCTTGGTTAAGTTTTTTTCTTTTGTAATTAGTAGTATCTGGGGGGAGGCTAATTTTACATTTTTAATTGTCATACATTTTACAATTAAAAATTACATTTTTAAGTGTAATTCTCCTCTGTATATTTGGAAAAGAAGTTTTCTTGTGTCTTTTTTTACTTCTCTCCTCTTCCCTCCCCCCTTCCTCCATTTACTCTTCCACTTGCCCTCTCTCAGCTCTGCCACGGGTACCCACCCTTCATCTCTCTGGTCCAGACCTGTCCACACTGGCCTTAGCAGTGGGGGAAGTACCCGTAATTCCCATTGCTTCTCCATCTCTTCACCCCACAACACAGCTGTGAAGGCTACCTGAAATGTACTTCATTGAGTATTTGGGAGGGAGGGGGTAACAGGAAGGAATTAAATAAAAGGGAGAATAAAATGGCCAGCGTGGTTCAGTGGTTGAGCATTGACCTATGAACCAGGAGGTCACAGTTTGATTCCCATGCCTGGGTTGAGGGCTCGATCCTCAGTGTGGGGCATGCAGGAGGCAGCCGATCAATGCTTCTCTACCATCATTGGTGTTTCTATATTTCTCTCCCTCTCCCTTCCTCTCTGAAATCAATAAAAATATATTTTAAAAAATAAAATAACATGGAGAACAAGATTTTCTTTTTAAATTTATGATACTTAAGAAAGCTTTTTCTGCTGAACAATTTACCTAATACCTTTGTTAGAAAAGACAGGCCAATTGTACTGTAGACCTTACTCCTGTTATGTGGGAAGCTTAGTTCCTACATGAGATCAGTTGCGAAACCTAACAAAAAATATTATTACACCTGAATTAATATTAATTCTTTAAAATTATTATACATCTAGTACAAGCTCAAGGAGCTTTCACTTTTAGTAGTTCTTTGCAGATAAGCTTGTTGCAAAGCTAGGGAAATTTTTCTCATTGTAGAAAACTCCTTTATATTGGCATAAATGAAAAGTTATAGTAAACGGAAACATTTTACTCTGGTCTATAAGAAATCTTGTTGCTCCTAGTTTTTCTCTATAGATTATACATTAGAAAAATGTATAGAGTGGAACAGATATGTCCTTTCCAGTGTCTGCCGCTGAAACGTGTTATAGAATGTTCAGGAACATGTGCATGAGAAATAAGATGCCACTTTCACTGAGAAGTAATGAGAGGAGCAGCATGCTGCTATAAACCTGGTCCAATGAATCTTTCATCCTACATAGTAAGAGGAAAAGCTAATCTCACATTCTCTCAAATATCCTTTTAGATTGATTTCTGACATTGGGAAGTAAATAGGGAGATACTATTTTTATTTTTATTTTTTATTTTATTGTTTTAAATCACAACATACTAGTATATTTCTTGGAGAAACTGACAATTGAGAGTACTGAAACAGTGAGTGAATGATATGGATGGTCACCTTGAAGAAGCCTAAAAAATTTGGCAGCCATTCAAGCACAGAGATTGAACAAGTTAAGGGTAAAACTGATCTGTCTTACAGCTTCCTGTCCTTCTGTAGCAGCTCTGCAGTCTGAACTCTGTTGTTTAGAACACTGAGATGTTTGAAAGCCCGGACAAAGACCCAATACAATCAATCCAGCAAGGTCAAGGGTCCTGCTTCCTCCTGTGGGGACACAGGCGTCCAGGAGGCTTGCTCATGCATTTGGAGTGCAATTCTGAGCAATGCAGCCTGTTCCCCCTGAGCTCCATTCTCTTATTTCCTCATAGTACATTCCACTCTCTGAGCATCTGACTTAGTCATAGCAGAGATACTGTTGCTGCCGGAGGGTAATGATTTGTTCTGTTATCCTTGAATGCCCTTCTGCTGAGAAAATGAGAAGCTGGGGAACTTAATGAATTTTCCCACTGTGTACATCTCTCACCAGCTCTTCTTGCATATAGCTCTTCTTATCATTTTAAAAGGGACAGCCATCCTACTTTTCAGACTACCAACTTGTCAATGGAATCAGTTGAGTGCGTTTAATGTACACAGAAGAGATAATTACAGAGCAGATAGCTGAAATAAGAGAGGATGTTTCATTTTCCTGATCCCTTGGAGAGTGAGGTATTTCATGTAAGTGTATTTTTCTAGATAGCTGAAGCATCTGCCTTAAACATCAAAATTCGTTTTTTAACTCTGAGAAGTGGTATAGCAGAGTGGTTAAGAACACAGAGTGGAGTGTCTGTATTTCAATTCTGATTCTGCTACTTTGTAGCTTTGTAACTTTGGGTAAACTGTACTTAACCTTTCTTTCCTCTGTTTCCTCATTTGTAAAGTGGGGGTAATAACAGACTCTACCTTATTGAGTTTTTGTGAGGATTAAATAGGATTAAATGAGTTAATATATGCAAGCATGTAGAACAATGCCAAATACGTTGAGTCATAGGAGAGTTCTTCGTATTATTAAGTCAACCATTCATATACAAATCTTGCTATAAAATGTTACACCTTCTTGCTTTATTTTATGGACTACATTGAATTTGAGTAGTCAGGGCCTTCATCACAGAAAAGTAATATAGTTGTGCCTTCAGACAGTGCTGTGAAGATGTTGATGATGAAGTGACAGTCAATATTGTATATTGAGCAGGTTTCATGAATGTTGTTGATAATCCCTACAGTGAGCTCTTAGATAGGTATACTTGTAAGTAGGTTTAGAGGATTTAAGTGCTTGCCAAACTTCATGCAGCTGGGAGATCTGAGATACAAACTTAGGGCAGTGTGACTTCAGAGCTGGTGCTCTTCGTTACCTCACCTCACTGCCTGGTGGCTAGGACTCCTTGTCCCCACTCCAGTGATTAAGCATAAAAATAATAATGAAACATAATCATTAAAATTATGCTACCAAACAACCTATTCTGAGGACTTACTTTTACTTTACCTTTTGAATAACTTAGCATTTTGGAAAATCATTCCATTCTAAGGCAGATAGATGCATTCAAACAAACATCTGAAAAAGACTGGCAGCAACTATGAGTAGCTAGGATATGGATGTCACTATCACAGTCATATTTTTGTGTTTTCAAAATTCCTCAAATATAAAAAATGACAAATAAAAAAATAACTCTTTAATTGAAGAAAAAGTTTTGGGGACTTTTATGCAAAAAGATTTGGAATATTGTGCACATATCACATCAGCATTTATATTGGAAAAGACTGGGCCACCTTCGCAGTGTCCACCATTGGGGGGGGGCGGTAATTAGATTTGAACTTGGACCAAGACAGAAGCATCACCATAAACACTCCTGGCTGAGGATTATCATTGATCTTGTAGAAGGAATTCAGGCATATACCCTCATCACACTGTATGCTTTCACTTATTCAATGACTGAGCACATAGTTGTTGTCTAATCTCCATTAGGCCCTAAGCATTGACGATTCAGCAGTGCAGGACAAGATCCCTGTTCTCAAGACTAATCTCTAGTGAGAAAGAGATACTTTAAAACAATAATCGGTCAGGCACATATATTATTACAAAATTTGATCTTGCTATAAAAGAAAACTAGTTACAATTATGTGTTATATGGAATTTTCTATATCATCAACTTTACACTTTATAGTTTAAAACAGTTCGTTGCCAGTTATCATTTTATTGTCTCTAATCTCCAGTTCCACTCATCATAACCCAAGATACAATTGCATGTCTTCTAACTTGGTGATTCATTAAAAAAAGAGGCCAATTCTTTTCCCAATACTTTGTTCTAGAGTTAAAATAAAGTCCATGTAGTGGATTGAGAAATGACCCCCAAATATATCCACGTCCTAATCCTTGGAACTTGTGAATGTAACCCTATTAGGAAATTGGGTCTTGGCAGATGTACTTAGAAGTTTATGCTATATTATAGTGGGCCCTAAATCCAATATGACTGATACCATTATAAGAAGAGGGAAATTTGCACAGGCAAATCTCAAAACATGTGGAAACTAAACAACACACTATAAATAAACAACACATTCTAAATAAGCATAGAGGAAGTCTCAAAGGAAATGAAAAGAAATGCATTGAACTGACTGAAAATAAAAATGCAGAATATCAAAGTTTGTGGGACACAGCTAAAGCACTTAGAGGGAAATTTATAGCACTCAGTAGATACATTAGAGAAGAGGAGAAGTCTCAGATCATTCTTCTGAGCTCCCACCTCAAGAACCTACAAAAAAGAAGAGTAAAATTAACCTAAACCAAACAGAAGGAAGGAAATAACAAAGAGCAGAAATCAATGACATTAAAAAGAAAAAGACAATAAAGAAAGTCAATGTAATAAAGAGCTAGATCTTTGAAAGGATCAATAAAACTGACAACCCTCTAGGAAGACTGTCAAAAGGGAAAAAGAGAGATGACACAAATAACCAATATCTGGAAGAAAACAAGGGATATCACTAAAACCAATGCAGACACAAAAATGATCAAAGGGAATATTACAAATATTTCTACACACAGAAATTTGACAACTCAGAGGAAATGGACTAATTCCTCAACGCCCCCCCACACACACACACACACAAACTACAGCTCACACAGTGTGAAAGAAGTAATTTAAATAGCCCTATGGAATATTCCTTTATATGAAACAATATTGGCATTCATATTCTGAGGACCACTGTGGTTTTTATTTTCATAAAGGCTCAATAGCAAGCACATTTGTAACATGACAGATTTGGATTCAATTTTCTTACCTAAAAGCAACTGCATACACAAAGCTCTTAATTTATCCTCAGTTGATGTATAAATTATTGAACTAATCTTGATTTGCCAGGCAAATGGAATATGAGATCTCAGCGGGCAATATTTATTAATTTCTGTGAGGGCTTTATATATTTCTACCCTGCTTCTGAAAGATACAAAGAAGAAATTACAATTTTTGTGGTTTATTAAAGAATAAATATAATCCAGTTGATTCTAAACTTCAGAGCAGGAATTGAACTTTAAGATTTCTTTTGTGTTGGTTTACCTCTGGCTACCTCATAAGAAGAGAATGATTTTTTGTTCATATTTCTTTTTTAAGGTGTTGATTTATCCCATTCATTCATTGACTTTGTCTTTTTACTTAAGACAATATTCTTCATGAAAAGTTGAATTGTTAAAGTCACTTATTTGCTCTTTCTCCTGATATTACAGAGACTTTTTTCCAGAAAATGACATTATGAGTTACCTGGCAAATGAATGGATTGGCAAATAATTCAGGCACATGTGAAAAAATATATTGTCAATGTATATATTATCCAAACCTGTAGAGAATTTTTATGAGTTTGAATGACAGTTGTCAGGAAGCAAAATCTCAATGGCTTGATAAAATGCTCTGGAAAATGGCAGTTTTACCAGTTATTTTATACATCAGAATCAAAGGAGGAGGTGTAAGGAGGGTTGCATGAAATTCATTGGTGATAGATTAGGGAGGTGGGAGAAAACAAAGTGGGGAAATCTCTGAGACTGGATAAAAAGTAAAATGGATAGACACATATTCCTTTTATATTGGTGGGTATAGGGTAGTTAGCAATGAACATTTACAGCACGGAGATGTAATCTGTGATTTCATGTCTGTGGGAGATTGTGCCCTCTGCGGTCGGGCGAAAGGGAATTACTCTGACATTTCAAAGTATGTTATCCTAGATGCAAAAAGACAATAGGCAGGCTCACTTAATGTAAAGATTGACCTTTGCCAAGAAAGATACTGACCTAGATCAGGACTTCCCTTCATGACTCCCTTTTAGATTTGAAGTTTTCATTGCAGGCCATCCTATGCAGTTACTTTAGGTCTCTGAGTTTGTAAGGCCCACCATGCAGGCCTCCCCCGAGCTTGTCAGGTTTAGTATGCGGCCCTCTCTTCATCCACAGTAACAATAAATTGGGGAAATTCAATATATAATAATACCAAGCACCAATGAGAATGTGGGGGAAGACGAAACTACATACATGTTGGCTGGAGTATAAATTGGTTTGATGACTTTGGAGGGCAATTTGCAAACGTGAAGTTGGAGATGCACCTACTAGTACTTCACCATCCCACTGTTCCACTCTCTGCCCTGGAAAAACCCAGGCACTCCCCACAGGGGTTTCTCTGAACAAGTTTGTACCAAGGGATATAATCCCATTCAACAGTGAATAAATGTATGAACTATGGTTTATTCAAACAATTTTTGTGCAAGATTTATAATGAATGGTCCAGATCTACAAGAGTAAATATGATTAATTTACAAAATGTAATGCTGAGTAAAAAAGGAAGTTGCAAAGAATACTTACAGTATAATTCATTGATGTAAAATTTTAAAATATTACTAATTATGGATGCTCCATGCATCACATGGTAGAAAAACATTATGAATATAATACACACCAGCATTAGGATAACGGTTAGTCCGGGGGAGGAAGATGGCAGGTACGGATGTATCTGTAACATTTTAGTTTTAGAAACAAAGTGAGAACACTGAATTCAAGAAAACAAAATATTAACATATGCTTACTCTTTGCATTTTAGCATTGCCACATTCACATGTCTTTCAAGTTGTCTTTTGTACTCTTATATGTTTAAATGGTTTCATAGTTAAAAGAAAAACCTTCCAAATCATCTACTGTGAAGGCTGAGTTCCCCACAGGAATAAAATCAAAGTAGGGAATTGAAGAGGTTTTCTCCGAAGCTGGCCAAGGAAGTAGCAAAAGGAATTAATTTGTCAAGAAATGAACTTTGAAACTAGACTGGGATAAATTGCTGTTCTTATGGGAACATAATCTATTCTGATAAAGTCTCCTATAAAGAGACCTCAAGAAGTTAACTTCTCCCATGTTCGTGTTTTCTCAGTAATAAAAAGTAGTGATAATAATATTGCATAAAATTTGAAATCAGATGTTATATTCAGATTCTGCTCAATGATTTATGCATTTTCTTATCAAGTTCTCACAATGTCTGTATGAAATAGGTATTATTATAAACCACATTTAAAGGTGGGCTAAGTATCTTCCCGTTCACACAGCAGAGCTAGTACATTATTAGCAAGATTAACCATTAGCATCACGTACTCTCTGAGAACAACAAATTAATAAGTAAATTAATAAAATATGAAAGGTCATGGGGAAGGACCTTTCAACATCCTCCCACTGAGTTGCCTCCAAAGTAGTTTGATAATGAACTTAAAATGATCAATCTTATGTGCTAACAGGCTCTATACTATCCCCTTTGAATATAACATTTAGAGTGGTTTTGTTTGTTTGTTTGTTTCAGTGTTAGGCACTTAAAAAATGAATTTTTTAAAAAATATATAAACATGAATTTGAATTAAAAGTTATCTTACTGAATAAAAAATACATTTAAATTTTCCTCCAGTTCAAACATTTCTGTGTTTATATAGTTAGATTGATTAGATTATAATTCTGCTTCTAGAAATAATAATCTTTTATTTAGAAATTGGCTTATTTGAACATTTGAAATATGTTCCAATTGAGAAACAGGGTAGGTAGAGTTTTGATATAATAAAGTCAAAACAGAAAAAGTGCCTAAAATATTATTCAAGTACATTTGTTCCTCTCAGAATAGAAGAAGGCTGATAGGGATGAGAAGGGATCTTGTACTGGACTCACAAAGCTAAGTTTCTGAAATTATATGGGAATAGGCTTACATTTTATTTTAGAACTAATTATAGTTAAATTTATTGAGCTATCAGATGCTTATTGCAACTATTATTTTCCAAGCAGTGAACTGTGCTTCTCTGTAAGTAGGATCACATTTAATCTTAACATTGTTCACTCATTTTGTAGATGAGAAAACTGAGGATATGAGAGGTTGAGTAAAGGGCTCAAGGTTGAACAACTTGAGAATAGCAGAGTCATGATTTAAGTAGAGTAGGATTCCAGTCCACTGATATGAACTCTGCTCTTCTACTGTCGAGGAGACTCTGTGAAAACCTTCCTTACTGGTGTTGGGAAAAGCCGGCGAACCTGAGACCTGACATCTCAACCCCTTTCTTGCGGCAGGCTGGCCCTCTTGCTTCTTAATGAGAAACAGTCACAATTGAGGACAGTAACTGAAGGACATCTCAAAAAGGGAGCTTTTAAAGATGGGATAGTTTGTTGGAAAAACATGTTCTGCTTGGAAGACATGCTAGAATTGGTTTTCTCCTTTTAATCTCCCCAATGAGTAGACATGTAGTGTTCTGAGTTATTTTCAGAGAAACTGTAAAGACTGCAAGACAGAGAGAGAAGCAGAATTCAGAATTCAGGATATTGTGTTTTGTATTACAAAGCAATACATGCATAAGGTAGAAAATACTGATAATCAAAGAAATGAAAAAAATTAAATATATAACTGTCACTGAGTAATAAATACCATTATTATCTTGGTGTGCATCACTCTATATATGTGCTTTAAAAATCAAATCATCCATGTGACCTGTTTTGTTACTTGGTAATAGTTCTTTTTAAAGGTTAAAAGCATTTACTTTTGTTCTTTAGGCATAATTGGAGCTACAGAAATGTCAGTGCAATAATGTATATCCTTGAGATTTTGACTATCTACCACTTTAATGCAACATTAATTTTGTCTGTTCTTTATTCTCGGTAAATTATGATGATATAGTACTTGATACCAGCTACTAGGTGAATGTCAAGACTTTCATGAATTCAACTGTGAAGTTGACAAACCTACATGTCAATCATATGATTCTTTTTCCAAGTTGGAAGACTAACCCAGGACCAATTTTAGAACAGAGATAACATCGTTTATGAAAGGTAGAAGAGAGCTTACCGAGTGAGTATATATCTTACACATGAAGAAAGTAAGGTCTCCAATATAATGTCCAAGGCCATACAGCTAGCCATTGGTGACAGATCATGACTGAAGTCCAGCTCTCCTGACTTTCTACCTGTGGTTCTTTCATCTGCTGCATGTTGTTTCTCACTAACGACCCCATCTCATGAAACACAATCGAGCCCCATGTGGTCAAGCTCTACAAGGAGCAATGTTGCCAACCTCCAGACTCATGGCTCTGCATACAGACAGGGTCCTTGGGAACATCACCGAGAACTTCCACGAAGCAGGGTAATTGTCCCCATTTCTCTTTAAAAGACAACCTCCCCCCCCCCCCCCGCTTTTTTTTGACCATTGGAAGAACAGAATGCCCATTCAAAGGTCTGAAGTTTAAGGTCCTAAGCCATTGGAAAGATTTTTAAAGTTAATTTTCAAAGTCCTATTAATGGGCCATGAGGCATGGTGGAAGTTTAAGTTAAAGGGATAAATATAGGGCAGAAGCTGGACAGGGAATAGCCTAAAACATTCCCCAATAAGTTTTTCTTCCTTGTCCTTCCTCTATCAGTTGTTACTATCCTCTTATCATCACTGTAATTTTTTAAAAATCTAACATGTCTCATGCTTACTGTAGTCAGACACTGAGCTCAGTGCTGTCATATGCTTTATCTCATTTAAACTTATTAATCATTATGTTATTCCCATTGTACAGATTAGTAAACCGAGACTCGAGTGATCTTAAGTAATTTGGTCAAATGCCTCCCGACTAGTAATTGAACTAGAATTCTAATTTAACTCTTTGGGTCTCCGGAGCCCATACTCTTTACAATCTATTATGCTCTTTTTCTGACAAGCATTGATGGGAGTTGAGGTCAAAACCCAAGTCAGAATGCAGAGCAAGCTTGGAATTAATCTGGAAAGTGGTATGAAAAGAAGAGTCTAAACTGGGGCCCGTGAGGTATGACAAAGAGCTTTCTGGGTCACACAGTTCAATACTAGAAATTTGACCATCCCTGAGGTCATTACCATCCCAGAGGGGCCAGATGGCTTACTCTCTTCTCCTTACATGCTGCCCTGGAACTGTGCCTAAATTCTACTGTTGTTCTGTAGTTTTCAGTGGACCATACAACCTGAGGCAAGTGTTAGAGTAACTAATAGTAAACTTTTTTTTTTTTATTAATCCTCACCTGAGGATATTTTTCCATTGATTTTTAGAGAGAGTGAAAGGGAAGGGGAGAGACACACACAGAGAGAAATATCAATGTGAGATACATTGATTGGTTGCCTCCCGCATGCACCCCAACCAGGGCCAGGGTCGAGCCTGCAACCAAGGTATGTGCCCTTGACCAGCATCTAACCCACAACTCTTCAGTCTGAGGGCTGATGCTTTAACCGCTGAGCAACCAGCCAGGGCAATAGTAACCTTTTTGAAATTAGTTTTTCATCAGGCAATTTCTCTATAGAACTCAAGAGTAGAGAGGCTAGGAAATGAACACAATAGCTCCTCTTCTCTCTCTGTTCAGCTGGGCATGTTTTTCTGGTGACAGTGAAACATTCACTACATTTCAGTCTGGGCCAATTGCCAGATTTGTAACAGCACAGTAACGCTTTACAATTGATTTTTGAAAGTAGTACATTTTTATTTTTTTTCTTATAACATGGGAGGTTAAGTCAATTCTCCAAGTACACAAAAAATACTAAAGCAGCTATTTCACTGCTTTTTTAATGAGTCAGCAGAGAGCCTATGATGAGAAACTTTCACGAATCTCAGGATTTACAATTTGGAGAACTAAAAGAGGAAAGAGAAAAAACAACTAACTGATACTTTTGAGGTGTTGTAAATGCTGCTGATCTGTGATACTGACTCTCGTGTCCAAGTTCTAATTATGCATTTATTTGTCCATCATTGTAAGTTTAATATTGCCTACACTCCCTTCCGATACTTTCAGGAATACAGAACAATGATATGCTTTAGGTCTTTGTAACATTTAGGGTTCACAGGAACCCCAAAGTAAGGGTGGCCTAAAGAGGGCTGAGATTTATTTCTCTTTCTCATAAGCAGGCAATCCATAGCTAATAAGGGAACGCCATCATTGTGAGGGACTCACATCCCCTCTTTCAGGTCTCTCTGTCATCTTGACCCATAGCTTCCAACTCAAGGTCCAAGGTGGCTGCTCCAGATATACACCTCACATCTGCTCCCCACCATCATGAAGGAGGAAAGGTGCACCCCTCCTGTTAAGGAAGGACACTTCCCAGACCACTTCTGCTTGTATTTTATTGTCTAGAATCTATTCACATGGCCATGTGTAGCTATAAGGGAGACTAAATTTTAGTCTGAAGAACCCTATTCTCAGCTAAAAATTGGTGATTCTATTACCAAAGAAGTTGGTGGAAGGTGAGTATTGGGCATAGTCAGCAATCTATGCCATAACCTTTTAATAGTTTGCTCAAGCGGCTATATTTATCAGTATTTTCCAGGGGGCAGTTGTCAACTTGTATGCTTTTAATAGCTGACAAATTCTCCCTAAATGTAAGACAGGGAGACTGATCTTTCTTAAATGATATGAGAAGAATGGGGCACAGAACCATATGCTGTTTCTCATTCATTTGCTGTGATACAAAGATGTACCCAAACTTTCACAGGTATGTTGCCAAGTTTGGATTAGTGAGCAAAACATTAATTTTTGTAGCTCATTATGCGTATAGTTATGCAGTGTTGTCATTTAAAACACTGAACTGAGCAGGTCCCTAGAGGCTGTAGACCGCAGGTACACCTGCATGAGGTGAAGTCAAGGGCCGCAAGGGAGGTTTCTGTGTGGGTTCCCAGTGTCTGTCTGTGGATTTGCTATCATCAACATGGGATTTCCGTCTTCCACCATCACTCCCACAGGACAGCCAGCAAGGGGAGGAGAGAGGGAGAGAAATACGCTTCTCACCTTTACTGGCAGGACCTGGAATCCACACACATTACACAGGTGGATCATTTTTTGAATAGAATCATCTCTTAGGTTCAGGCCTTCATATTGATTACATCTAAGGTGATTGCTTGCAAATCAGTCTTTCAGACTTTTGTGTTTGCTGTTTGCATTATGATAGCAGCATGTATTTAAATGCACCTGGAAACAAATAGTTAACTGTTTAACAGTATAAACTATTGTCTTGATTTTCATTGGTTCTTTACATTGTGTTCTCAGAATCGGGACAGAGGTTTGAACAACACTGACAATTTGCTTTTTGAGAAAACTGAAAATTTCCTTCCTTCCTTCCTTCCTTCCTTCCTTCCTTCCTTCCTTCCTTCCTTCCTTCCTTCCTTCCTTCCTTCCTTCCTTCCCTCCCTCCCTCCCTCCCTCCCTCCTTCCTTCTTTCCTTCCTTCCTTCCTTCCTTCCTTCCTTCCTTCCTTCCTTCCTTCCTTCCTTCCTTCCTTTCTCTCTCTTTCTCTCTCTCTCTCTCTCTCTCTCTCTCTCTCTCTCTCTCTCTCTCTCCTTTAATTCTTTATGGTTGTTTAAAGTATCACATATGTCTCCTTTTTCCCCCATTGACCTCTCCCCAGCACTCCCACTCCCCAGCAGATGCCCTCACCCCCCTAGTGTCTGGGTCCATTGGTAATGCTTAAATGTATGCATACAAGTCCTTTGGTTGATCTCTTCCCCACCCACCCCCCTCCCCTGCCTTCCCTCTGAGGTTTGACCATCTGTTTGATGCTTCTCTGTCTCTGTATCTATTTTTGTTCATCAGCTTATGTTTTTCATTATAAACATTTATATTCTTACCAGCGAATTGTTCTTGCACATTTACTAGCATTAGGTTTTCTCATTAAGTTTTTAAAAATATATAGAATTTTTTCATTCTAAGTGAAAATAAATTTTATTGTCTGTCCCTACCTTTTTTCATTTTGTTTTTCTACTCATTTTCTTAAGAAATTGTATTAGATATTTACATATAAATAATAATATTTTTCTGTCATATTTGTTACTTAAAAATTTTAATACATTCTTTTCTTTAAATTAGTGTTTCTTATGGAAGCAGAGAGCTATAAAATGCTTATATAGTTAAATTTATTAATTATAAACATTGTGATTTTTCCATTGTTTTTAAGTATACAAGATATTCCTACCCTGTGATCTAGCAATTGCATAAATATTCACCTTCATTTTTTTTTCTTTAATTTAATTTGGTGTACAGTATGAGTTAAAGCTCTAAATCTGTATTTTTTCTAAATAGTCAATTTTGAATCCCTGGTATTTATGAAATAATTTTTCTTTTGCATTAATCTATAATGTCTCATTTATTACATAAAAAACAAATAAAAATTAATATGTATTTTCAGTCTATCCATCTGTCTTATTGGTGCCAGACATGTTTTGGTAGCAGAATATCTGTATGTGGTGAGGAATTTTGTTTCAGAAAGTGTTTGGATGTTCTTACAGTACAGTCATTACCATTTGAGCCTAGAGACAGACAAAACCATTTCCTTTTTTTTTTTTTTTTTTTAATGTGAATTTAGAAAGTGCTTTTCTGTAAGAATGTCCTGCAGGCACTTCAAACTCAATTTGTCCAAAAGGAACCTATTATTTTCAGCTTCATTACAATTCTCTTCTAATGTTCCCTAGCATGGTTAATGGCATAGCTTTTATCCAGTCTCCCTAGCCACAAACCTCAGCATCATTTCTGACTTTTCCCTCTACATTTCACCCTATGCACAGCGATTCCCAGTGTTTCTGAACTCTGTCCTGAAGTATTACTAGAATTAGTTCCCTCCCTTTAGCTGACAAGACATGTCTCTATTCTCAGCCATGCCATCTCTCACCTGGACACAGAGAACAGCTTAGGTCCTTGGCTCCATTCTCCCACCTGTCCACTTTCTGCTTAGGTATCAATTGTTTCTTTAAATTACAGACCCAAGCATTACTCCTGCTCTGAATGCTTGGGTGGCTTCCCATTGTCTTCAGAATAGAGTTCAAGCTCATGAACTTGATTCTCAAGGCTGAAAAAAAGATGGGTCTTCATCTGATATTTTTTCTACTCCATTTCTGGCCACCCATGAACACCGTGTTTCTGACACCAAGGTAAATGGCTCACCTTTACTTGCCAGCTTTAACATATCCTCTTCCCTCAGGCTGTTTTGCCCATAAACACCTTTCTCTCTGTTTTTGTAATCCACACTTTAAGTCCCAAGTCAAATATCATCGGCTCTGAAAAGCTCTCCTTGTCTGTTCAGTCAAACTTAATTGCCCTGCAGTCCGTGCTCTTATTGACTTTGTGCACACATTCATCACAGCCAATTATTTACGATGCAGTATATCTGGTGAGACTACACTTGCAGGGGGCCAAAGTGGTCATCTATCTTTGGAGACACAGAATATGACCTCGCAGCAGATTTTGTTAGTTCTGGGAGAATAACTTAAATATTCCCTCTTGGTTGTACAACTGAAATGTGAAGTTGTACCTGCAACGTGGACAGTATCTATTTTCTTCCCCCACTCCCCCCCCCCCCAGTCTAGGCACCTCAACATGCAGAACTAATGCCTGGGGAAGATTTGGGTATGTTTGCGGAGAGACCAAAGACTATGAGAAGACACGCTGAGGTGCCCTCCTTTTTCATTCTGAAGTTTAATGGTGTGACTTTTCTAATGGGCTGAGAAGGCCCTGATGTGCAACCCCCTGCCCACCCCCCCAATCACTGAAGCTCCTGAGGACCTGAAGGGGGCTCACTGGGAAGGAAGGTGGATCTGGTGACTCAGGTTTCACCTGGCACCTTGGCACCTTGGCACCCTGGTGTGGTGGGCTTGTGAGTGCAAGCTACCGAAGATAAAATGGCGGCAGCCCAAGCATGTATGGCCTCTGCAAGGATCTGACCCAGAAAGCTGAGGACCCATTTCCAACCGTGACACCAGGTGGTGGCAACAGAAGTAATGACACTTATAAACTGAGGCTCACAGTGCCCTGATCAACTTCCCAGCTCTATCGTGTCCACTACAAATTGCCCTTCTTGAACTGAGTAAGCACCTCTCCCTGTCAGATGTTTGCCTGACATCTGACACGGGCAGTGGGGTTATCAAACGTGTGACCATATTTGTGCTCCAGGCTGTTAGGCAAGTTATCCAGGTTAAGCGTTGCCGCGTCTCCCCAACAACATTATAATTATTTGCCAAGTGGCGCCCTTGTGACATAATCTTTACATCTCCCTGATGATGAGAACAATGATTTGAACGTTGTAAATATTTGAATTGAATTGCTTGTGCTCTATGTTTATTTTAATGTTTATACTACAATTAGAGAGCATGTGACATTTTAAAAGCTGTGTGTAAAGAGGTATTTTGTGTTTGCAGATACCCCTATGGAACGTGAAGCAGTGGGGACTCAAGCTGCAGGGACGACTGTATGTTGTCATTAGCATGATAAGAAAACCCAGAGACATGCCGTGTCGTTGCAGTTTTAAAAATGAATTTGTCTACTTAGGTTGGCCCTGGAGAAGATTGCCCCACAATCTGGCTGACGAGTTTTGCAAATTCACTTGGTCTTGCTCTCTTTATGTAGAAATTGGCTGCCCTCCATTGCAATTTAAAATACCATTTTTCTTGTTTAGAGAGGAGGTTTCTAAGAGCACCATACCATTGGAGAATGTTTGTGCTGACCACCTATAATTTACAATATGAATGTACTCCCTGGGCATTGGGCTGGCTCAACATCCCGCCCCCACCCCCCGCCCCAACTCTTCAGAGAGACTTTTGTGCCAGTTCTTCATGGTTTGTATTGTTAGTTCCCTTTCCTATTATTGTCTGTTTGTGTGAAAGGAGGTTCCGTGGATTGTCTGAGCTTTAATTGCTTTAATTTTCATGCCCTGTATGAGACCATGTGCTCTGTATTCCAATAGGGGATACATAGAATATGCAGAAGGTTGGCTAAAATTTTATAAGAATTTTTGTTAAAAATATAGAGGCATTTCTGTAAGGAAAATAGTGTTGATCTATCTACATATGTATGTATGTATGTAGGTAGGTATGTTTACATGTATGCATCCATCTATATATTTCTCTACCTATCCATTATCTATTAACTATCTAGTGGTGTGCTAGTACATATTTAACAATAGGTTCTTCAAGCGGGGGTGATCCTTTAGTTTCTAACTTTTGCCAATTTTCATGGCATAATACTCCCACCATGGCTCATTTCAAGCTGCTAGTATGATGTCACTTTTTTGTAGTATTTTCACCATGCAGAAACAATAGATATAATAACTTTAAGAACATACATACTGGTAAAATATAGCAAAATAACAAGGGAGTGATGAGCTTTGAGCATTATCTTTGTTTTAATACAATTTATTTAATTGTAAATGTGTGTAACTTAGTTTTTAATAATGGCCATGTTTAAGAACTGCTTGCAAATTCCTGAATATTTAGCAATTGGCTCTTGCAAGCTGGTATAAACTGGCTCCAACACAACACTGTATTAGTCTATTTGCTTCTATCCACTTCTTTCCCTTTTCTGAAAAGGGAAGATCTTTGT
Organism: Myotis daubentonii; assembly: GCF_963259705.1. Classification (NCBI taxonomy): domain Eukaryota; kingdom Metazoa; phylum Chordata; class Mammalia; order Chiroptera; family Vespertilionidae; genus Myotis; species Myotis daubentonii. The sequence goes on along the minus strand of NC_081840.1, from coordinate 206,960,594 downwards.
TTACCGAACCTTGTGGTGGGGTTTCAGGTCAGCAGGTCTGGAGGAAGAGGCAGAAGTAACTTGCAGAATGTAGCAAAGGGCAAAAGCTTCTGTGTGTGGAGTGGGTGGGCGCTGAGATGACAGTTGGCTTGCCCTGTGGTAGGAAAATGAGAATATTGACTTCCCCATCCTCGGTGAGAAAATCATACAGAAGGCACATACATTTTATGTAAATTTGAACTACTTAAATTTGAAAGTGTTTCATAAAAAGATTAATAAGCCTTCTGTACTTAACCATTGTAAATGTTATATGCTGACTTTATATCTGTTTCTATGGGGGATTATCTTTCAAGTTGCCAGAGCAGAACGATGGAGCCTTGAGGAACGTGTCCATTGTATGAACACTGTCATTGGCCGTGGGATGTTTGATGTAAATCCCTTTTTGCATTTTATTTATGAAAACTTTAGAGCAATCTACATCGCTTAGTAATGTCATTAGTGGGAATGGATTCTACGTGGTAAGGGGAAGAATGCAGAGTTCTATGTGAAAGCTGTGGCAGGGCAAAACTGACACTGCATGACACAAGGTCTTTGGAAAGAATGTATCTAAGAATAAAAGTGAAATCACACTAGATGAAGTCCAGAATCATCTGGTAAAATCTAAACATAGGCAGCATAGCGTGGCGCTTCAGATTCTACAGCCCAACTTTTGAAATTTGATGATAGATTCTACCACTTATCATCTGTGCGCCTTTGAGCAGGTTCTATAATATTGCTGTGCTTGTTTTCTTGGAGGTAAATCTTAATGGTACATATCACATTGATTTGAGGATTAAATGCATTATAAGTAAAGCACTTGAAATAACTCCTGGCACACTGCAAGCTATAGGGTTAGCAATTATTTTTAAATGCTCTAGTGACTTAGGAATATGATTAATTAGAATATAATGTATATATAAATATTATTTACAGTGGGTTTCTGAGGGGGTCTCAATAAGGATCCTCTTCCCAGGAATAAGTTCTGACCCAATTGAGGTATAAGAAACATGAGTGTGCCCTAACCGGTTTGGCTCAGTGGCTAGAGCATCGGCCTGCAGACTCAAGGGTCCCAGGTTCGATTCCAGTCAAGGGCATGTACCTTGGTTGCGGGCACATCCCCAGTGGGGAGTGTGCAGGAGGCAGCTGATCGATGTTTCTCTCTCATCGATGTTTCTAGCTCTCTATCCTTCTCCCTTCCTTTCTGTAAAAAAATCAATAAAATATATTTTTTAATAAAAGAAACATGAGTGATAGAGACGAGGGAGTCAAACCACTGCCTTTATTACTGGTGAGATAGCACGAGGTGCTTGCGTCTGTAGGCAAGTGGGCTTCCTAACCGATACACTTAAAATTAGGTAGATTTACCCAGCTATAGGCAGTCCTAGAAACCCGCAAGCATCCTCTTTAGGGCCAGACCCTCTCACCATGGGGCTCAGAGCAGAGCAGAGCAGAGCACACACTGAGAGTGGCTGTCTGCAGAGCAAAGGAGAAAGGAAGAGGCAGGGCTCTGCGTCTCTGGCTTCCTCCACCCTCATCACTTGCGTTAGGCGAGTGAGATACTCCAAGGTATCTCTTTCTTCCAGCCCTCTGATCTCTGATCTCTTTCTAGTGCCTCTCATTGGCTGGCCTCAGCAGGCAGCCACTTGTCGGGCAAGCCTGGGAAACCCAGCCTGCAGGGGTCAGCCCTACTACTACATACAGTAGGGAGGGAAGGGCGGAGAGTATTTCTGTGGGCCAACAGGCCTGTGTGCGTCTGCCTGCACACACAGACATGCACACAAACACATCACTTCTATTCATGCTACTCTGCACACACACACACACACATCACTTCAATTTCATGCTACTCTGCACACATACACATCACTTCTATTTCATGCTACTCTGCTTTTGAACTCTTTGGACTACGTAGATCAAAATATTCTTTGAGACAGTGTGATTTTACTTCCACATGGTCTATGGAAGTAAATTGAAGAAAGTTAAAAATCAATAGACTATTTGGCCCACCCTAAAAATTCAGGCGAACAACCCATATGATATTCCCCAAAATAGATTTCCAGGTGACTTCCTGTCAGCATCAACTTATTGTCCAAATTCTTTCATTTTTCTTGTTCTTAAGAGATAGATAAAATTCTGTATTTGGAGTCCAACTTGAACTCCTCCTGCTCAGCTCCCTATGTCAGTTACTGAGTGCGCTGCAGCAGACTTTACTGCTGTGTGATTGTTTTATTTGTCTGATTCTGTATGTCATTCTCCTTAAGAATAGTCACTGTGTCATAAAAGTCTGTTGTAAACCCCCCAAGAAGCTAGCCACTTAAAGCTGAATTGTGTGGATCTGAGTTGCTCACCATCAAGGTCTGCTTAGCAGAGATACTAAGAGCCAGAATGCCTAGGGTTAGATCCTGGTGTAAAAAAAAAAAAAAAAAGAGTGAATTTTATGTAACCTCTATGTGCTTCAGTTTCCTAACATGGAAAGTGGAGATAAAAACAGGGCCTCATGCCCAGCCGGCGTAGCTCAGTGGTTGAGTGTCGAACTATGAACAGGAATGTCACGGCTCAATTCTCAGTCAGGGCACATGCCCAAGTTGCTGGCTCCATCCCCAGTGAGGGGCATGCACGAGGCAGCTGATCAACAATTCTCTCTCATCATTAATGTTTCTACCTCTCTTTCTCCCTTCCTCTCTGAAATAAATAATATATATATATGTATAGGGCCTCACTACTGTATTATATTGCTTGCATCAGTGCCCAGTGCTCAGTGTTAGTTATTATGATTCAGTATTCCTATTTTTTACAAGTTCATTTTTGGAAAAAAGTCTTCAGGAATATAAAAAGTTCAGCTCCTACTCTCCGTAGAACACTGCATCTCACGTGCCTATTTGCAGAGATCTATCAGGGGAGCCGAGAAGCTGAGGAGCTGCCTTGGGTGCCAAACTCTAAGGGGTGGGAAAACAGCCCGAGAATTTTCTTAAAATTTTAAAATCAAGTGAATATTTATTGTTTTTGCATCCAATATTATTCTGTATTAGTTTCAGGTGTACATCCCTGGAACTGAATGCCATGGATTAGTAAAATGAGGGCACGTGTAAATTATATCAATCAGGAACCACGTGATTTGAACAGAGAAATTCAACATAAAAAACTGTTAACTAGGTAACCGAAAGGGCCAAAGAGGGTTAGAAGGTATTTTAGAGATAGAGACTGCAGGAAGCAGCGAGTGCTGAGGGAGGAGGGGATGAGGCTGGAATTATTAAAATGGAGAGTCCTAGAGGACACACCCTACCGAGCCAGAACTCAGACCTCTGAGGAGGGGCTGCTGCTCCATGGTGCTGGTGTCTCTGAGCTGCAAGG